>NW_026889781.1:622500-1150000 GCF_033153115.1 Saccostrea echinata
TGGTATAGCTACTTCAACCACAGAGCTTAGTGAATTTTAAAATTCACAACCTTTTCAACTCTTAATCATTCTTAAAATATTTATATCATCATTTCTGATTCAAGGGAGAACTAGAGATATGATCAGAAGTATATCCATTGACTAATAAACATGTACATGTATATTGTGTTTTTTAAGTCATTAATGTTTGTTTGTTGTTAAATGTCCCTCTTGGGAATTTTTCACTCATACGGAGACACCACCACTTAAAAATAATGAAGACGTACAAGTCGGATTTAAGGTTAACATTCATTTTAGGAATTTTCAACAATTAATTAAGACGTAAAGAGATAACTCCTTCCCCTTGCCCCTTCCCCTTCCCAGACCCCAGTTTGTTCATGTATGCAAAATAGTCTAATACTTTGGTTTGACATAAAAAAAATGTGAATACATACAAATAGTTTAATGGTCCATCTCTTTGAATGATTTTCATTCCTAATTCTAGGTTGACCCAAATTCATGAATGAAATGTCAAGTAATCTTATCATTGATGCACTTCTATTTAATTTGATGTAGTCATATTATGAACAAGAGAGTGGGGATGACCTCAAGGGTTCATAACCTTAAACCATTAGATGTACATAACATAATAACACAAGAAACAAAATTATGTCTAGTCAAATGGAAAAATTTTCTACTATTTAGGAGTCGCATGATCATTTGTCATTTCAGGGACAGGGAGCGGCTAGGGAGATTGGAACCCCCCCCCCCCCCCTGGAATTTGCAGAGTTATTTAAATAGGACTATATACTGATTTACAGAAGCAAATAAAAAATGACTTTGGATGCCCTCCCCCTTTAAAAACATGGACCCCACCATCATTGTTTTTATTTTGTTTGTTTGTTTGTTTTTTTTTTATTTTGCTCCTCAGGAAATTCTGGGCTGGAATTTTTTTGGACCGAGGTGTGGACCCCCCCCCCCCTCCGGAAAAAAATTCCCGGATCTATGCCTGTAACTGAATGTAATGTCGACAACGGGAGATAACTCTTCAGAATGTGAAATTCGTCTATTGTGGCATCGATGATCCACTCTCTACGATCGGCTCATACATTCAGTGTCTGAGAGAGAAACGAACGACAACTCTGCATAGGAGATTGCCGATGATCTTTGATCCTTTTTAAACTTTAACCTAACCATTTGCATTTTGGTTTATTTTACCCCAATCTATACTTAAACTTGTACTTACCGACTGTCATAGGTCCTGTCAACTTCATGAAATATAATCCAATTAAAACACAAAATGAATTAATTTCCACTGATATACATGTAACACTGCACCATGTCACATGGCATGTGCAATCTAAAAATGATAATGGTAAAACTAGTACTAGTACTGGTAGGGTGACGCAAGCCCAATGTGATGTAGAAATTTTCAAAAAGGTGTTCACATACATGTACAGTACAAGAACAAATTTTAAATTATCATAACAAACGATGTTTTAACATAACTTTGCCATCTAGGCCTATTTCCAAAAACAGGCATATTGTGTGTGTGTGTATTTGGGGGGGGGGGGGGGGCACATATAAATTGATTGGGTATGGCTTTTCAAGGAGGTTTTTGCCTAATCAAATACTAAAAAAAGTTTGCACATTTTGATAAATTCATCAAAAACGCTTTGTACTAAAATAATATTATTTGTTGTTGAGAAGATAAATTTAATTTAAAAAGTTCCAATTATGGTCCAAAAATTTATATCCCCCCCCCCTTTTTATTAAAACCTAATTTACAACATTAATTAAATTCTGATATTTCAGACTGGTAATGAATTAAGTATATGAAATGCGTATAAGAGGTTCATGGGTCACATGGTCACCTGAGCATTTTATGCTCGATTTGACGAATACATGTACTGTGTAAATTGTAGAATTATTTGGACTTTTTCCTTGGTAAGCCCAATATGAAGGAGTGTGCATTTAGAGGCAAACACCTTAGTGCGGGTATTACTGTCTCATGACAGCATCTAGTTATTTTATGTTATCCTAATTCTTATAGACAGTGCAAACCGAAATTATGATGGGAAATTCCTTGAGGCACTTTAACCCTTACACTCGTAAAAATATCAAATGGGCAATTTAAACATTCAAAGATTACCGCTCGGGAAAATCTCCACTTTTGACCAAGATGAACAGCGATTCTCTAAATTACTGGATGCAGCGATTTCTGTGGGAATTGAAAAAAAGACGAGTCGGAATATCCATCTTATTCCCTGTACCACATTGTGTGTGGTTTGTTCCGCTTCAAGTTTATGAGAGACGAAAACATTCATTTAAAGATGCGCTTTGTTAATTCCCTTGCGGATGTAAAAATTTATGTGATGATTATTTTTTTTTATGTTAGGAAAGGTATACCTTCACTTTGTTTATATGACTTTGTATTTTGTTTATTGATTGGATCCTTTGTTTATATTTTTTTTCTTACTCAATGTAAGGCTAAGGGTCTGAAGAATTCTGCATCATCGCCCAGGCGTACTCTGTCTTAATAGAGCATGGCTGTTAGAGCACAGTTTGTCATGTTATATAAAAAATAAAAACTCAGTGGTCTTCAAAAGAAAAACACCGCAACAATGATATAAGTTTTCTATTATATTAAGACTCAAACTTATCCGCTTCCATGTCTTGATATTATAATATTCTTATCATTCCTTACTTTGAATTGTGACACGATAGCAGTGTTTTTCTTTAAAGTTTGCTGTTCTGTATTAGCAATACAGAAGGGGACTACAGTGGGCGGAGCTATTTTCCGTTCTGTATTAACCCTATATAATAGTGCGTAAAATACAGCACGATTCTAAAAGTAAATCTGATTAAATTTATCAAAAGCACGTACAAATAGTAAATGCCATTTTTTTTTCTATTCTGAATTTTGGACCAATATTTCCTTATGAATGTAAAATGTTAAATTTTCTCAATTACTCTTAAGAACTTATTCCACACATAATTTATACGTTTTTCGATCCAAACGAAAAGGAAAACTCGCAGTTATGGAAAACATCCTGTATTGGAAAAATTTCCCAAAATATGCTTTCCCTGCATTTTTGTTTTCCCCGTATGGCAGCTTATGACGAAGGTTAAAGTTTCTCAGATGCAAGTGAAACTCCATTTTGTCACAAGTGATACACATGATCCTGAAATGTGAAAACCCTAGAACCAACTGTTCAAAAATTATGGCCAAGATTAATTTTTTTTCAAAAGTAGGTCAAAATCCAAGGTCAAGGTCAAAGGGTCAAAGATGCTGGTATCTAAAGTAAGGTCTTGTCATAAGGAATACATATATAAAGTATGAAAGCCCTAACACCAACTGTTTACATGTTATGGCCAAGGTTAAAGTTTTTTCAACAGTAGGTCTAACTCCAAGGTCAAGGTCAAAGGGTCAAAGTTGTTGGTGTCCAGTGAAAGGTCTTGTCACAAGAAATACACATGTGAAGTATAAAAATCCTAACACTAACTGTTTAAAAGTTATGGCCAAGGTTAAAGTATTTCAATATTTAAGTAGATTAAACTCCAAGGTCAAAAGGTCAAAGTTGTTGGTATCCTAAGGAAGGTCTTGTCACAAGAATTATATATGTGAAGTATGAAAGCCCTAGCATCAACCATTCAAAAGTTATGGCCAAGGTTAAAGTTCTTCAAAAGTAGGTCAAACTCCTAGGTCAAGGTCAAAAGATCAAAGTGGTTGGTATCCAAAGGAAGGTCTTGTCACAAGAAATACACATGTGAAGTTTAAAAGCCCAAGTACCAACTGTTCAAAAGTTATGGCCAAGAATAAAATCTTATAAAATTTTGCAAAAGTGGGTTAAACTCCAAGGTCAAGGTCATAAGGTCAAATATGATGGTACCCAAAGAAAGGTCTTGTCACAAGGAATACACATGTGAAATATGAAAGCCATACCTTCAACCAATCAAAAGTTATGGGCAAGGTTAAAGTTTTTGCGGACAAACAGACAGACAGATGGATAGGACAAAAACTATATGCCCCCGAATCTTCGATTACGGGGGCATAAAAATATTAAGTCACTGCAATTATATACTTCTCATAAATCTAAGTCTATTATTGTACCTATGTTTGAGGTATCCGACGTTCTTGCCGTTGGGTGTACTGATTGTTGTCTAGGATCACCGGGAACTTCTAATTGAAACGCTGACAAACCAGACACAAATTGACCTCTCTGATTATCTGACCTTAAGGGCGTTGTCCCGATGATTATTTTGATTGGAACATGGATATTTTTCCCCGGCGAGTTAATTGGAACAACAATCAGCTGTAAATGAAATATGTAATGTCCCTTACGTATACTAAGCAAATATATGAATTTTTTTTGCTCTTTTTACAAGTTTTATCCTCAAGGAAAGAAAGTATTACTTCTACATAGTAGTCAATGTCCATTATTGAACATCCTTCAAGATTTGATGTAGGCGAAGTTGGAGCAATGAAAAATCCTCCCATCCAGGATTCGGAATATCCAGAATTTACTCTTCGGTGCTTCACTGTTTCAATTATTTCTTCTGACGTTATAAATGCTTTCTTGGAACGATAAGTAGATATCTGTGAAAAATAATCTTGAATTCATTTTTTTTTTATTTTACAAAAGCAAATCCCTTCACGGTAAACAGAAGAAGTACAAAATACAACAAGACACTTTGAAATTATAGCAAGTACAGTGGGTTGACTTTGGTTTGCTAACTACCCAGCAGGCACACAACATTGAAAAAAACTTTGAATCAACGTTGATTATATATGTTGATTCAACGTTTAGTTTATGTAAGATTTTGAAAATTGAGTTCAACGTTGAAATCTTAACGTTGATTCAATGTTGAAAATCAATGTTGATTAGACATTGAATAAAAGTTCATTCAACGTTGTTGTTTTTTTCGGGGGGGGGGGGGATAACTTATTTAAAATTTTATTTTTTTATTAACTAAGATGCCTTCATAATTATATAAAGGAAAACATATATAAACCTATATTGTTAACATTTAATTAACTTCCTATCAATAGATCAGTTGCAATAAATTTCACAAAAATACATTTTATAAATTACATGTAATCAGTACAAAACCCAAACATTTTACAAATGTCTTCTATCTTCACGCGTGGTCAAGAAATAGTCCAATACACGAAAACATTCCAAGATAAGATGTAAATCTTATACGTAACCATTTTGATGCATCAGATGCGCATTGCGACAAATTATGTCTCTTCACTGTTGGCATTAAATCTTGGTGTTAGAGTCCTGGTGTTGGAGTCCTGAGGGTGGTGTTGGTCTTTGTGGGTGATCTTGGACTCCTGGGGTACTGTTGATCTCCTGATTAGTGTTTTCTCCTGGATTATGTTGGTCTTCTGAGTGGACAGATTGGTGCAGCGTTTTAGTTGATTACCCCTACAATGTACAATTTAATATAACAAATATTCGTATAATGAAATATGTTAAAATTGTGTTCAATCTCATAATCTTTTTATTCCAAAATTATCTTTCAGTGAAAATTGACGAAGGCTTTAATAAACAATTAATATCTTGCGCTTTTTCCAAATTATGAATAATCAATCCAAAGACAAATTTAATTATTAAAAACGAATTATTAAATAAATACATATATGCAAAAATTAGTTAATTTCTTGGCATTGCAAATGATATTTATTAATAAAACTTTAAAATGCAAATTTTTAAAGTGTAATGAGAATGGTTAATGCACTGTATACCATTTGATTTCCATGTGCTAACATTCATCAGTTGCTTAATTTGCTGGAAGCCGTGAGGTGCTGGAATGTACTTCATTAACAAGGTACATCTATATCATTGTTTGGCCGTGAGATTAAATCTATTTCTGCATGATATTTCTTCCATCTCTATATAAGCCATGCCTGCTGTTCACAAAACACAAAATAAAATGAAGTATATTGAAAGTGTAACAGGAAAGTAAAGAAAAAATTTGGTAAAAGTATGTGTTCCATCAAAGCAAAAGATTTACACTTGAATTTCTCAACCCAAACTTGTGCAGCAGTTCAATATCTCATAAAACAATTATTTACAAGTAAAACTCAAATCCAAGACATGAAAAAAAATCATTAAAAGAGGAAATTACTTTTAAAATAATGATTTACTCATCAAAAAAAAAGGGGGCAAGGGATATACTGGAAAACAGACGGGGAATTCCTGACTGCACCCCCCCCCCCCCAAGTAAAGCTATACAAAGACAGATCCATAAGAATCTGAAAATAAAATTCAGGGTTCCTTAAGATGTTACAAATGTGAGAATGGGATGTAAACGGGACTCGGTGTGCCATGAAAACTGCCCAAAAGCCTTCGATGGAAATGGTAGACTTCCCCTGAATGCTGGTGGTTTTGCCCCGATTACCTGTTCGCTCTGAGTGGTTTCGCACCATTTCCCTGTTCGCCCTGAATGGATTCGCCCCCATTGGTTTTCTTGAAACTTACAGTGTGCTTGGTGTTTATTTAAGCAAAAGTCGTTTGATTAATGAGTGTTTAGATTAATATAATTATTGAGCACTTTAATTAAATTCAGTTATGAGTTGCCAGTCTGATTTTCACGACAGATATAAGATAAGAACTTTTCTTTAAAAAATCACGAACACGGGAAAAAAAAAAACATAATTCATCTGTGTTAAAATATGTAAAATTTATGTTTCGTTTAAGTGTTTCAATTTTATTCCAACAATCTCCATCTTTTTTTCGAAGTTTGATATATGTAGATTTACTTCATTAAAACGTAATCAAATAGGTTTGCCGTGTAGATAGCTTTGCTATCTATACAATAAAAACCTCACTCTCTACCATTGGCTCATACATTCACCTCTGTCGTTGGCTCGCGTATATCACAGTGATAAGCACGAGAAATAGTGCGTTTGTTTAAATTCATTATAATTAAATGCCTGCACTAATGTTCCTCTTTTAAGGTAGATATTTACTAAGTATATCTAGAACTATTAGTTAAATTTGAAATAATCTTTTAAATGTCATGTTTTTTACGTTATGTCAAAAATCTTGACGTGAGCCCATCGCAGAGGTGTCTGAGAGAGAAACGAACGACAACTCTGCAAGGGAGATTGTAAAAACCTTTTCCATAGCACATACGCAAAAAACACAAACATAAACATTGAAGATTTGTCATAGCTAGCTGCCAAAATACACACGTGGAAGTACATGTACAGGTAACAGATATAATCGGGGCGAAACCACTCGCCGCGAAACCACTCAGAGCGAACATGTAATCGGGGCGAACCCACCAGTTACCCTTCCCCTTTCAACATGTTCAAGTGGCCACCCCCCCCCCCTTTTTTTTTTATAGAATCTTTGATCCATTTATGCTAAATATCCTAACACTTAACATACACAAGATGTAATACTCTCAAACTATGAAGATCAATTAACTAAACTTTACAATGGAATAGTCTTCAATGTGGTCTTCATGCATTCTTTAAATAAAAAATATTGAACTGAAATTGGCGTCAGTTGGAATTCGAAAACATCCATAATCACGAGCAATTAAGACAGATGACAAATCGAGTTATATTTTTAAAATCTTAAAACAGCTGTATATATAAAATCTTAAAATTAATCAAAACTTACCAGTAACTGTTATCCGGTCTTTTTGAATATTTTCCGGATGTCCTATTGCGCATGCTCTTAATTCGTACTTTGGCAAATTCGTACTGAATTCACATTAATCACTGAATTTGTAAAATTCATATATTTACCTTTCTTGTTAGTTGTAATAGTTATTAATGATATACAGTAGTGCGACTTTGTCAAGTCCGACCTCGTTATGGTCCGACAATGTTATAGTCCGACATTATTATAGTCCGAATTATTTATCAGAGAAAAATAGAATTCCCGCTCAACGAAGATCCGACGTTGAATCAATGTTGGCAATTCAACTCAATTTGAATTCAGTGTTGAATCAACGTTACATCTTCAACGTTGAAAAGTCAACGTTGAATCAATATTGAATCTAGATTTATCAACGTCTAAACCCATTTTCAACTAATATTCAACGTTTAAATAACGTTGTGTGCCTGCTGGGTAGGTACTTATTAATAAATTTATGATATTCTTGCACAAACCTGATAAAATTTTACACGATTTTTGCATATTTTTCCACTGAAATTTTGAATTTCCGCATGGAAAGAAATTGTTTCTCCAGGGATATATCCAAGTTTGTCTGTCGTTAATTTGCAAGTTATCGGCCCTGACATACAGCATAAACAGCATATATATTTATCTTCCTCTTTCTGGGTCCTACACTAAAGATGTAAAATAAATTTATGCAGAAGAGTTACATGGCCAACAGAAAACAACTTAATATATACAATCTAAAATCTTATAAAAATTGACAACTAACTTTTGTCTTAAATTAGTTTTTAATGTTTTAAAAACAAGATTTCTATGATTGAGACTGATATGTACGATTTTCAAGTGATTGCTTATTACTTTCCAGTTATGAAATAGATATATGTTGTAATATATATGCTCTATTTCATCTTTATATTTGAGAGGTAGTCAATCTGTCCATGAAACGAATAACTAATTAATGGAAAACAGTAAAACATTTTAATATACATAGTAAGACGGTTTGTATTGGCTATCTGTTTTCTTGTGTTTTTTTTCTTTTACTTTCCATAAAAAAACTGTTTTTGATTTGTATCATTTAAAATTTTTGCAAAAATGATATAAACCTACAGCTGCATTTGGAATTTTGTTCAAATCTAAATCTGCAAGAATTGTCAACTGATGTTCAGTTTCATATTTCTTTTTCTTAGACTTTTCAATTATGCCTGATACAATATATCGAACAAAGCCATGGTATCCTTGAAATGTTGATGGCATGTTTTTTGGAAGTGCAGAAGAAAATGGATATACGTATTTTCCAGGGGGAAAATAGTTTTTATCTCCCATACCTGCACCTACAATAAGAAAAAAAAAGAGAAAATGATTTATCTAGGACTGTTTTATAAAATCTATATGCCTCAACTCAATGCAAAAGAAATCGTGACAAACACAAAATTCCTGATGTAGGGATTGCCAGGGAATGTCAATAGCAAATATATGCTGTTTGTAATGAAACAAAATGTGGAATATAAAATCTATTGATGAAAGTTTTTTTGAGAGAAATTAAATCATTTTATGCTTAAAATAAACATTTTGCGTCTATATTGTAATTTTGGTTTGACCCTCAATTAACCGGTCCTAAAAGTAAAACACAGGGTCAAGAAAAACCCGTATCAAACAAATTATTTTTGAAAAATACAGATCATCAATTCAATTTTTTTATCAATAGAGAATTTATTTCTCCTTTTCAGTTTTGAAAACATGTTTTCACGACAAAAGTTAAAGAACTCACATTTTCCAATGTCCGGCAAAAGATTTTTTACTATTACATATGTAACAATGCTTTTTCGTTATGATGATACTTGTATGATGTGCATAGAAAAATCATGCTGTTTAGTGAAACTTGATTATTTTATGATTTTAGAATCATACTTTATACTATTGGTAAATTATATCAGTAATATTTGCAAGTAATGTTAAGTATAAAATCTTTTGAATTGCAAAGATATGTTTCCGTTTCTCAAGAATTACCTTTTCCATATAATGGGACATTTTGATCCAGATAAAGTTCGGAGGCTTTAAAATATTTTCTCTCTCCATTTCCTCCGAGTATAATCCACTGTACTTCAGCAAAACCTTTAAATGTCACTCGTATGTCTTAAAGAGAAATAATTAAAAAACATGTATTTTTGTTACACCTTAAGAAAATCTGCTAACATAAAATGACGGAGACGAAGATTGTAAATTATTTTTATTTCCTTTACCCAGTATGGGATACGCAAGGCATTTTGCCCCAGAAATTGAATCATGAACGCGAAATC
This sequence comes from Saccostrea echinata, assembly GCF_033153115.1. Lineage (NCBI taxonomy): Eukaryota > Metazoa > Mollusca > Bivalvia > Ostreida > Ostreidae > Saccostrea > Saccostrea echinata. Next base: position 632,423 of record NW_026889781.1, read on the forward strand.
TGGATAGGAATATGCCATGCAACTGAAAATATCGAGGTTCAAATAATCCATCAATTAATCAGCCAATCGCTTTGAAAGCAAAATTCAGGAATTCGTGTCTTTGATTCCCTATATTCCCAAACACCTTTTGATACAAAATTCTTTATAACAAAAATATTTTTTTTTTATCAAAACGAATCTTATATAAACATAAATAATTTGTTTAGAAAGATGCTCTTGTTTCACATTTATTCGTGTCTTTTTAATTGATCGGGATCTAAAAAAATAAGACATCAAAAAATAACGAATAAAACTCAAAAATTACTTTTTAGTCATTTTAGGTACTATCCTACTTTTAATATGTTATATGTAAAAAAAAATCGCTTTGAATTTCTTAGCACAAGATAACTGTGTTAGGCACTATCATTCTTGGTTTATTGAAAAAAAAATAATAAATACGAGACAAGAACACAACTGTAGTAAAAGTGCCTTATGTACCTTGTGAACAAATAAGAATATATATATATTCCTAGCACGAATGAATATTTATCGTAATTATGATTTATCAATTAACACAAACAGAAGGAATTCTACATTTTTTTGAAAAAAATTCAAAAAAAAATATGTACAAAAGGATTTTTACCTTTAACTATCATTTCTTTGGCTGATTCCACAACAAGACTTCCATTTACTATTTGCCCTGGATAGTATACAGGATATTCAAGTTGTATATAAAAGCTTTTGGGTTTTCCCATTGTACTGCTAAAAAGTAGGAGTTACACAATACGTATATATATATATATATATATATATATATATATATATATATATATATATATATATATATTATATATATATATATATATATATATATATATATATATATATATATCCTAAAACAAAAGAAATATCACAGTGTCCGGTAATCAACATGAAAATATAAAATGCCTTAAGACAATAGTAATATTTGTGTACAGACTTGGAACATCCATAGTGATTAGCTTAGCATTATAATTAACCTTCTCTGGTAAATGTCTCAGAAAGTCTAGATCATCACAAACAAAACTTTTAACTTCTGAGCATAAAGATTTTAGTTGTATATCAATTATGTGGCCCAGTCTTTCTGTGGGAGCCTTTGGTCCTCCCACAATAGCTCTAGATATAAGATCATTTGGATTTTTACAGGAAATGCAAGCAGCATTTTGAGTTCTGATTGCTTCCGTTACTGTTTTGGATGTGTGAATTTGTCAAAGAACAGTAAACTTTAAGGATTTTTTTTTTAAAATTAGGTTTTAACCACTGGTAACCAGAGAAATCATAGATTTTTTTTTTCGCAAGCTATTACTTAAAACCTATTTTACGATATTTCTGACAGATGCTCAAAATTAACTATCAAACGTCCAAAAGACTATTTCCTTTGGCATGTGTATATATTCCCACCGTGAATAAAAATTTAAAGGTAATGTTTAAATGGTGTGACAAAAATGTCAAATTATTTCGATCATCCAAACCAAACTAATGAGACATTTCATGCAAGTTTAACTAGTCACTGCAAATAAAGATAAAACATACGATTGTTTTTTTTTCAATTGATCTCAAGTATAAGTTTGAAAAGAAAGTATCAAATATCGTTGACTTTTAAATTCAATAATACCGATATCGTCAAAGTTTATTCTTTTTACGGAGCACTGCAAGCGACTCTTATGTAATCTACCCCATGTTCTTTTATCTTTTGGGTAGACAAAAGAATCGCATAGCAAAGCTATTCAATGTTTGACAATGACCTGGACTTGTTTTGTCTACCCTTAATTATTTTCCTAAATCCACGTTTTCGAACACACACACACACAAACACACACACACAAAAAGAAGCAAAAATATGATCAGTAGTGATCGAAATGGCCTGAAGCTTTTTGTCATTACGAAAACTTATAAATCAAACCGAGAACTAAACTACAAGTACTGTGAACACTGATTTAAAAAAAAAGATACCCCCTCCAGGTGAATTAAATAGCTTAGTCAATGTTTTATCATGATAATCCCCAAAACTTTGTCTGATATAGATGTAAAAGAGGAAATCTAAATTGAACTCTGAAATACCAATTCGCGGCTAGGATAAGGCTGTCCGAAGAATGTCGCAGTGTACCAGCCGCAGTAACATCTCTCAACTACCTAAATATGACGTCATAATGTCATATGACGTCAAGTCACTGCAAATTTGAGCAGAATGACGGGGAAAGTGTCATAATATTTACATTCCTTTCACATCACATGTAGAATTTTTTTACGTTGATGTTTAATTCATGTGTCTGGATTGTTGTTTTAAGGCTGTTATGATTGTGAATATATGCAGTATAATATTGTTATTCCTTTTTCTTGTCAAACATATACGTATTCAAACAATTACAAAAAGAAAATGTGAAACGCTCCCCCTGACGCGTCTGTAGACGGAGTGAGAATTTATAAATCGTGTATATATTAGACTGGCACAAGTGAATAATAAGGATTAATTGAAGATATTCTATGTGAATCTACTAGAGAAATATGTCCTCTAAACGAATTTTGCTGGGGGGTTGTATGTAATTTATCCCATTTTGTATAAATTGCGATGAAGAGTGGAAAATGACCCCTTGTATGTGGGTAAGTTGAATTTCTCGTGAAATATTTTCTTAAGAAATAAAATTCAGACTTGCCCCCAGCACTTTATATATGTCCAAGAATACGTTTAATTGATTTATGTAACAAGCCGTTCACAATTATTTTGTTTTTCACTTGTGCCGATGCGATTTTTGTGCAAATTTTTTAAGAAAATTTATAAGTGTCCGTCACGTGATCAGCACAGTCATGTGACATCACAGAAATGCTTTTTTATAATACCTTATTCAACTCTCTTTACAACTTAACTGTGTATGTATGCATAGATTACAAATTGAAATCAAAACATAGCTCAAAATAAAATAGTATACATCTAATGCTTATCAAGCCTTCGGACAGCCTTAACATAGCTGCGTTTTGTGAATGGAATAAAATTTAGTACATGCAGTACAAGAAATGGTTCCCCTATCATAAAAGAACTATTCACTTTGTCACAAACAACATTGTGAAGTAATTTATTTTTTCTTTCGACAGGTAATTTAAAACAAGCAATTTTATTTTTTACCAAAGATCAATCTAATTTAGTTCCGAAATTTTAGAGATGAAAAAAACCCCCATCCAAATACTACTCCGATAAACACGTAAAGACGAATTAACCATGTAACTATAAAATACAGATTCTGTGAACATCTCATAGGATTCAATGTAGTGGTACAAGAGGCTGTTGCGCGGGTAAGAGAGAGAGAGAGAGAGAGAGAGAGAGAGAGAGAGAGATGAAACATGAAAGTATAATCAATGAGCATAAACATTAGATTAGAAACAAGAGAAGAATAATACACATTATTACGTGGGGGGAATTCATTTTCCCCCTGAATAATATTGCTTTTAGGCGAAGCCTAACATTTTGAATTAAAATTTATATACCACACACGAAAAGATGCTTGCTTTATCAATGTTTGTTTTTATGATATCATTTTAATTCCTTTAATTTATTTCGAAAAAAAAAGTTGTGCAGAAGGATTGATCGATTGATTGATTGTTGTTTTGCTCCCCATAAGAGAAAATTTTAATTATGTAGAGACGTCATCATATCTTGGATGAAGGGGTTCAATTTTGAACTCAGGGCTATTAAACATTAAGGGCGTTTTATTGTGTCAACGCCTAGAGTAACACGGGACCTCGGATTTTAAGGTCTCTTCCGAACAACGCCTGAATATCATTTCTAATGGCGGTTGTGAAGCGAAAGAACAGTAACTACCTTCGTTTACCTATGTTTTACGCGGCGAACGAGAATCAAATCCGGGCCTCTCAATGATGAAACCAACGCCTTACTACTAGGCTACCTTCACCTACGTGTGAAAAAAATTATAATTTATATGGAAGGTAATGTTTTATGTTAAAATTTCTCTCTGAAATCCAGAATAACAAAACAGCTTTAATTTTTGAGGAATGAAATAAAGTCAGGGATAAATTAGGTTTCTGGCGAAACTATTACTATTTCTAAACAAACAACTGTTAGACTTAGTACATGTAAAGGTGAATTAAAAACTAATCAGTTCTAAAGATATTACGCTTCAAAGAATAAAAGAAAAAAAAAGTAATATTAATTCTAAAAAAAAAATGAAATTCAAAATAGTTTGGGGAAAATATGTCTATATTTAAAGGTTTTTTTGTATTACTACATTGAAACATTTTATTCGTGTTTTCAGATGTCCTTGTTGCTCTGCTCCTGACTTGAACTGTTTGAACAGACTTTTGAGCTTGATAACCGTCGGTATTATCCATGTTTCATATTATCTTGTTTTAAATTGGAGGAAGTGGGGTAATATATGCCCTTAATTTAGTATTTGTTCACATTCTGTAATCAAAAAATAAATGATTCAATTTTTCACTTGAGGTTGAGTCAGTCTGCCTAATTTCTCATGTTTAATTGTACATAAAATATTTTATTCATTTCTTTATTTAAAAAGATGATAAGGTACATTTGCCAACTTTAAGCAGCTGTTTACTCATGGAACTAGTTAGCTAAAACAAGAGTAAGAAAATCAGCCTATATGAGCCTAAAATAAAAAGGGTAAGCAATAAATCAAGCTTTATGGAAAATTCCTGTCTAATTCTGTAATTATTATAAACAAAATTAAGCATATATTCACGAAAAGTTTATTTGGGTAATTGAGATAAATATTACATGTACTTACTGTCGGGAAATTAAGTTTTCCTAAAGATTGAAATATTCCAGGTACACTCGAAAAGGATCTTTGTGTTGCAAGGTATTTCATTGATCGATAACTTAGATTGCGTGTGCACTCATGAAATTATATATATTTAAAGGTGTATTTAAAGGTGTCAAATTTTAAATTGCTTTGTTAAAAGAATGATGTCTTTTGAAATTACGTGCGCTCATTTGTAACATTAGATATTTTTTTTGTCTCACCTGTGCTGAAAGCTCCTGTGAGATTTTTTGATCAAAATTTGTATTGGATCAGTCTGTCTGTGCCCCTGACAGTCTCTCTGTAAACTTTGACATTTTTTACTTCTTCTCAAGAACACTGGGCCTATTATAACCAAGTTAGACATGAAGCGTCGTTGTGTAAATGGAATTCAGTTTTTCAAAATTTTCACATGCCTCGAAACTTTTCAACCAAAACACCTTTGAAATAGATGTAATCGGAATACTCCGTCGTCCATTTATTTCATTAATTCTAACTTACAATGTTTTTGTCTATAGTTTCTCGCTTTTTGTGTCTTCAACAGCGAATTCCTCTACCTATAGGAAATCATTGTGACAAAAACAGATAAAACATGAGTTTTGTTTTAAAAGGCATATCAGCTCTATCTTGGGAAAACAGGTATAATACATCAATGAATAATTTTTTTGAAAATATTAAATTCGCAATTCAAAGAGTATTTTACCTAACCTAAAAAAACATAAATTGCTTTTCAGTCTGTCTATATAATTTTACATGTATGTATCATTTTTCAATCCAAATAAAGTTAAAATATACATGCTAACGATATTTTTTTTCAAACGGCAGATTTCTGTAAAATGCAATCCTATTTAACAAATCTTTTCAGAGTAATTTAAAAAAGCATATTTTCCGCATTACACTTTCGTCTCAATATCTTAACATAGAATGCGGAAGGTATCAAGGCAGAGCAGGAAGGATAAATTATGCGATGTTTGTGATACTCATCAAACAGATGCCCTCGATATCTTAATTTAAGATATAAATGAAGATTATTAAAAATCGTCAAGTACATTTAAATTAATCCAACTGAACAAACCGCATATGGACTTGGTTGATTAAGATAAATATATCCATCATGCTCTAATATTACGTGGCGATGATGTATCAGGTTAACCCAATTTCTATCTATGCAAGGTTTATATTTTTAGATGGCTGTACATAAAAACAGCATTACTATATACTGTGTTATACTTGAATTATTTACTTGTACTGATTTATTCAATATCATATATATTTAAAAAATGTAAATGAGTGGAACTGTTGGGCTGCGGAACACTTGACCAGGAATTTCACCCTTCAATTTAGGCTCGTAGAGTCTTGATTTTTTGATATACTAGTATTTGTTGTTATTATATCTTATTTTTGTAAACTGATGGGCTGTATTGCCCAAAGTAATCTTTTGAATAAACTTGTAAATATTATTCAAATAAAGTTGAAAAAATAACATATTATAATTTTTCAAAATTAAACGCACGTAACACATATATTCAGACAGCTTATTATTTTTTTTACACATGATTTAACAGAGAGAGAGAGAGAGAGAGAGAGAGAGAGAGAGAGAGAGAGAGAGAGAGAGAGAGAGAGAGAGAGAGAGAGAGAGAGAGTACTCTTAAATTAAGGGAATATAAAATAATAATAATTTTTTTTTTATCAGGAGGAAAAGACCCCTGTAAAACGCAATATTACGCCCATAAAGGACACTATAAATTACATGAATTGCATATCTGCTTAAAAGTCTTGACGTTTTATAATGTTTTTCTTATGAAATATTTTAAAATGAATAATTCTTCTATAAATTGATCATAAAAGCTTTTAAAAAAATATCTTTGGGGCATAGTAATATTAATTATTATTGTAAAAAAAAAAAAAAATCAAATAATCCCTCTTTTTTAAAAAATCATTTCACACCTCTGCAGTCTCCCCGAGAGCGAAAAAAATAGGGAATGTACTTATCAGTAAATTTAAGAATTTCTCTAAGTTTTTCAGCAGGGACAGTAAAACGGATTAATAATTGTCTAAGCTTTTCAGCACCGACTAAGATTGTCCGCACTTTTTATAAGTTTATCAGCGCCAGCAGGAAAAAGGTCAGTAATTGTCTAAGTTTTGCAGTAAAGGCAGTACATTGTCAGTAATATCTAAGTTTATCTGTAAAAATTGGGAATATCGGTACGTTTCTGACTTAGTACTGACTGTACTACAAGTTAGGCATCTATAAAATGAAATAAAATCATCACTAGTAATTTATTTATTATTTTATACAAAAAAATGTAAATATGGCCAACAAAATGTGTATAAATTTGGCAGAGATTTGATTGACATGGCTAATTTAAACTGATAACAATGAAACAAAGTGAAGACAAGGAAGAATGAAAAATTTCTACAATAACTATATTCAATTCGAATCTTTGAGAAGGGCGTAAAATACGGATCCCTGAAATTTCTGTGGTGGGATCAGGTATCTTATTCTGAAAAAATAAAGAAACTTCGATGAAACATTTTAAAGCATAACATTTTTCTGGAGATAATGCTAAAACTTAGGAAAAAGCGGATTTCGTACGCATGAGCAGCTGCGGAAACACCAGGCACTCTAATGAGTCGCTTGTAAAATTCAATAAATACAGAATCTAGCAGCAACCCTAACACCTCAAAAAGCAACCCAATATCAACAACCCACCTACAAAGGAACCAAAACAACAGGTTACTGGAGTCATTGCCAACAATCACATTCTCAGCGTTCTACTTAGTCAAAGGCCTAGGCTAATTTAATTGAAATATTATCGGGCAATAACGGTAAAAAATTATCAGTTATCCAATTCAGAAATTTTTACCCAAAATTTTGGTCTTGCATGTACACTAATCTTGAAGGAAAAATACCTAAAGTGCATTGATACTTCAAAACCAACACAGTCAAAATTTTATTATAAAATAAGCTAATGGTATCGATCAAATCTTTTCAGCCAATAATGTAAAAGGTACATGCTTGGCTACATCAGGCACTGCTTCATTGCCTGCTCGAAGAGAAAATCTTATCCGTCATGCTATCAATATAGGCAACCAACAATTAAGGGAATGCAAGAAACATGGTCACATGACTCTGTTAAATTATTTCATAGTCAACGTTTATATGTGCAAAACTTGAAACCATCAGTTCTTGTATAAATTTTTGACAATTTGTTTTACTTTAATTGCCATCTTATTGAAATATAAGAAAAGATGTTATTATATATTTTCCTTTGTTACAGTTATGGTTGATGCACTTAAATTAATTTACCATTTTCCAATAAAAAATCTCAAGAGCTGTTAACCGTGTACAAATTAGATTTTAATGGTAACAATGATACGTTTTATTTTTTGATTTTAATACATCATGTACAAAAGATAGAGTGATTAGCAACCGAACTAGTTACATAAAAGCTAGGCAAGCTTAGAAAAAAAGGAAATATTGCATTTAACATGTTTAGATAAACAAACTTGGTAATTTGGTGCATTAAATCTGAAATAATTTGAGGTAATTTGTACTTACATTTCTGTATATGTAAAATGTCTGGACACAACTCTAAAATCCATATTCAAGAACACAAATTTCAAAACTTTCTTTTTTACTAACACCTTCAACCTTCTTCTGTAGGAAACTTCCATGATTAAAATGTTGGACAGGCTAAAAAATGCAGATTTCGCCATCCCGTCCTATCAGATATCACAACCATAGATATTGGCCAGTCTCAGGCTGTGAAAAACCCTGTCCTAACTGCTTCATCAGCAAATGTGCTCTTATCTTGGAATATGCTCCCTAAATCCAACACTTTAGAAAAATTATGCAATGGAAGTCTTTATAGTGTGTTCGTCTTATTTTTTCATTTTGTTTTTATGATATGCAAATTTATTTAGATTTATGCATAATTGAATATTTTTTTTTTATATTTTATTCTCAAAAACATTAAATTTATTGTTATGTTTTAAGATTTAAACATATTTTACGTTAAATTTTGCATAAGAAATATTAAAATTTTTACATGACAATAACATTAAATACATATATAATTAACTATTTTTTTATCCTTTTCGTTCACTCTCTCTTTGTCTTTGTCCGACTTTATAACGAACATTTCACGTGTTCTCTGAATTCTGACTTCGCCCCAACGATGATTCAACGTTTTCCACCTAACAAAGTCTATCAAAATAAGGACGTAATTCACAATGTTGGCCCAATGTTGGGTTAACGTTGTACTACCAAAGGACTCCGTCAACTTAGTGGTGACAAGCTAACAACAGTGGCCCAACGTTGGGCCAACTTTGTGCTCTCAACCTACTTTGGCTTCTGAGTAAAATAGTGTTATGTTGACATTTGCCCAAAGTCGGGCCAACGTTGCGTACCCAACGCCAACCATCGGCCAACGGTCCAATCATTAGCCAACGTTGAAGCAACGTAGTCATGCTATCTGGGAACATGTCGGTGACGTCATACACGATCTGTTAGTACAGCAAGATCATACTTGGTGAATACACCAGTAGTATTATTGTGTAAAACAGGTTTTAATCAGTATGTCATGAGATATATTGAGAAACGGGGAACACAACATCATTATTATTATTATTTTTTTGATATATATATATATATATTTTTTATTTCCGGTACTCGACAAATGTAAACATGACACGTTTTTGTTATGCTTATGTCTTGTTAAATGTTGCCCTGTGCAATATTGAAGTCAGCTTCACTATTTGACATTTTACTGTTAATTAATTAAATGAAGGACTTGCATTTCAACATAAATTTTCATATATTAAATGATGTTTTTTTTGCAAAGTGTATTTTTTTCAGCTCAAAGTCCCTCTTCCTCTTATGTCGTTTGTTCGTCCTAATACTCCCCGACTCATACTCCAGCAAAAACAAAGACATATAACTATGAATCTTCAAGTAGATTAACTACTATATTGACCATAAAGAAGCAGTTGATATTTACACAGAAACGAATTTAAAAAAATGTAGTCTGCTAAAAAGGACCGAACATCAATAAAAAAAAAACTCATAGAAGTAAAATTGAATGCTTATCCGAATGCTTGGATTTCTGAGCAAATCACCAGGATTAATGAGCGCCCAGTTTACGCAGGTACACGTAGGTTTAAATTTCCCATTGATAATCTCTAAATACTTTGTGCCTTCACTACTCTCATTTACCAACTTTTAACGTCATAATGGAATATGCAGAGAGGTCACTGACGAGAGAATGTCATAAAATGTATACATTATTTCAAACTGCATGCAAAACAAGAACATCGCATAAATTACGTTCCTTTGCTGTATATATTAAATTCCTACATATAAAACTATTTTGATAATACTTTGCTGAAATATCCTTCATTGAAATTCAGTGTTTACACATTAAAATGAAAATAGACTTTGGAAAAGTTTTCTCTTTTACATGACCGTGGTTAGAGATAGAATTTATTGTGTGTGCATAAAGGAGTAGATTATTTGGAAATCAGAATTAATTTAAGATCGTTGTTAAAAAATGCGCGGAGTACGATATTTGACTGTATTATGAACCGTAATTTTTAAACCGAAAACGACTAAATCCGACGTCCGGTTTGCCTTTAGTAGGTCCCTTCTTAAAGTTCTTCATTATGAACTATTTTGACGTCTCCAGTAGTGACACATACACTGTATAAAATGCATGCCGTTCATTATTTTTAAAAAATGCTTACATATTTGCAATTACAATAAAACTAAATAAATAAGAAAAAGAATTTGAATGAAGTATTTAATTCAAAATAAAATTTATGGCATCAATCAGTAAAACAAGAATCCCCATTAACACCGTCGAAACATAGCATAACTATGTATTATATGACAATAGCGTCAGATGCATTTACAGGCTCTACTTACAAAGCTCTTTAATGTCAAGATATAATAAAATGAAAGGTGCCTACAGATTTTTCAAAGTTAAGAAACGAGCTCTTTTAATGTTCCTTTACAAATGTAGCTTGGTAAAACGGGGTGTTTCGGGACTTAATTTTTTGATAAACTAGACGAAAAAATGTATTTTAAATTGTAATTTTTAATGAAAAACGAAAAAAGTCAAGTATAAATTTCGGAGTTCTTTCCATCTCAGATGAAAGAAATATATCATATTGCCTACAGTCTCTCAGAAAATGGTTTGTCGTTTCTTCTTAACCTCTTTTTCAAAATGATATCAAATTGAATATAGGTACCGGGGATACTTTTGACGTGATTTCAAATTGTATACAAGGAAAATGCTTTATTTTCTGCATAATTCTATTACAGCGTAAAGTACGGAAAAAATAAGCTTAAATCAATTATGGCGTCACAATGGATCTATCACCAAAAGGACATTCGAAACCTATTTACTAGATCTTGACCTTAAATTTAAGGGTTTGGAAGAGCAAAATGTAATAGGATGCAAAATATAATGGATTAATGAATTTATTTTTATGTAAAAAATGTTTAAACGAGTACATGATATTTTTTATAACCGTTGTAGTGATCATGAAAAATCGATCCCTGCTTTATGTAGAAGTGTCTTTGAAGTTAATATGTCCTATTACATGGGTCTTAATTAACTTATTTGCAGGAGATATATTTTGATCAACTGAGTAAAAAAATAATAATCAGGATCTTGAGCATACATGTAATAAAGGGGTTTTGTGTACATATCTTTGATGGACTATCTAGTAATGCATAGTTTAATAGTGCATTTAAGTTCATCTTGAATTCAAAATTTCGATTAAAGTTAAACACACTTATAGCAAAAACACTTATAACGAACTGATGCTTACAGCGAAGTAATTTTCATTTCCTAGGACTTAAAATTATACATAAATTGTATAATAAACTAAATGGTTAAAATGAGTTACGCTTATAACAAAGCAAAATTGTTACGCGGCTAGGATAAGGCTGTCCGTAAAAATTCAAACTGTTCCAACTGTAGTAACTTCTCTGAACTACCTAGATATGACGTCATAATAGCATATGAAGTCAAGTCACTGCATACTTGAGCTGACTTGACGGGGAAAGTGTGATAACTTTTACATTCCTTTCACGTGATATGTAAAGATTTTTTATAGCGTTATTGTTTTATTCAAGCGTCTGGATTGTTCTTAAAGCTTACATGTAAATGTGCTGATATGATGTTGAACATTTGCAATTTAATATCGTTATTCCTTTATCTTGTCCGATTTACATATATTCAAACAATAACAAAAAATTGACTGTGAAACGCTCCCCCTTACTCATCCGTAGACAGAGTTAGAATTTATAAATCATGTATATATTTGAATGGCACAAGTGATTAATAATGATAAATTGAAGATATTCTGTGTGAATCTACTAGAGAAGTATGTCCTCTCACTGAGTTTTGCTGGGGGATTGTATGTAATTTATTCTATTTTGTATAAATTGCGATAAAGAGTGGAAATGCCAACTTGTATATGGGTAAGTTGAATTTCTCTTGAAATATTTTCTCAACAAATAGAATTCAGACTTGCCCCCAGCTCTTCTTATGTACCAAAGATTACGATGAATTGACTTATAAGACAAATTTTTCTCAATAATGTTGGTTTGCACTTGTGCTGATGCAATTTTTATTCAACATTTAGGAATTTATAAGTGTCTGTCACGTGATCAACAGTAATGTGACATAACAGAAATGCATTACTTTAATACCTGATTACACTCTCATTACAAGTTGACTGCAAATTCATACATAGATTACATACTGAAATTAAAATCTAGCTCAAAATGAAATGTATATTTTAATGCATATTAAGCCCTCGGGCAGCCTTAACATAGCTGCGTAGTCCTTGCAGTTTGTTATAAACGTGCTTGTATAAATGTACTGTACAAACATGTATCATATCACCTATGATCGAGATATCATACATGTTTGTGTCGTTAAAATGGTCAGGGCTACTCCTCCAAACAAAAAAAGTGAAACTAAACCTCTTTCATATCTTTATGTAAGAAAGTGTCAAAACATATAATAGAAATTTATGGTTGCTGTCTAATAAATAATTATATTAGAAAGATTAATTGTGAGGAACAGTTGCATATATTCTTTCTGTCCATCTCAAAACCCAAACTCTGGGCTTAATGGTACACATTTTGCTAAGGAAAAGAAACCACTCATAACATACGCTATATAGCATATTAAAATTTATATTTTCAAAATAATTTCCAACCGCTGAAAGTGGATCGATGGCGGCGCGCACTATGTATTCTCCCACTCAAATTGACACCTGGTGATGAACAGATGCGTATTTCATCCCCTTGCTTCAATTCTAACACAGCGACATCTGTTGATGATACTCTATTGCCACTACTTTCTGCTGAAACAAACAGTCCAGTCACGGGATTGGAGTTGACAATCAATTCTGTATAGACAAACGTTCCCCCATTGACGTATATTTTCCAGGTAAATACATACACACCGTGTGAAGGAGCAGAGAAGGAACCTGTATGTGGGTTGTAATTGTTCCCTATATTTGTAAATGCGTAATCAAAGATGATAATCTGATTTCGACCAAGATTAAATTTCGATTTTGACAAGTATGCAAAGAAAGCCACTCGATCGCTTGATGAAATTTGATTTTCTGAAAAAAAAAAGAAATTAATGTCATTTTTATAAAATACTTGTATTACAAAATTTGACAACAAAGTTTAAAACTGGAACCCAAGGCAAGAAAAGCATCCTAATCTTTACGTTTCTAATAATTGCGAGTCCTGGTTTTTCCATATATAGCTTTACATCTATAAAATGTACAAACGTCTGTATTATAACGATTATGAAACGTAAACTTTTCTTCCTCATTTTGTTTCATGTGCAAAAATGTTCGTTTGTTTAAATTTATTTGATTAAGTACAAATTCTCGCTCAAAAATTAGATTTACTATTGAACAACTTTCATCCTTTGATCTTAAAGCGCTAACTTTCAAACTCCCATAACTTTGCGGCACCTTTATTGTAAACATAAACTAATACACGAAATATATATATATATATATATATATATATATATATATATATATATATATATATATATATATATATATATATATATATATATATATATATATATATATATATATAAAACACTTGAGACAAATCAACTATGGTCGCCATGTAGTCATTATTAATTTAGAAAGAATATGTATAAAATAAAGATACATTTCATTCGGAGATTTTTTTTTGCGTTTCTACCCACATCATTTTAATATTAATTACATTTATATAGAATTCAAAATGTTGCCTTCAAAATAAGATAATCTCTCGTTAAAGATGCTTACATGTACTGGCTTGTCTTTAGTCTCTAGAATAAGAAAGGCTTTTTAAAGAGAAGGTCCTGCCATTAAGAGAAATCTTTATTGAATTTTTTAACCGTTTTTAAAAATAAAATATAACATCCTAATGATTAACAAATATTAAATACTAATAAATAAAAAAAAAGCTTAAAAAACATATATATTTGACCTCTCTTCAATATGGTTTGTCCCCTGCCGCGCAGTTGGTGAATGGTTCTACAGGTTACAGAAAAATTAAGCTCCTTAGGTTGGTCAACATTTTTCTTTTTTATTGAGGAGTTTTTATGATCATCCCAATTTCTCTGGAAACCTATGTTCTGAGGCTTGGTCATGTTTGATCTAGCTTCAATAATACATCTTTTTTGAACTTCACAATTCTTTAAGGATTTCTGTATTTCAGCAACCATATGAATTATATTATTTGTTACTTTTCTCTGTCGGGAATTTGACTTGGATAGGGCAGTAACTTTCCGCTTTATCCACTTATTTTCCATGGAGAGTTCATCAATTTTCTGACCAAGCAAGTTGTTCCTCAATTCCATTTCAGCCATTTTCTTTTCAAATACCTCAATAAGTCCTTTCATATCTGTAAGCATTTTTTTTCCCATCCGCAGTTTAGTCGACTTTGTAACATACCCAATTGATTCTCGAATAAGTAAAAATATGAAAAAACAAATTGTAAATCTAGGCATTATCTTTCTTATCTCACAGATGTTTTATAAATGCTGCCAGCACTTTCCTCTAATTTTTTTTTCAAAAGTACATATATATGCCGTGATTTATACTAGTTCGTGGGTTCTGAATCGTCTGAAATAAGAGATGATATATGCAACATATGTTGCAAACGTGGTACAGACACTTGATCTAAATGCGGTATGCTTACCAGAGTTTCTGTTCAACACTGTAAGCCTCTCAAAGAACTACGCAAGCTAACTCTCGATTCCCGCCTACATTTTACACCTATTTAAATCAATACTAATGGCAATTTGGCCGCAAAATCTTTGTTGAATGCAAAGAACAGTTCAATAGTAATTGACTGATAATTTTAATTTCAGTGTTAAATAGTTAATTACCCATAATTCCAGCTATTTAAATAAAAGGGGCAGACGGTATTTCTCATTGAAATTGGGCTTAAAAGTATCACCACATTTTAAATTATTCTTGGATATGAATAAATGTTCCTTAAATCTTTTCTTATGTTTTATTCATATAAAATTAAGCAAATATTATCAATGACATGCGATGCTTTAGTTGTAAACCCCTTTGAAATTGGGTAAAAAATAAGCATTTTTGTAGTTTTTTGTCTGTAGACAAATGTCCCCCCCCCCCCCCCGTGAAACACAAAAAGCTTTGGCATGAATTTGTGAAATAATAGTCCATACTACCTGTAAAAAGGAATTTTTGTTTCACGGGGGGGGGGGGGGGGGGGAGATGTTTTAAAAATATTTTCCGTTTTCCGTTGATTTCTATAGTTAAAAACACAAGTTTTACCAAAATTATAGAGTTATCTCTCTTTGTTTTCCCAAAGAAACAATGTTTTATGAAAATTCATATAAATATCTACATAGATATGAAAAATCATTCAAATATATTAACTTTTGAAAATTGACTTGGAGGTATGCGTGAGAACAATGCTATCGTTGCAGTTCTTCATTATATGTATTTTTACAAGTGCTCTAAACTGGAAATTTGGGAAAAGTAATTTTGATTACACAAAGACAGAAATTAACACAAAAAACCGCAAGACGCTTGAAAAAGTCAAGATATTAATTTTATGACTCCATCCTTGTTAAATCAAGAATTAGGACAACCTGCTGTTGCATAAATTCATGATACCTTTTCCAAATAACTGCTCATTATATGAATAGTTTTTATGCGTTTAGATATACTAATATGATAGGATTAACTCATCATGACTCCATTGCCTTCCTGAAGAAAAAAAAATATTACATTCGCCAATCTTCAGATCAATAGGACCAAAATATAGACTGCTTTTTATGAAATAAAAGAGAGTTAAATTTTCAAAATGAATGAGACGTCAATTTCCCTTTTAAAATTAAAATACCTGGAGGAAAAACTTTCATACAGTTGGAAAGTGTAAAAAGTAATACGGCTCGTTTCAAAATGTATTATTCATACCTTCTTATTGTACATAGAAATAAAAATATTGAAATTACACTGGATGTTTGAATCAACATAAAGAGATTCAACTGAATCTAATAAGAATGAAATAAAATATTATATAAAACTTATATGCTGTTACTAGCAATTTAATTGTGTTCTCGACAGAGTCCAGCTTTATAAAATTTTATATTAATGAGATGTACTTCATAAGGTCAGTAAATAATTCTATTTATTTAAAATATTAATTCTTTAAGATGAATAGCTGTAATAAAAATACAGTCTTGGACATGTTAGCAAAATCAGTTTAGCCCCTAAACATAATAATAGAAAATGTTATATAATGTTTTGTTTTTTTTTGGTGTTGATAATTACTGTCGTCTTTACTGTTGTGTCTGATAAATACCGATGCTGTGTTGTCGATGCTGAGATTTACTGATAATTATTGTGGTCATTGTTTTTAAGCTGAGGGGAGCTAAAATAGAGCTAAGGGCTATTAAAAGCTTATTTAATCATAGCATTCCTTTTATTTAATTATCACAATTCATATTTCTTTAAATTTACTGCTAGTGACAAAAATTAAGGCTTCCCCCCGCTTTAAACATAGTATCCGATAAATAACCATACTCTTATTCTTAATACTTTATTTGCCTTTCAACGGTCCTCAAGGGCAGTATGTGGTTTTGGAATATCAGTAAAATAAATGCATTCCGACGTCTTCATCCTAAAAATAACAACCGAGTTTTATTTATCTGTTTTCTTTTTTTATACCTATTGTATTCTTTGTAGACAAAATACATGATATTTGAACCTCCTGAATGTTTTTTTTTTTTTTTAAATTTTATCGACAAGTATATGTTTTTAACGAGGTTCGTTCCTGAGCTTTTGATAAGATTTTGTCTTGACCTCTATTTAAAAAAACATTCTGCATAATGTTTTAGTTCTTACAATAAATTTGGATTCTACAGTGCTAATTAAATTATTTTCAACTAAAACCCCATGATTAAATTCCATATCGAAAGCATTACGCGAGGAATTATATTTTGTGGCGGAAGGTTCTTTAGAAGAAAATGACCAGTTTTTTTTTTTCTTTCGAAATATTTACAGTATAATTAAGTGTTTATTCCTATATTTACATGCAGCCTGCACAAAAAAAAAAAAAAAAAAAAAAAAAAAAAAAAAAAAAAAAAAAAACAGAACATTTTGTGCAGTGAAATGTTTTATGCTGATCCTAGATAATATTTTTAATTAATAGTCATGAATTCTATCATCATACTGGACAAATATAGCAAATATATTGTAAAAGTCCTGGGAAAAAAATAACCCACTTTAGTCTAAAAATTTACACTATTTTAGTTATATTTAAAAATTAACATCACAGACCACCGATTTTAATTTTCTTTCCTAAATCTACAAAATAATTTTAAACCATTCGGCTTAAATTCATAAAAATGCCATTACTTTCAAATGATATTATTGCTTGATAAATTTTTAATGCCAGAAAAAATGAAATTTTAGGAGTGCAAAAAGGTCAAATCATTGACTATGCAAAGTAATTTGAAACTTGGCTTTGTTTTCACAAATTTTTAAGAGAATATTTAAGATGAAAAAAGACTGTATTTGTTCCCGTAATATTTGGATAAAAAATATTAGAGAAAAACTTTGAAAAATAGATTTATGTGTTAGACGTACATGTAATTACAGTTCAGAAAGGTCATATTGAATGCTCTCCAAAAGAAGCGCATTGATCCCCATATTTGGTTTTGATTTTCAATTAAGCTATGTATATAGATTCCAGAAATATACTTGAAAAAAAATTCTGATAAAGGATCCAACCTCCTTAAAGACTTTTATTATTATTATTAACTACTGTATGGCCTTGCGTGTGCGGAAAGTTGAAACAAAGTGAATTTTAAGATAACACTACTTGATTGACTGATTAATTATATGTTGTTTTACGCCCCATTCGAGAATTTTTCACTCACATAGAGACGTCACCATATCTGGTGAAGGTGAATTCTGACCTTTACTCGGCACTAATTGACATTGAGCAGTGAGGGATCTTTATCGTGTCAACGCCTGTCGTGAAACGGGGCCTCGGTTTTTTAGGTTTCATCCGAAGGACCCCCAATTTTCACTTTAAAGTTCCAAGCGCATAGCGAAGGAACTGTTGCTACCCTTTTTTTTAGCTCACCTGAGCTGAAAGCTCAAGTGAGCTTTTCTGATCACTCGTTGTCCGTCGTCCGTCCGTCTGTCCATCCGTCCGCCTGTAAACTTTACCTTTACCCAAGGATACTTTGTGGCAAGTTTGGTTATAATTGGCCCAGTGGTTCTTGAGAAGAAGATGAAAATGTGAAAAGTTTACGACAACAACGACGACTTGCCTCCCCCCCCCCCAACTAAAAAAATTAAGCAGTGAATCATGATAGAATATATATATATATATATATATATATATATATATATATATATATATATATATATATATATATATATATATATATATATATATATATATATATATATATATATATATATATATATAAAGCACTAAAAATGACCAACGACACGAACAATAGAAATTGTCAAATTTTCGGGACGCCCTGTCCCTTCCTCAGGACAAAGAAAAAAGTTAAGAAGTCATAAAAACAAAGTTTTATTTCCTTAATTTGGACATCAATCTTATTTAAAAGGTCATAGAAAAGTTCATGTGCCTAAAATATTTAAAATTACGTTTGTACAATGTGTTTCGGTAACGTTAACAAAAATTTGAATATTGCACTCCATCGTTACAACCACTAAAATGTTATAACTGAAACGTAAAAAAATAAGGTAACTGTGTCCAAGGAGAAAGAAACTCAAACAGTTTTCAGAAAACTAACGTTATATAACTTTATACTTACGGTCAATCCCTGGGCGGTTACCTGCATTAAAATAAAGAAAATATGTTATATATCACTAATAAGTAGTTTGACTTAAAAATTAATTCATCCAATTATTCTTATATGTCATTGTCATTAATGTTGATATTAAACAATTATTCAAACATCGGTTCTAGTGTGGACTGATATTGGTTATATGGACCCGAAATTCCTAATAATTAAAAGATATCATCTCTCGAAATAAATATCCAAATACAGTTCTAGCTGAAGAAGCATGACTATCATTACGCCAGAATGGTGGAAAATGCTTAAATATAATTATAATCTAGGTAACTATGTCCTGGCTTTTTTGTTTTATTATTATTATTATTAAAGTATATATGCGATAAGTTTCATTTAATTAATATTGGTTGCGGATTTTTTTAAATTGGGAAATTATAATTGAATGCCTTATTTTTCGGCCAGCATTAGCCAAAGATACATCTTACGATAACAGAACAAGGCCGATTTTGTTTTAGTGTTTAAATTTGACAATTTCCCCACAAGCTCGCTTTGAAAGAAAACAAACTTATTAAGACTAAGACAGTGTATGATTTACTGCTTGGCCGTAATTGATTAGCGATAATTAATTCGTTCAATTATGTAAATCGCACTTCACCAGAGTACACCCGAGAGACCGGACGTATTTCATAGCGGTCCGTATTTATTTCTTTACAACTGATTATAAAATTCAAATTCAACATGTAACATTGTAAATAAATAGTGTTTGGTAGTTTAGTAGTACTTAGTGCTAGCGGATTTTGTTTTTCTGTTTCTTTTGTTTTTATGGCTTCTTAACTTTTTTCTTTGTCCTGGGGAAGGGACAGGGCGTCCCGAAAATTTGACAATTTCTATTGTTCGTGTCGTTGGTCATTTTTAGTGCTTTATATAAATTTCCATCCTTGACCTTGTATCTATTTAGTAGATCCGACACTTAGGATATACAGAGTTGTTGGTTTATGTAGTGCTTACTTTTAATTACTTAAAATAATGTAAAATTAATCTGTGCTTCATTGCAGCCAATCTGCATAAGCTTAGTCACAGAGTTAAAAGAGGGAAAGGGTGGGGTCAGCCAAATAAAATGTGTCACAAGAAAAAAAAACAGATTTAATTATCCAACTGCGAGTAACTTCTTTATTATTGGGATATATTAGCGGATCTCTACTATATATCAGGTTTAAAAAACAAAAACAAAAATACTGGAGGAGGGGCACGAAAATACTCTTGCCCCTCCCCCTCATGAAAAGTGCTTATAGTACAATATATAGCCCCCTATGACTATGCTTATGATCTAACTGTTGATTTTTCTCCATCTCTTTTTAAGGTCTTCCGTTTCCAACGGAAGACCTTCTACTGATTGTTCTGATTAAGATTATTCTTTTTTTTTTTTTCCTAGACGCCAACTTTGACGCTTCATATCTTCCTCATTTTTAAACAGATTTTGTTCAAATTTTCAGAGCTTTTAGGCTTTACAAAACACTGTCAGAATACCGAAATACAATTCGGAAATTACCTTCTGTTCACGAGTTATTCCCCTTTGATTGAATTTTGCATGCCTCCGATTTCCAGACAAAGGCTCAGAAATGGTTATAATTGGAGCACAAAACCCTTTGAAATTGAAAAGAGGAAGCATTGAAGTTGTGCACATCGGTTTTTGTTTTTTGATTTTTGCATTAAAAATGGCGCTAGAGAGGGGTCAAAAGTTAGAACGCGGAAAACAGCAAAAAAATTGACATATTTTCTTTTATATCTTGAAAATTAGAAATATTTTGTTAAGACATGTAGAACAAAAGTTGTGCATAATTGCAAGGGCTTTCATATTATACTATTTAAAAGGGGCTGGCCCCTATGATTAGGGATCTTGGGCCCTTAAAAGTTTTTGCTTTATAACTCAAAAACGGTAAATATTTCGATCTGGATCTTGGGAACAAAATTGTTCTTTTACACCTTTTTGATCTAATGAAAATGTTGTTTTGTTCGAGTACACCATGGGTATTGCGTAATACGTATTAGAAAGCAGGCCAGGTAAACAGGTAACGTTTTTCATTCGGCAAGGAAATCAGACCTCTTCATGTGTATAACTTAAACAGACTTGCTATCAATAATATACCCTGCGGTATTTAATGTTAATTTTCTTTTTAATAAGGTTTAAAACGTGGTTTATGGTTCACTATTAAATTATTTATTACAACTAGTCTTTCTTTTCTTCTTTTTTCAATTAGATTAATAGTGTTCAAAAGCGGAGAATATTAAATCTATCTTTCTATGTTTATTATTACAACAAACTTTGTAAGTGATTTTAAACTGTATGCATTGAATAATTCACGATCATTAGCTGTATGTATATTACGGTCTCCATGTTCAGCTCGATGTTTAGTTATGTAACCCAACGCGCGAATCCCAGGCTGTTGATCGAGGTCACCAGTGTACTAGTGAGCCACCTGTGGTCATAAACAAAGCTCGTATTTGTGATCGCGTATAATGTCAATTTTGTACAAAGAGCTATTAATTAATGGAAAGTTATGATTTTAATTATATCGAATCAGTAAGATTACTTTACCGATCTTTTATAATCTTAATTCCAAACACTGGTGCATAAAAATCATTTTGAATTTTAATCGCTGTTTTTGTCTGTTCACGCAACAATACATTTAAAAAAAGTATTGCTCTATCCCGTGTTGTTGTATTTTAATTCATCTGCAATTGTAATTTGATGCGGGCTTCGGTAAATAATTGTAATTACTACGCATGCTACGCACATATTATTTTTACCATCACTCTTGTGAATGTCCATTTATTATTTATAGAATTAAATAAACATTAACATAAATAAAAATTCCTTCAAATATACATGTACTATAATTCAAGTCTTTGTAATATAGCAAACAGTTTCATCCATCTCTGCCGCTGTGTGTCTTAAGTGTTGTAGTCATACACGTGGCCACAGAGAGCCGCGGGCACCTCGATGTTGAAATACATTGTGTACTCTGATAGTTGCTCTACACAGCACAAACAACTAACGTGTACATGCAGTGTAGTAATTGGCAAAGATTGTTTGAAAAATATAAACTCGCATGTGTTCGCTACGAAGCATTCATTTTTAAAATTTTGTCTGTGTAGATACCTTATAAGAACAAAATAAAGTAAATGTATAACACCTAGAACAATGTTTAAAAATTAAAATACAAATATCGTGTACTCGGAAGGGAAGATGGCTTGAAAGGGTGGGTCTGTGAATGCTTAGATCTAGCAACACACTTCGCAAAGTTAAGCATACTTGTGTCCAAATCCTTTAAAAGTGGGGGCAATCCCCAATCCTCGCACCCTTCCTTTTTGAATCTAAAAATATATACCATACTGAGAGTTGTATATAGAGCGGGAATGTTATTTTATTAGTCCTTAAAGGCACAACTTAAGAAATGACTTATAAATTTTTTTTTTTAGATAAGATTGTTTCGCGATACAGCTGTGATAAATCTTAGGAACTTCTAAAGTTATAACTTAGGCATATCTTAAGATAACTTAGGAAACGTTTTTGAAACAGGCATGTCAAGCATTCAGTCAGATCTATTACGACGTCCATATTACCATATAAGAGAATGAAATTTTGTTTTGTATATAAAGTGGTTATTACAAATATGCGTGTTACAAAAATGTATGTTGAAATCTTCAAAAGCTATCGAATTATTTACTTCTCGCAACAAATATTGATTTGGTTCTAAAGAAGTTGATTTCCGATTCACAATATATCTGCATGCGACATTTTTTTAAAATCAGAAATGGTCAAATGAACATGATGAATGAATTAAGCGTCGAAAATTAGGGTGGGACATGCCAGACGTACGGTAATCATATAAAGCCATAAGAATAATTCTGCAATAGGAAAACTTCAGCTATTATTCTTATTTTGAAATGTTTAACTAGCTTGCGTGAAGAAAGAAATCTTTCATTTTTTTGTCTCTGATTTTCATTCTAGCCCGAAATATTTAGCGTACATCTTATCTAAAGATTTTCCTCGAATGACGTCACACTTTGTTTACAATTGATGTGAATCTGAGAATTTGGGTGTTGATATTAAGAGAAATAGCAGAATATATAGGTTGCTTTACGTATTGATAGAAAACCACTCAGTCGTAAGTATGATTCTGGGTTGTATTTTGTACTCTTCATGATTTTTATGTTCTTTATTACCTCTAGATAGGGATCGTATTCTAACCTTTTGTTTTCGTAGTTGCGTAACTCGGAAGAAAACGTTCTCGACTTCGTACTGATTGTTTTTGCTAAAGCTTTAATGAATGTAATGATTGTGCCATTCTTATGTTTTTATTCATGATTAAAACTCAAATAGATAGTAGCATGGACAGAAATGAAGACAAAGGCACGAAACGTATAATTTACAACTAGCCTCGTTTTCAATGTAGGCTGTAGTCGCGCATTCACCAGTTTATCGACACACGATATTTATAAAAGGATTGCGATATAACAAATTCTTTTACAGTTCCTACTTAGTAATGGAAAGAAAATCTTTTTAACTATGACCAGAAGACACAACGTTAACAGGTTAAAGTCCATATTTTTTAATCATATAAATAATTGAACAGACATTGAAAGACTGCATTTACTTGAGAAATAGATATACTGCCTTTAATACTAGTCTATATTATTGATTAATTCAACCCATCACACGCAGTAATTTCGTGGTGCAAATGCCTATGCATTACTTTACGCCCAGTGTTCCTTTTCAATGCATATTGCTAATGGGTGCAAAACACAGTTTTATGTATGACGTTATCATGACGTTACTAAATGAGGGACATGCTAAAGTGACCCCCATAAAGAAATAATATGAAGACTTGCTACATAGACATCTATATATCAGTAGAAAGATAAAATTGTGAATTTTATAAATATATAAATGTATTGCATTTATCACTTACTAATAAGGTGTATTTGACACATGAAACATGAGTGAAATAGGGAAGTTTATGCATCTAATTGTAGTACACTTATGCATTTTTAGCTCCCTTGATCACAAACAGCGCAGAAATCAGAAAATATAAGTGCTGTGCATTTAACAGAGCAAGTCCTTAGGTTTCTTTTTGTTGTTCTTTTAGGGTACATTTTCCAGCTTTTTAAAGAGCTACTTTACCTGCTACTCAAATCATGCAATTCTGCACATGTGAAAAATGGGTGATTTTAGAGTTATCTCCCACTATTAAAAAGTCACACAAAAAATAATTCTCAAAAAATATTTGTATACTTTTTTCATTTAATCTTAAGATAAGACTCTACTTTATGCAAATAAAAATAAAAAAAGCTGCAATTTTCATGTACACTGCATAAAAATAGCAGGGAAATCCCTACCCATCATGCTTTTCTCTGAGGAAAACCCCCTGGATTTTATACGAAACTGTGTTTAGCTACCTTAAAGGAAATAAAAAAATTCTGTATTTCACTTTCTGGTGTCTAGATGCAAGGAGGACAAAATTCCAAACAGTTTGGTGTATACAAAGTTAAATTTGGTCCAGAAATAGCCAAGAAATTGTCAATTTAGTATTACATGTCTTTGACATTGGTCGACTCCTTAAGCAGGACTTTGGAGATAAATTTCAAAACTGTGACTAGCAGCTTACAAATTTTACTTTATTTTATACGATGAACATGACCGAGGAAGTTGAGTATTTGAATATTAATGACATGTTAAAATATAAATTAAAAAGCATCCGAAAAATACAAATTTTTATATTTTACACAAATTTCTGGTTGCAGTATGAACCAAAAAAAAGGGGGGGGGGTACGTCACAGTCTTAAATTGAGAGATTGCCTTAGAAGACCAGACTGTGTCAACATAGCAAAATATTCATTATGCAATGTGATATAAATGCATATATCCCTTGATTATGATCAATTATATTCAAGGTCACGACCTCATGAAGCTTCCTTTTTGACATGACGTCACACTTTGATGTCACAATGCAAATTCATCATAATGTAAAATAATACATCACAATCCGTCTCGTCATAATATAACATGTAACAAAGCTAAAAACATGTACCTTATGCATTAAATAAGATTAAATGTCAACAAGAAGCTTTAATGCATGGTTTCATACATTAAGTAAAGCTAAGATAGCAATATTCTCTGACCTACAGATAGATAAATGAAGGAAAATGTCATTTAGTGTCACTCCTTAAGGGTGCAAAACACAGTTTTATGTATGACGTTATCATGACGTTACTAAATGAGGGACATGCTAAAGTGACCCCCATAAAGAAATAATATAAAGACTTGCTACATAGACATCTATATATCAGTAGAAAGATAAAATTGTGAATTTTATAAATATATAAATGTATTGCATTTATCACTTACTAATAAGGTGTATTTGACACATGAAACATGAGGGAAATAGGGAAGTTTATGCATCTAATTGTAGTACACCTATGCATTTTTAGCTCCCTTGATCACAAACAGCGCAGAAATCAGAAAATATAAGTGCTGTGCATTTAACAGAGCAAGTCCTTAGGTTTCTTTTTGTTGTACTTTTAGGGTACATTTTCCAGCTTTTTAAAGAGCTACTTTACCTGCTACTCAAATCATGCAATTCTGCACATGTGAAAAATGGGTGATTTTAGAGTTATCTCCCACTATTAAAAAGTCACACAAAAAATAATTCTCAAAAAATATTTGTATACTTTTTTCATTTAATCTTAAGGTAAGACTCTACTTTATGCAAATAAAAATAAAAAAAGCTGCAATTTTCATGTACACTGCATAAAAATAGCAGGGAAATCCCTACCCATCATGCTTTTCTCTGAGGAAAACCCCCTGGATTTTATACGAAACTGTGTTTAGCTACCTAATAGTTATTATGCACCATATTTGGAGATCTGCAACATGGTCTTGACAAATTGTCAAGTAGATTAAATAAAATGATATAATAAAAACAGCGACTGTGTATGAGTTTTCATTTTCTTTTATTTACCATTAAATGGATATATATATTTTTCTAAAGCAATTTATCCCCACTTAATACTTATTAGTTTAATCTGATATAAGCTGAGGTCCTCATGACACACTCTATGATGCGTCCAATGAAATTCCTTGGAAATATTATACTCTTGGACCAAAATTGAGTGTTATTCCCTTTGGTTTGGAAGTGATAACAGGGAAAGAATAAGGTTAATTAATAATATATGTTGTATAAGAAAGAGAACAAAACAACCTCCAAATATACAGTTTCTGTTAGTATTAATTACCACAATTTTTTCTTTAAGACTCACGAGACATGCAGCATTGTATTTCATTAAGATGTTACAAAGGTCCTCAGTTAAGACAATTTGATCCTTAGGTCCTGTTTGTATCTTTGATGTTCACTGATATGAAGACACCACCACTTGCCAATGAAGAGCTCCAAATATTTTCCTATATGCTGCATTTATGACCATTGTGTGTAGTTTGGGGTCTTTTCCATGCTAGCACCCACTGCGACACAGGTTCTTGGTTTATACTGTCTTAGCAATAGGACCGGGTCTTAAAGTTCCACCACTATGGGACTCAAACCCATGACACAAGGATCAATGCCTTACTTTGCAGCTCTTGTATATTTGAGACATGGATTCAAGAAACTTCCATTTGGTACATCTGCAGACAAATCTCAAATGCAGCTCAATTTTAAAGTCTACAAGGGACATATATTATTTTTTTAATTTAAAAATGAAATATTTTAACATATATGAACACGAAGATTTATGCCGTTGTCTAATTTTGAAGGTGTAACTTCAACATGGGGTTTCCATAAAAAAAAAAATTAGGTCCTTGAAATGGTAAATGGAATTAGACAGATAAATAACAGATCTGATGTCAAACTCTCTAAATTGCCTAGTTTCCTGTCTCATTTTGGCAACTATTAGTTCCAAATAATAAAAGCAAAACAGATATTCAGAAACTTGATTTATCATTCAATGAAAAATAGTATGAGCATTTCAATTTCCATTGTTTTTTCATGTCTTCAATGATAATGTTATAAGCAATTCAATTTTTAATGTTAACAAATTGTGAACATATCAATGAAATATTCTTGGGACATAGATTGTCACTTGAAACACTAAACAGGGGCATTTGTTCATTAGAGATCTATAGTTTTACATTGAAGAGAATGTTTTGTTTTTTTTCAACGGCATTTCATAGTATCCTCATCTGCACCGTTTGTATTTTCTACTTCTTTTCAGCAACCAAATCTAAGCTAAAATTAATCAAACTGAGCACAGTGTATTTTTGTATGAAGGAGATTCAGATTTGTTTACATATAAAAGGTCACACTGTTTTCCAAGGGAGATAATATTATCTAGAGGAACTGTGAGCAATGAGCTCACTAAATGATACCCCCACCTCCCATATGAATATAATAGCGCTGTTTATGTTTCGCTATGGGAATTGGGAAAGCCAAAATATGTGACAGATCATTGAGTAAAATAGGAGGTACAAAATGGAATTATGTAATAAAGATTCTGTGAGAGTCTCATTAAAGAATGGGTGGACTTAACGCCCTATTTTGGATCTTTTTGCGACTACTCTAAGAAGTTGAAAATCAAGTGAATCTAACATATATTACAAGCAATAGAAAGAGCAACGTATACATGATTGTTAAGCTAGAACATATGTACAAAAGCAATTTCTTGTTGCCATGAATGAAAATTGAAGCAACAATACATTTGTGTCGTTTTCTGGAATTAAACATGTACCCGGAGTGGTTTTTAGGTCAGGCTATCAATATTAATAGGAGGCGGGGCTATCGATCGGTGTCATTAATGTCATTTCTCTCTCTCCATCTCTCTCTAGAAATTCGAATGCGTGTTTGACATATTACAGCGATGTCATTATGATTTTTTTTAAATGTGGGACACGCAATATTAAAACAACATTTAATGTGCTTATTTCTGAAAACGGAAACCAAACATAGTGATTTACATCGAGGTCAGGTTGAAGAATACAATGTAACTGTTTCCACAAGTACACTCGCAGGTGGACATCACGTGATGAATTGTAATATTTAACAGATCAATCGAAGTCATAACAATGGAAGCGAGAAGTTTGTTTTGAACATGTTTTTTTTGTTAAATTAAGTGTGAGCACACGTTTGTCAGCTCTTCTCCTTTTAAAATGACATTATTTTGTTCAATATACAACTACAGTTTTCGTAAGAACAGCCGACAGACATGCGCTGACTATGTATTCAGACGATGAAAAATGCGTGACCCTGATTATCTATTGATATTCAAGAAATCTTCAGGCACCATGTCTTCGATATTTATTTAGTTTACCTCTAAAAGAGCATTTTAAATTCACATCCGTACCATAAATACACAGTTCAGATATCGGGGGTTTATATGATGGAAAAAAATTAACATTTTATGGAACTTAAATTTTTGGCATTTTCTCTGGCCAGTTAAGTCCACCCATTCTTTCATTCAATGAAATATGAGGAATCACGGATTATAGATGGGTACCCCTAAACATAACAGATGACGAACAGACATATGAATTACTATATACCCTCCTGTTTTCAAGCAGAGGGTATAAAAATCTGTGAAGATAATGATGGAATTTTTTCTGAAGCCACTAGGTTTGTTAAAATAAAGTTTATGTGTAAGGTTCCTTAAGTATGGTAAATATATGATTGTTTAAATCCTGAAATCTTAATTTAATGGTGTATGGGAACGGTGAAAGTTTTACAAAAGAGTAGAAAATTAGATTTGCCATCTCAAGAACAAATGATATGCACTTATCAACTGGTTGTAAGTGTGATATCTCTTTTATCAAACCCGCTACTGGAAACTAATCCTTGAGGGCTTGCTCGCGAAGAAAAGTACCTGTCAAGAGTTTTACAGAAGAGCTATCCCACTCACAAACATCAAACAAACTTTTTATTGTACTGATGTATTATATTATATCTGAGGTTTAAATTTTTTTGGGTAGGATAATACTGCAAGAATAATCTGAAATCCTGATGACGTCACAATGCCTCAGAACTTATGACATCATGTCTATAGATTTATCGCTGTTGATCAAAATTGGCGGCTATAATTGCATGAAAATCTTCTAAGAGTGGATAGTATACAGTTATGGAATGGGTACGAGTGTAACAGCTAATTTATGGTTCCCAGAGGAAGGAAACTATTACCCGATTTGCCACTGAGGGGAACAATAAATTTGCTATTTCTCGAGTTCCCATTCTATAACTTTTTTGTAATACCAAACAATCCTGGACATAATATTTAAATTTTCTAACACATATTCTGACATTTAAAGAAACTTGAGAGACATAATCACAAATGCATGCGGTTTAAAAGATTGTATGATAAGTAATGCATCGTGTCCGAGAATAATAAAATTATTTTTAAAAAGTATTCTCGCTGCCATTTCCAAGTATCTGCATTCTCTTCATTTTACTATGATTTTCACATGGCATGTCAGATTTTTGACATAATAGTTGCATTGCTAATAACATTACATCACAGACTTTTCTGTGAATGCTCCACCCACTGAACACTTTGATAGGTTTAAATTACTAACAAATATTCATGTCTATCCATCCATTTGCTTGTGTGTTAAATTGTTTCAATTTAGCTTTCCTCTCAGGAATCATTGGGCTTATTTCAATTAAACTTGCATCAAAGCATCCATTGGTGAAGGGGATTTCAGTTTGTTCACATGAAGGACCAATCCCTCATTAAGGACATACACAAGGTACCTTACCAAGTGATAATTTCTCAAGATATTCTAAATAAAAACTAATACTACCATTACATGTTCTTAGACAAAAAATCAGCATGCATTACCAGGGGTTTTGAAAAGATACCAAATTGTGAATATTTTTACATTATTCAAATAAAAATGTTCAAAAATTACAAAAACAATAATTCCAGATTTTTTTCCATCAAAAATTGTTTAAATAGGAAGTACAAATCCATATATAGACATTAAAAGTATTGCACACAGGTCCTTCATTTAGTGGAACTCTTCAACTTCAGGGAAGAACCCAATAACGTTCAAACTACGTTGGGTATGACCTTAATGGGGTGATAATTCAAAATTAAAGGAAATATAGTGGCATGTTTTAAAAAACTTCATCTCAAGAACTACTGTGCCAGAATACATGAAACTTATGTGAAAACATCTATGGGTAGTGTATATTTAATATTGTTCAGATCTGATCCCCTCAGAAAGGGCAGGGCCTCAAAGATCAATCAAAGGTTTACATGCGAATATAAGCCACAATGGACAATGAAAGATTACATGCGATCATATTAGGAATATATTGTGAAATGTACTTCACAAGAACAGCAATGCCATGATTGGTCATATTCATATGAAAGCATCCTCTAGTACTGCACATTCAAATCATGACCCTCGAGGGTAAAGTGGAGCTACAAGATGCAATCAAAGTTTGCATATGAATATATAGCAGAAATATTTAAAAATCTATTTAAGAATATCAAATCCTACATTTGTTAAAATAATATGAAAGCATTTTTGGGTACCGTAGACTCAAGTTTGTTTAAATCATGGCTTTTGAGGAGTTTGGCAAGGCCTCAAGGGATGTTCAAAGTTTTACATTAAAATATATAAGAAAAATCATCAAGATTCTTCTCTTTAAGAATGGCAGAGCCCATTCTCGCAAGCCAGGGGTCCTGAGTCAACACGTTGCCATTGGACCCCTGGCATATTTCATTCAATATTCGTGGGCTTGCTTCTCTCATTGAGAAGCACCAATCAAATTAAAGCTTTCATAAATAGTTAGATAAGGATTCAGTTGACACCTCAAATGCACATGTTACAAGTTGTTTATCATAAAATGGCTTAATGTGATTGGTTGAAAGATAAGAAAAACAATCAGGATTTGTAATTTTTCCGAAAGACGTCGCTACAGTCAGCCCAGAAATATTGAATATAATATGCTAGGGGTCCAACGGAAAAGTGTTGACTCAGGACCCCTGGCTTGCGAGGATTGGCAGAGCCATGATTTTTCATATTTTCGGACAGCATTCTTGGTTAGTGTATATTCAAGTGTTATTAAATCATGAATCCAATGTGAGGCAACAAAATATTATTTAGTTTTTATATATTTGGAGTATTTAAGTATGATATTTCAAATCTTTCTTCTAAGATAACAAAGCCATGAGTAGTCATACAAAAGCATCCTTGGGAATTTTATGTAAAAGTTTGTTCAAATGATGATCTGCAGGGTTAGGTGGAATGATTGTTCATCATTATTTGAAAGCATTTTTGGTTAGTCATATTCAATTTTTTTTTTAAATCATGAATCCAGGATGTAGGGTGAGGCCATAAAAGATTATCAAGCTTTTAAAAATTTGGAATATATAAGTAAAATATTTCAAACCTTTCCTCAAAAATAGCAAAGCCATGAGTAGTCATACTTATACAAAAGCATCCTTGGGTAGTTAAGATAAAAGTTCGTTCAAATCATGATCCCAAGGGGTAGGGCAGAAGGGATGATCAAAGTTTCACATATATAGAAGTAAAATATTTAGAAATCTTCCTCACTGAAACAGCAAAGGCATTATTTGTCATACACATACAAATGCAATATTCAAATCATGACTTCTGGGAGTAAGGCAGATCTGCAAGGGATGAACATTTTTTCTAAGGAATATATAAAAAAAAAAAAAATGAAAATCTTCTTAAGAATGGCAGAGTCCTTATTGATGAAATTCAAATGAGTGCAATGTCCGATTTAATAAAATCAAGTTCGTTCAAATCTTGACATTTGGGTGTAGGTTGAGACCACAAGATATGATGAAATGTTTGTTTTTGAATATATAAGTTTTACATTTAGCAAATTTCTCCTCATGAATAGCAGAGCTATGGTTTTTCATATTTTTATGAAAACATTGTTGGGTGGTGAAGAATCACGTTTTTTCAAATCATGTCCCCAAGGGTACGGCGGGGGCCAGCCACTAGGCATGAACAAAGTTTTACTTATGAATATATGAGATTATTTAAAAGTCTTCTTCCCAAGAACAGCAAAGCCATCCTTGAAAAGGGTAGATTTGGAACACTTATTGATTTGAACTTTTCAATACTAAACTCATTTCACCTATTTCCAGAGCTTCAGTGCTCGGGTGAATGATGTGGTCCTTGGACCTCTTGTATTTTTTAGAGAGTGTTTTTTCTCAGTGTTTAGTACTTTCATCATTTTAGATGCCTAAAAGAAAGAGAAGAAATGAGCGCAATGAGAGGAACAAGGATAAGCAGCGCAAAAAACGAAATGTCAAGAATGCACAAAATGAAGGAGGACATGAAGAGAGAGGACTTGGATACATGGCTGAGATGGACTCCTCTGATGGGTTGTCACCTTCATTGGGAGAACCTTTGGCCGAGATTCAGGCCTCTCATCATGAGAAAATGAATCGAACAAATGCTCTGAGGTTGGCATCTCCTCAGGGAAGTCTGAGTACCAAATACGTGTGTACGACACCGATCTCTGATTCTGTTGCAGTGAGTACTCCTAACAGAGTATCTGTCACTGATACAGTCTGTACACCTTTGAGTGTACCCTGGCACCAAGATGGCAATATGCCATGCCTTGCAGATCAGACGCAACCAGTACTATCTATGAAAGATAGTCTGGATATTACAAAAGATGCAAAAAGGTCTAACTTGGTTGTTGATAACAAATTGTCTAACTTGGTCACAGAGAAAAACCAGTCTGCCTTGGTCACAGAAATAGAACAGTCTAACTTGGTAACAGATCAAAAGCAGTCTAACTGGGAAAGAGAAAATAATCATTGGGGGTTAAATTGCTTAAGTCAAAGTCCGGGCCAATTTCACAGCTCAACTTCAGGGTTTTGTTTAAGTTTTGAAGGAAATTTTCCGTCTTTTGCAAAATCAGCACAGGATAATTCAGAATTTACCTGTACCTTGTGTAAAAGTCTAACATGTGTGTGTTATAAACTTGAAAACAGAAATACAAACTTCAAAATTCAGGAGGAAAGTGATGGAAAAGAATTAAAACTTCCATTACCAAATGAAAAGGAAAGCCAAACGTTGTGGCCTAGCATTCAAGGGAGCTTTAATCAGGGAAATGGCTTATTTGGGACAAATGCAGGTTTACAGTGTGTTCCTAACTGTTTATCAGCTCTAACATATCACAAATTGAGATCTGCCTATCTCTGGAAAACAATAGACATGGACAAAATTCTTATGAGTGGAAATGAATTGTATGACAAATTGCAAGAATACACAAGTATTGGTCATCATTATCTTTTAATTTCTGATCTTCCAGATGCACTTGAAATACACAATGAGATGTTTTCATTTACATATCATGAGTCAATAAACACCATGATTCCAGCAAACTTTGATCAAGAAATGCCCGATTTGAGCCTATTCAATGCTAAAAGTTTAATGGAGGCATTATGTGCTGGATTAAAAGAAACAGATGGATGTTTTATATGCTTCCATGAAAGTACCATGATGGTAGGAAAATTAAATCAGGGTTTCTTCCTTTTTGATTCACATTCCAGGTCACTTAGTGGGAAAGTAATTGCTGATGGGAAAAGTACATGCAAATTTGTTAAGCATATAAATGATGTTTACATGCATATTATGGAATTAGCACATTCCATGACTATTCCATGTGCAATCCAATGTGAGATAACCGGAGTATCTTGTAAGTCAATTGATTGTTTAGAAGATGTTAACCATGGAATGAATGAGTCGCTTTCAAATACACAGTGTTATGAAGATGTAAGAATTTCTTATGAAGAAGAACCCAGTGCTACAAAATTTGAACATATGCCAGTCAAAATAAGACAGACATTGTGTGAAAAATTTCACATTCCATTTTCTGTGGATAATATTCCACAAGGTGTGAGTACATCTGATGCAGGAGGTCCACTTCGAACTTGGAAAGTTTTGGGAGATGGGAATTGTTTTTTCAGAGCAGTGTCATATTATTTGTCAGGTTCAGAAGATGCTCATGATAGTATACGCAATGAAATGTGTCAGTATGTGTTGAAAAATCACACATTGTTTGAAAAACTTTTAAGATCTAATCAGAGTTTACAAAGTTACATTGAATCAAGAAGGACTCTGGGTTCCTGGGCAACAGAATTTGAAATAATTGCTATATCACACATGTTGAGAGTTCCGATTTTCACATTTGAAGATAATACATGGAGAAAGTTAAGTGGCAACTTGATCGACAAAAAATGGACTTCTGTTGATGGTGCTGTATATCTTGATCATGAAATCATTACAATGTAGTTGTATCGGTATTTAACAGAAATCCTGTAAACTACCACTGTGTCTCTGGCAGAGGCATTGAGTTGACCAAAGAATCAAACCCTGTTTCAAACAACGTGGAATTATCCAGTCAAACATTAGAAGCTGTTGAGAGAGAAAGGAACAGAAAAAGAGTCTGGTATAGAAAACAATATGGAACAAGTGAAAAATTTAAACAACATGTCTTGTTCTCCAAAAGAATATACTATGACCAAAGTCATGTTAAGAAGAAATTAAGGAAGAAATACGAAGATGATGAGATTTACAGAAAAAAAGTTGTAGAAGCAAGCAAGGCAAAATACAAGAAAGATGACATGTATAGGAAAAATTTGATACAGGTGGGCAAGGAGAAGTACAAGGGAAATAGGGAATACAGGAAGAAATTACTTGAGACAGGAAAATCAAAGTATTTAAAGAATGCAGATTACAGATGCCATCTTAAAGAAAGCAGTAAAAGGAAATACAGTACTAATGCAAAACACAAAGCAGTTGTTCAACAAAAAAGCATTGAAAAATATAAGATTAATAGCTCTCACAGGGAAAAGTTGAAAAAGCAGAGTAAAAGCAGGTATGAAAGCAAAAGAAAAGAGATCCAAACTAAGAAGAGAGAATACAACAAAAAGAGATATAAAGCTAACCCTGAGGTTAAGCAGAAGATACAGAAGAGCAGTCAAGATCAGAAGAAGTCAAAAAAGATGAAGTTTTTGGAGATAGACTATGTAATGGAAAGTTTCAAAATGAAAATCATTCAAGGTCCCAGTTGTGTATGTGCTTGTTGTCACAGACTCTTGTTTGAAAACCAAGTAAAACGCATCCAATCAGATCATTTCATGAACAAGTGTGAGTCCGTTAGGCTTATTGCTGAAAAATGTATATCAGAAGATTATATACATAAATGCACAGAGCAATGTTCAGAAAACTGTAACTCCTCAACCCTTTGGTTGTGCAAGACTTGTCACAGAAAAATATCAAATGGACAAATACCTGCAGAAAGTGTCTTTAATGATATGGGACTAGTAGAAATTCCAGTCGTTTTAAAAGAACTTAATACATTAGAAAAGCATTTGGTTTCAATGCACATTCCATTTATGAAGATAGCAGCTTTACCAAAAGGAGGGCAACATGCAATTCATGGTCCTGTTGTTTGTGTGCCATCAGATATCACACAAGTTCAACATTTACCCAGAATGGAACAAGATGATATGGTAGTGAAAGTGAAACTGAAACGTAAGCTTCAGTACAAGGGATATTATGAATATCAATTTGTTAACCCATTACACATCCAGCATGCTTTAGATTACTTAAAGGAACATAATGAATGGTATGCAGATGCAACAATATTACCTGGAAGATATGAGGACAAAAAAGTAGAAAACCAGCATGAGTCTGATCTTAAAATTGGTGAACATGAAAATGAACAAGAAGATGATGATGCTGGTGATGATGACAACAATAATAATGCAATGACTGGCATTCAATATGACACATGCCTTCAACCTTCAGACATAGGACAAGAAGTGTTGGATCATTATTTTGATGACATATACAACATTGCACCAGCTGAGGGTAAAAATCCTATAAGAATGCTTCAAGAGAAAGGAAATGAAGCAAAAGCTTTCCCTCACTTATTTCCAAATGGAAAAAACACTTGGACAGAGGAACGGAGTATCAACATAACTTTGTCAAAGTATTTCAACAATCGACTCATGCATGTTGACAGAAGGTTTTCACAAGACACTGATTACATTTTTTTTAGTCAGTATTTATCAGAACTGAAGCAAGTTATAGATAAAACGCAAATTTCTTTAAGAAAATCATTTGAAAGAACAAAGCATGGATCAAGAATCACTACCGATATGCTGAAAGATCCTGACACTTTAAGGAAGCTGTTTAAAAATGATGACGCTTTGCGTTTTCTACAACCAATAAGGGGAACACCTTCATTTTGGCAGAATGTGCAGAAAGATTTGTTTGCTATGTTGAGACAGTTGGGAATTCCAACTTGGTTTTGTTCATTTTCCTCAGCTGAATTTCGCTGGAGTGAAATTATAAATATATTGCTTAATCAAGAAGGTGATACAAGAGTAGCTGATGAATTGGATTGGACAGAAAAAAGCAAACTTTTGAAAGCAAATCCAGTAACAGTCGCAAGAATGTTTGAGCACAGGTTTCACATATTTCTGCATGAAGTTATTCTGAGCCCAGCACAACCAATAGGAAAAATTAAAGATTATTTTTACAGAGTCGAATTTCAGCAAAGAGGCTCACCACATGTCCACTGTCTTTTTTGGGTTGAAGATGCTCCAAAATTGCTTGAAGATGGGAAACAAGCTGTTTGTGATTTTATTGACAAATATGTGACATGTTCCATCCCAGTCAAAGACGAAGAACCAACTTTACATGACACAGTTCTTCAAGTCCAACAGCATAGCAAGAAACACTCCAAGTCTTGCAGAAAAGGAGGAAAGGAGTGTCGTTTTAACTTTCCTAGACCTCCCACTTGCAAAACTTTTATTACCACCCCATTTCTAGACAAAAATGATGATGATGATGATGATGATGATACTGAAATGCAAAAGATTCATGCTAAAAACATACTAAAATGTGTTTGGGAAAAAATTCAGGATGAGCATTTTGATTGTGGGAAAACAACAGCTGAACTCTTTAGTGAACTGAATATACCTCAAGACATTTATGAGAAAGCTTACAACCTTGTTGGGTCAAAGCAGTCAGTTATTTTGAGGAGAAACCCAAATGAATTGTGGACAAACCAGTACAACCCATACTTATTGAAATGCTGGGATGCTAATATGGACATTCAGTTTGTGTTAGATCCATTCAGTTGCATAGTTTATGTTGTTTCATACATATCAAAAGCGGAAAGAGAGATGGGTATGCTTTTGAAGCAGACAAAGATTGAAGCTGCAGAGGGAAATATGAATGCCAAGCAAACGATGAAGAAAATAGGCTCTGCTTATCTACATCACCGTGAGGTGAGTGTGCAAGAAGCAGTATACCGAATATGCAATTTAAGGATGCGTGAATGTTCTAGGAAAGTACTTTTCATTCCTGTGGGCGAGAATCCAACTAGGCTAAGTAAGCCCCTGTCACTCTTAACCAAGGACAAAACACATAAACATGAACAGGAGACTGATTTAGAAATTGATGATGAAGAGGATTTATGGATGACTAGTATTGTTGACCGTTACAAAGCTAGACCATTGAATGGTGATTTCCCATGCATGTGCCTTGCAACTTTCTGCTCTGAATTTAGAGTTCTAGCTAAGTCACAGATTCCAAAAGAAGCACATGAAGGAGTTTATGAATTGCTAGAAAATAAAGGTTTCGTTCAAAGGCGGTCAAGATCAGAACCTGCAGTTATTCGATACCCAAGATTTAGTGCAGAAAAAACACCTGAAAAGCATTTCCAATCAATACTTCAGTTGTATCTTCCACATCGCCAAATTTGTCACCTTAAACCTCCAGGGTTTGACACATACCAAGCCTTTTATGAAAATGGACATGTCAGCTTGGAAGGCAGAGAAAATCTTGCATCTGTGAAGCAAATCGTAGATGCAAACTTAGCAAAATTTGCACCAAATGAAAAAGCTCTAGATGAAGCACAGGAAATGTATGAAATACTAGGTGATGTTGAAGACGCATGGGCAACTTTATGTCCTGAAACTGAGCTTGAAAGGGACACATGTAAAACTAAAGAGAGGAAGGAAGTTGATGTTAATGACAACACTCAAGCCATACCAGACTTGTCACCCTCAGATGTTCCCTTTGATGTTCCATATACTGTGACAAAGTGTAACTCAAAAGAAGAATTGATGCCTTTGTTAAGAACCCTTAATGAAAACCAACGCAATGTGATGTATCATGTGCGAGACTGGTGTCTTAAAACACTTGACAACACCAAACCTGAACCTTTTCATATATTTGTTACTGGAGGAGCTGGAACAGGAAAAAGTCATCTTATCAAAAGTGTTCAACACGTAGCAAATGAAATCTTGAAAAAATCTTGTACTGAACCTGACAAAACATGTATTCTGCTCACCGCTTTCACAGGAACTGCAGCATTTAACATAGGTGGCTGCACAATACACCATGCATTTTGTCTGAATAAGTACATGCCTTTTCCTTATGAACCTTTGAAAGAGCAGAGCCTTAGTCCAATACGAGCTGAATTAGAAGAATTGAAAATTCTTATCATAGATGAAATCTCAATGGTGTACAAAAAGCTTTTGTATTATATACATGAAAGACTAGTTCAAGTAAAGAGATGCAAGAAACCTTTTGGTGGTGTTTCTATACTTGCTGTAGGTGATTTCTATCAACTACCCCCTGTAAAACAGCGACAGGGTGAGAGACTCTATATGGAAAATGGCTCATATCCAGAGGATTTTTGGAATGAGTATTTCAAACTTGTAGAATTGAAGGAGGTCATGCGCCAGAAAGAAGATTTATCATTTGCTGAGAAATTAAATTCAATACGCACAAGAACGTTAAATGAAGATTTACATCCTGATGTCCTTGAAATGTTGAAGCGTTGTGTTAGAGATGGAAATGAAGAGGCTCTTCATGTTTTTTCAACCAATGAAGAAGTGAATGATTTCAACTTGAATATGATCAGGAAAACTTGTGAAAACATCCAGGAAATACCAGCAAAAGATTTTGAAAGGGACAAGACAAGTGGAAAACTACATTTGCGAGACACTCCATTTGTTCGCTGCAAGAATGACAGTATGACAAGTTCATTAATGCTATCTGTTAATGCTAGGGTTATGTTAATTCGCAATATTTGTGTTGCAGATGGACTTGTGAATGGCGTTACTGGAACAGTGGTCAAAATTGTGAAGGATAACATCAGTGCAGAAGTGAAGGCAATAGATATTTCTTTCGATAATAAAAATGTGGGAAAGAAATCAGGACAAAATGTAGGAAATGTTACTATTGTGACAGTTAATCGATATGAAGAGGATATGAGAACATCATCAAACAAAAATTTTGTTAGGCACCAGTTTCCGTTACGTCTGGCCTGGGCATGTACAGCACACAAAGTACAAGGCATGACAACTTCAGAAATAGTTGTAGACCTCAATCGCACTTTTTCTGCAGGACAGGCTTATGTGGCTTTAAGCAGGGTGACAACTGAGAGGGGTTTAAGTATTTCTGTTGCAAATGAACAGATTTTCCATAATAAAGTCTATGCTGACAAAAAGATTTCAGATGCCATGTCTAAAATGCAACATCTTTTCACAGTAAGCAATCAAGATGTACCATATAGATCAATTGTTTTGCACAACATTCAAAGCTTACAACATCATTTTGTTGAATTACTACATGATGTTACATTTAGAAAAGCAGATTTAATATGTTTGACAGAAACATGGTTATCAGATTCTCAAAATCTTGAAAATTTTGCCTTGGAAGACTTTCAGTTACATCATGTCTCCCGATATCAGGCATACTCAGGACAAGATGAGACTTTCATCAAATTGAAAGAAGCAAAAGGAGGTGGAGTTGCAGCATATATAAAAGACAACAGCACCATAGCAAGAGAACAGTTTCCATTAGAAAATATAGAGGGAATGATGCTTAAAGATACAGTTGCTGAAATCACAATAGTTGTCATTTACAGACCCAATGTTTACCCTACCAAGTTCTTCCTACAGAATTTAACAATGCTTCTCAAGGTACTGAAGCAAACTTCAAGAAACAGTATCATTATGGGTGATTTTAATGAGAATTTATTGACTTCACCAACACCAATTCAGAAGCACATGGAGCAATTTGGATACCATCAGTTAGTGACTTTCCCAACAACTGACAATAGAACACTCATAGACCATGTCTACACTACAATACCTCCAACAAACATCCAAGTTAGCCTTTGCCCAACATATTACAGTTACCATGAAGCAATATCTATCAACATCCCTTCAAAAATAAGTTATCATTAGTAATGTACACAAATTGTAGCAGAAATACAGTACAAGTGCAAAAGGTATCACTTTAATATCAAGTGAGGAGCATTAGGATAGGGTCCCGTTATTATTAGGTTTACAGACTAAAATTACTTAGGAGGAAAATTTCAAAGAAATTTCCTTACATAAATTATTAAGATTTGTTCATTTATCTCACTCATATTTGATGCTCTAGCTAAATATGGGCTCCTTGTCATTGACCACACAAAGGTTACAAGTAAGAAAGCAATACCTTACATTGTTCATTTCATTACCTGTGTCTTATGGACAATGATATAATTCTTGAGTTCTCAAAATATGTTTGTTTTTAAAAGATTTAAAATTCTCTTCAAAAAACAGTATCTACTTACAAATAAGCATTTTGAGATTGTGTACTATTTGTTTTAAATATATACTTAGGGACATAAATATAAATTCCAATCATAAATGACAAGAGGTATTGGTAAGGGAGTTTGAATTTCCTTAATGAAGTGTTAAATAATTTCTCCAGTGCTACATTTGAAAAACAGTACACACATGTATATATTTCTGTAAATTCTTGTTGAATTTATTTACATGCATGTATATAAATCTGTAAATACTTGTTTAATTAGTTCATTTATTTAGGCTTTGGAATATCACATACACCTTTTAATGGAATAATCCCATTCCCATAATTAGTTGATTTCACTTTCTCCTTATTGTATGTCTCTCGGCCGCCATGTCTAGGGACAAACCCATAGAATCTTCACAGTAATTTTTACAGTATTCTGGGTTTGTAACTTTGTCAACTGATTAATTCTTTGAATCCTGCGTTTTAATTCCCCAGACTGGGACTAGAAGTTACCCACATGTCGAGTGATTAAAGATGAAACATGTTGGATTTATCGGAGCACGCCCAAATGATTTGTAGCATAAAATGAGATGCCATTCCTTTCCCTTTTGGCTGACCTTGCAAAGGGACAACTTTAAGAGAGCGATCCATGTTTTGAACATTGTTGATTAGACTTAAAAATATGAGCGACGAAAATATGAGAATTCTTCTGGCATTAGTTACAACGGGCAGTTTTAAAGCTTATGAGAGGAAATTAAATAACGTTTGAATACAGATTCATAAAAATCTCACCACAATGTAATGCTGTTATGATCTTAAACCGGAAGTACAAGATTGAAAACTTGAGATCTCGATCCCGTGTAAAATTAAAAATCGGAGAGGAAACATTCCATTTCTTACATTCCTACTTCTGTTAAAATTCAAAAACTTCAGGGACCAGTTTGAAAGCATAAAATATTTATACTCTGCCCTTTTTCTACATAAAATATTTAAACACTATCAACAATTTCAATTTGTAAATATATATTTAATTATATTAATACATCACATCTGCATTGTAAATGCAGAAATCTGTATTGTAAATACAGTTTTTAAGGGTGCTTTATGTGTAAATGATTTGTTGTGCCTCTACAAAAGCATCCATTTTACAGCTTTGTGTGTAGAAAATAATTTATTTCTTTATTTCGTCTAAGAGACTTATATGATATGCATATCTTTTAAATATTAATTACCATTTTCAAATAATAAATGGCACAGGGTCTCGGATATTTTGTTATTTTCTCTATGACAAACTTCTCTTCTTGTATCAAAATAATAGCTACATTTTTTTGGAACAAGAAAAAGTTGAGTGCCCAAAGTTGGAAAATTTACTCGACAAATTCAAAACACTGAATTTAACAATTAAGATGAATGAAAATTGAAATTTTTGGTCCCGATCATGACATACCATAAATGTCTTATGTTAGCATATACGATTTTCTGCTGTTCAACATTTAGTATTGACTGAAACTTGCGTGAAGTGCAAGTTAAACAAATACCGGTATGTAAATATTAATATGCACTATATTCTAATTCATTACCACGCATATCATAATAAAATAAGTATATTCCTTTAGCTTTAATTATGACTTAACGCCTTTAGCTAAGGTCAGAGAAGTGTCTGCTCTTATCAGTTTCATTACACCTCAGGTCGCAAAACCATAAATTGAGAACAGACTTCAGTCAAAATTTCAAATCTATATAACTTTTGAAATAATATAGATAACAAAACAAAACTTCTACCATGGGCTTAAATTGGAAAAAATTAAACAAACCTACAAAATTTAAATATTGTAGATCACAAACTATTCACAACCTTAATTTTGATGCAAGTCTATTCTAAATTTATGGTTTTGGGGCCAGACTGCTTCCTTATCATGGGTACCAGCACACTATAGTCGACCTTTATACTTGAGTTTCACAGGTAGAGAACTGATTACACTGCTTACATGTTATGGTTTTTTTCATAACAAGGATCTTTCATAGCACAAGAGAATAATGCGCAACAAATTCATGTACCTTTCACAAATGTATTCACCTTTAAAAGGGACAAGTATATATCAATTTAAAATTTGGTGTCAAATATTTTCAAAGCTTTACTTGGATACATATTAAGCAATAAACTCCAGCTTGTATTATCATATCTTTAAAATTCAGGACAGTCATTCTCATTGGACATGAATAAAATTCAACTAAGACCCCATAAGGAATTAACCAATTTTATACTACTCTCATTGAGCTGTACTCACTATATCTATTTATAAGAATTAAGCTGAATCACCCATTATTGATACAAGTAATTATTTTTTCCATTGATAACAAGGACCTGGGATCATGAAACATCTTAATCTTAAGTCAAAATCTATATTTGATAATAAAAAGTTGTAGCAGTCAAGCACACCAAAATTAAAATACTTTTTCAATATTTATTGACAGAAATGTTGTTATCTGCAATTTTGGAATAGATTTCACAATTTTTTAATATTTTATAAGTGATTGAAAATTTTGACTTAAGTCTAAGTTTGTTTCATGATCTAGGAGCCAGGTGTCCTATACTATTATATGCATCAAATACATGCACTGTTACCATTGACATCTAATGAAACATAAGAAACAGTATGCAAAATTGTAAATCATTTAATAAAAAAATCTTCCATCCTTCAAAATGTACAATACATGTACAGGTTCTCTCCTTCTTTTCATGAATCATTGCTCTCTTTAATATGAAACATTTGTAAATGAAGTTGGTTTTCGTAGATCACATGAAAAATAGCATTTGTCATATGATATTGAACCATACATATTTCAAATATTAAGGAAAGGAAAACATGAGCATATCTAAAACAAAAAGAAAGAGAATATACAACTCATAAAAAAACAAGAAAACTTTTTAACACATTCAGTGAAATCTTAAACTAGAATCTAAGAGACAGAAATAAACTATACAATCATTGCTTCCCTTTCCAACTATATACAAGATATAATCTTGTATATGGTTTGCACTAGAAATAAATAAATAGGGTACATATGAAATGAACTTGGATATTTGAAATTGGATATCACAACCACTTTGAAATAAATAAAACCATTTGGCACAAATATTACAATGTACTGGAATGCACATACATCACAACTATTATAACACAGTTTAAAGGGACTTGAAATTCTTTCTCATGATAGTTGAAAGGAACTCTTGAGAAAATTGAGAAAATCTTTAAGTGATTACCATTCTAATACAAGGTACAAAAAAAAGACACAATGAGCAGTTCTTGCCATAATGTAAAATTAGAAAACTATATACAATACACCTACCACAGACTCTATTTAACACAGGATGAAGATCATTTTCTGCCCTTTTCATGTAATGTAAGTTTTTCACAGCACAGTAGTTCAGTTCAAAATAGCTTCTAACTCCTCTAGAAGGCTTCTTCCACTGCAAAGGTCTGGCTCTGTATTCACCCCACTGCAAGTTGATGGCTTAGCGTCCACCCCACTAGTATGAACAGAAGGCTCTGCGTCACCACTATGAACGGTAGGCTCTGCTTCCGTAGCATTGCATCCAGTAGACTCTGCTTCCATCTCACTGCAACATTTCACAAAAATCAATTTCAACTCTCTATTTCTACCATTACATATATGAATCTTTCCATTTGCTTAAATCATCAACAAATTCTACTGCATTCTTAATATCAATATTAACATTTTATTCCACCATTTCTTTCTTTTCTCTTTCACCGAATATTGAACATTAACTCCACAGTATATGATCATTATAAAAATTTTGCTTACATTGACATTATCACTGATCTCCTCTTCCTCCCCTTCACCTTCAAGTTTTCAACAAAATTCCCTCCAGGAAAGATCTCTCTCAATTGTTCTGAGGAGCAAGCCAGAAACTCGTCATCCAGGAGGATGGAGGAATTGGATCTGTTAATTAAAAACAATACAGTTTGAAAACTAACACTTGAATTGAA
The DNA here is from genome assembly GCF_033153115.1 of Saccostrea echinata. Lineage (NCBI taxonomy): Eukaryota > Metazoa > Mollusca > Bivalvia > Ostreida > Ostreidae > Saccostrea > Saccostrea echinata. The sequence continues at coordinate 677,232 of NW_026889781.1, forward strand.
ATTACAAAATGCTCTATTAATTTGATTTAAAAAAAGTTCATATCACTCTCTACAGTTTGATACAGAAATAACAGAATGTTTATATTTATATCAAAACTATTTCTGCGCTCTTTGATATAGCATAGATTTAATTCATGTGTTATCATCTTGGCTTATGTTTTCAAAGCTCTGACAGTAAAGTAATAGATGGGGTCACCTGTCCCCCTCTAAAAATGAAACAATTCTTCCATATCTATAAAGGAACAAATGGGTATAATAACTCACTCTTCAAACGAAACTCCATTAACTGTGCCTGAGAACTCTTCCTCACTGTCCGCAATCTACAATGTTAAATTTGAACTTAATTGTTTTCAATTGAAGATCGAAATAGTTGCATTAATTATAATTTGCATTTCTTTTTATCACAATCCTGTAACATTTAATGCTTGCTATTATTATAAAAACAACACAACTCTTCGTTTCATTCAATATGTGAATACCTTTACTGTTGTGCTTCCCGACGAATTCAAAGACCTCTTCTCCTGATATACGTCTACGTGTACACACGTCACAACCACAGTAGAGCCCTCAAACACTTGCGTGTCAACCAAGTCTCCCCACAACTTGACCTCAATTGTGGCATTCCCATCAGACAACGTCATTATCTTCCTCTTGGTGCCATTGGTATGGATGGTATCAGTCACCTAAACATATAATGCAAAAAAAAAAAAATTGAAATAGAGAACTCATAATGACTGTGATTATATTTCACATATTTCTGCCTTGTGGAGACATAGAGATGTTTCACACACCAAATGATTCAATGAAATTCTGATATACCTCATTCTCTACATTAAGCTTTTCTTAAAGAGTATTTTATTTATTTGATAATGCTTCCCAATTCATATGCATGCTTTTCCATGGTTTTACTACACATCAATTACTTTAAAGAGAGTCTTCCCTATGTTTTTGATCTCCAAATGATATATACTCACCTTAGTGACTTCTCCTTTCACTGACACCCTCAGCTTGATGTTGAAGGATGAAATCCTTCCCAGCTCCTCAATAACTGGCGGTTCACAAAACTCCTTCACAACATCTTCCTTCAGCTCGGCTGGTCTCTTAGTGTGCATAAGCTGTATATAAATAATGGAGAAAGAAATTCAAACTAATAATTTTCCAAAATTCTAAAAATAGAAAAATTTTACTTCCATAATGGAGACAGGTATTCCACATTATAATTTATAGTGTATTGTGTTAGAACTTTGTACTCAATGCAAAGCATGAGAAATTCCCAAAGATCAAGACACAGTTTGAAAGAAAAACTAAAGGAAATTTATCAGTCTGAGCTCAATCAAAAATGTTTTCCCTCTCTGGATCCCTGTCACAGTCAATGAAGAAAAAAAGAGCTAGGAATTAAGCCCCTTTTTCCTAATGAAAAGTAATGCAGTTTACTATCTTAATTGTGATATCATCAAGTTGCACCAAACGTAATATCACTGACACATACATAACAGCAATATTCATGAAATCAAGGTATGATTCTCCTTGTTTTCAAGGTATGAAGACATACACCTACTAATAATATGTCCACCACGAAATGTAATTTTTGACACATTTTACTATTGATCTATTCTTCAACCAGTACATCAACTCCCAGATGGAATTCTCAAACCATGAAAATTTGACCTCTTGGTGCTTTTACAGTATATTCAATTATAAACTTTCAAACCTTACAAACTCAAGTTATCAGGTACCACACGCAGATGAACTGTCAATCAAATCAAATGCTATCGATCATTTTTTCAGCACTATCAGTAATACATGTTCAGATTATACTCACCACAGTTTGCTGTCCCAGTTTAATCGATCCGTCTTGTAGGGACATGTACTTGAGCGCAATATAAGTCTTCCCACACTGGAGCAAGGGAAGGTGCTTCTCATGAGAGATCAGGGCTGTTATACTTCTGAAATCATTTGCAGAGGTTGTAGCATACGTAGTGCCATAAACACCACCATTGCTGTACTTTCGTTGCAATACATCCTCAACCACATAGATAGTGATTGGCAATGGACCCTAAAAGTAAATGAAAAAAAAAAATCTGTACATTTTTCCTTGTTAATTAACTTGTGCTTGGCATGTACGTGGTATTCAATAAACTCGATCTATAGCAAAATAGCAAGATACTGAACAGGCCTGGCTGAGATCAGAGGGATCGAATTATAATACCTCAATATAACACCTTTCACAGAATTGTAACATACATTAATATGGTTTTTGTAAATATACATGCATCAATATCATTAATGTAAATAATTGTATGTAATAAAAACCTTAACTATCTTAAAAAAAAAAACCATACGTACCCATTATACCCAACTGATAATTCTATTACAATTCACAAAACCTTTCCCAATTACCTCAACATTGATACTGGACTTTCCCTGTGAGGAAATTTTTCATAATCAACCATCCCAATTCTATAAATCTCAACACAAAGAGTCCACATCACTTTTCTGAACTAATGGCTATATAGATAAAAGCAAAAAATTTTTCAAATCATTTCTGCGTAAAACCTTCATCACTCGTTGAGGCCCACTCTCCTGTAACCCACAAAGTCATGACTTTAACAAACTTGAATCTACAATACCCGAGGTCACTTCCATGTAAAAATGCACAATCAGAAGAATTTACAACATATTATTTCCATGCAATATTTCTTACAACTGAAAAATCAGAAGATATAAAGACAATTTTTATATGTAATATCTCTCAGAACTTTGATTAGCAATCAAGGCTTGACCCTAGCCCCAGGGGTCATGATTTGCTCAAAATTGAATTTAAACTATAACAAGAAGCTTCCATAAGCATGATAAGAGTGTTCAATTTTCAAGCCCAGTGCTCCCAAAGATGAAAAATGTCAAGGATTATTCCTATTTTAAACTTTCCTCCTTCATTTAGGCACTAAGCAGTCCCTATCCCTGTTCAACATGACTTTAACAAATCTGAATTTACAAAGATACTTCTATAAAAATATGAACAATCACAGCTTTACTCAATCTCCTATGCAGAGTAAATGTCGTTCGTTCCTCTCTCAGACACCTCTGCAATGGGCTCACATCAAGATTTTTGACATAATGTATAAAACATGATATTTGCAGGATTGTTTCAAATTAAATTAATAGTTCTTGATTTATTTAGTGAATATCTATCTCAAAACGTAGACATAAGCATAGAAATTGAATTGTAATGAATTAAAACAAACGCATCATTTCTCGTGTTTATCACTGTGATATACGCAAGCCAACAACAGAGGTGAATGTATGAGCCAATGGTAGAGAGTGAGCTTTACTGTTATCAGTAAGAAATTACAGTAAAACGCCTTAGTTATAACAGAAGCCACTGGTACCTATGAAATTACTTCGTTATATCTGTAATTCTTTATATCTGTAATAGTACGTTATATCCGTGTAAGAAATTTGTTAAATTTATATACCTGGGAATTAATGATAACTTTGCTATAACTGTGAATTCACAATATCTGTGTTTGAACTAAATCAGAGTTTGATGAAAATGAAACTTATTCATGCCTTCTTAAAACTTAATTATTGAGGAACTTCAATAACACATTATGGACCCATGCTCAACCCTAACACATAATCTGACCCTGGCAGCCTAACATTAGCCCCAACTCTAAAGTAAACCAGAAGTCTCTGATGAGACTGTAGCTCTACTGGTCGGTACGTATAACAAAAGAAAAGTACCACTTGGATTTGAAACTTTGCAACATGCAACAATAAATAGAATTATGTATCTTAATGTAGTCTACTTCTGTGCCAAGTTAAATTGAAATCAAACGAAAACTGTAGGAGGAGTAGCGTTTTGAAAGTATTTCACGGAAATTTCTATTTTTAGTAACCATGACAACACCATTCACCGAAATAAAAAAAAAAACAGAAATGCATATTATGTATCGTAGTGTATTCTAACTGTGTGCCAAATTAGATTGAAATCAGACCAAAATTGTAGGAGGAGTAACGTTTTATGGGAATTTCACAAAAAATTCTACTTTAAGTAACCATCAGACTAAAACTGTAGCAGGAGTAGCGTTTTAACGTAATTTCACAGAAATTTCTATTTTTAGTAACAATGGCAACACTGTTCATCAAAATCAAAAACCAATGCAACAAATTATGTATGATAGTGCAGTCTACATGTGTGCCAGTTATATTGAAATCAGATCAAAATTGTAGGGTGAGTAGCGTTTTAAAGGAATTTCACAGAAATTTCTATTTTTAGTAACAATGGCAACACCGTCCATCAAAATCAAAAACCGATGCACTAAATTATGTATCTTAGTGTAGTCTACATGTGTGCCAAGTTATATTGAAATCAGACCAAAACTGTAGGAGGAGTAGCGTTTTAAAGGAATTTCACAGAAATTTCTATTTTTAGTAACAATGGCAACACCGTCCATCGAAATCAAAAACCGATGCAACAAATTATGTATCTTAGTGTAGTCTACTAGTGTGCCAAGTTATATTGAAATTAGACCAAAACTGTAGGAGGAGTAGCTTTTAAAGGAACTTCACACAGAAATTTCTATTTTTAGTAACCATGGCAACACCGTCCATCAAAATCAAAAACCGATGCACTAAATTATGTATCTTAGTGTAGTCTACATGTGTGCCAAGTTATATTGAAATCGGACCAAAACTGTAGGAGGAGTAGCGTTTTAAAGGAACTTCACAGAAATTTCTATTTTTAGTAACCATGGCAACACCGTCCAACAAAATCAAAAACCGATGCGCTAGATTATGTATCTTAGTGTAGTCTACTTGTGTGCCAAGTTATATTGAAATCGGACCAAAACTGTAGGAGGAGTAGCGTTTTTAAGGAATTTCACAGAAATTTCTATTTTTAGTCACCATGGCAACACCGTCCATCGAAATCAAAAACCGATGCACTAAATTATGTATCTTAGTGTAGTCTACTTGTGTGCCAAGTTATATTGAGATCGGACCAAAACTGTAGGAGGAGTAGCGTTTTGAAAAATTGTTTACAGACAGATGGACAGACAGACGGACGACGGACACCTTACTATCGCATAAGCTCTTCTGGTCTCTGACCAGTAGAGCTAAAAAAAACTAGAGGTTCTGTGAGCATTGACCTCACACAATGATAACTCAGTATCATTAAATTTCATTCAGTGGTAAAGGAGGAGTCGCAGACAAGAAATAGGTACCCCTGATATTATTGAACCAGAAGTCTCTGATGAGACTGTAGCTCTACTGGTCTGTACATATACATGTAACAAAGAAAAAGTAGCACTTGGATTCGAAACTTTGCAACATGCAGCAATAAATAGAATTATATATCTTCATATAGTCTACTTGTGTGCCAAGTTAAATTGAAATCAAATAAAAACTGAAGGAGGAGTAGCGTTTTAAAAGAAATTCACAGAAATTTCTATTTTTAGTAACCAAGGCAACATCGTTCATCAAAATAAAAAAACTGATGCTCTGAATTATGTATCATAGTGTAGTCTACTTGTGTGCCAAGTTATATTGAAACCAGACCAAAACTGTAGGAGGAATTTCATTTTGAAGGAATTTCACAGAAATTTCTATTTTTAGTAACCATGGCAACATCGTTCATAGAAGTCAAAAACCGATGCACTAAATTATGTATCTTAGTGTAGTCTACTCGTGTGCCAAGTTATATTGAAACCAGACCAAAACTGTAGGAAGAGTAGCATTTTAAAGGAATTTCACAGAAATTTCTATTTTTAGTAACCATGGCAACACCGCTCATCCAAATCAAAAACCGATGCACTAAATTATGAATCTTAATAGAGTCTACTTGTATGCCAAATCACATTGAAATCAGACCAAAACTGTAGTAGGAGTAGGGTTTAAAAGGAATTTCACAGAAATTTCTATTTTTAGTAACCATGGCAACACCGCTCATCCAAATCAAAAACCGATGCACTAGATTATGTATCTTAGTGTAGTCTACTTGTGTGCTAAGTTATATTGAAATCAGACCAAAACTGTATGAGGAGTAGGGTTTTAAAGGAATTTCACAGAAATTTCTATTTTTAGTAACCATGGCAACACCGCTCATCCAAATCAAAAACCGATGCGCTAGATTATGTATCTTAGTGTAGTCTACTTGTTTGCCAAGTTATATTGAAATCAGACCAAAACTGTATGAGGAGTAGGGTTTTAAAGGAATTTCAAAGAAATTTCTATTTTTAGTAACCATGGCAACACCGCTCATCCAAATCAAAAACCGATGCACTAAATTATGTATCTTAGTGTAGACTACTCGTGTGCCAAGTTATATTGAAACCAGACCAAAACTGTAGGAAGAGTAGCATTTTAAAGGAATTTCACAGAAATTTCTATTTTTAGTAACCATGGCAACACCGCTCATCCAAATCAAAAACCGATGCACTAAATTATGAATCTTAATAGAGTCTACTTGTATGCCAAATCACATTGAAATCAGACCAAAACTGTAGTAGGAGTAGCGTTTAAAAGGAATTTCACAGAAATTTCTATTTTTAGTAACCATGGCAACACCGCTCATCCAAATCAAAAACCGATGCACTAGATTATGTATCATAGTGTAGTCTACTTGTGTGCTTAGTTATATTGAAATCAGACCAAAACTGTATGAGGAGTAGGGTTTTAAAGGAATTTCACAGAAATTTCTATTTTTAGTAACCATGGCAACACCGCTCATCCAAATCAAAAACCGATGCGCTAGATTATGTATCTTAGTGTAGTCTACTTGTTTGCCAAGTTATATTGAAATCAGACCAAAACTGTATGAGGAGTAGGGTTTTAAAGGAATTTCAAAGAAATTTCTATTTTTAGTAACCATGGCAACACTGCTCATCCAAATCAAAAACGGATGCACTAAATTATGTATCTTAGTGTAGTCTACTTGTGTGCTAAGTTATATTGAAATCAGACCAAAACTGTATGAGGAGTAGCGTTTTAAAGGAATTTCACAGAAATTTCTATTTTTAGTAACCATGGCAACACCGCTCATCCAAATCAAAAACCGATGCACTAGATTATGTATCTTAGTGTAGTCTACTTGTGTGCCAAGTTATACTGAAATCAGACCAAAACTGTATGAGGAGTAGGGTTTTAAAGGAATTTCACAGAAATTTCTATTTTTAGTAACCATGGCAACACCGCTCATCCAAATCAAAAACCAATGCACTAGATTATGTATCTTAGTGTAGTCTACCTGTGTGCCAAGTTATATTGAAATCAGACCAAAACTGTAGGAGGAGTAGCATTTTGAAAAATTGTTTACAGACAGACGGACAGACAGACAGACAGACAGACAGACAGACGGACGGACGCCGGACACCTTACTATCGCATAAGCTCTTCTGGTCTCTGACCAGTAGAGCTAAAAATCAAACCCTTACCTATCTCCAGTTACCTTTTGTCATTTGCACAAATTTGCACTATAATGGTAGACTCATAGTAAACAATGCTTGACCTAGAAATGCCTAAGCTTCATTTCCTGCAGAATATCCAGATGTTTAAGGGCTGGTACACACGGTAAGGCTTATGCCTCATAAGTCATGTAACTTAAGTTCTAGCCTTACCGCGTGTACACTCTTAATACACGTGTTTTGGAGTCTTAAAAGTCTAACTTTGGATTAGAACACTACTCTATTTCTTAATACAAGACTTATAGCTGACATTTATTTCTTAACCGATGAAAACCATTTACCCAAAGATCAATCTATTTTTATAAAACCATACATGTTGATTTTTGAAGAAAGTATATTCGAAAATGTCATAATGAAAATATCCGCAAATACTTCAGCTAACCTCCTCTTCTTTGTTAAGAAGTGTGGATGGAATGGTCGGTAAAAACTATTTCAAAGTCCTAGCTAATATTAATATAATAAAAACACGTACACGGAATTTATGTAAATGTTATGATATTGTAAGTCTTAATAGCCTTAGCATGTGGACAGGAGAAACTATGTCCTGCAAAACATACAATTTTAAACTTATAAGGCAAGCCTTATAATTACCGTGTTTACTGGCCCTAACCCTACCACACCACAACTGAAAGGACTTTTCCAGCAATTAATTTTTCTTCTCAACACTGGTATTTATTTAAATTTTTGCCCCTATATCTGGACAAGTAACGTTTTACTTGGGGCTAGTAATTTAAAAGCTTCCAATAGCCCAATTGCGAGAGTACTTCTTTTTTTTTTTAATTGAACACCCCTGTGTACAATATATTGTTAAAAACATTGTTTCTAAATAGTTCTATACACAGCCAGTTGAGGTAGAGGAGATATTTGAAGCTTATTCAGTAATTTGTTTGATGAAACAATAAAGAGAACATCATCAACATATGATAAATACACACAAGGTTAAGTAAATATTGACGATATATTTTCAATAAAAATTAAAGAAAAATCAAAAAGCGATGCAATTGTGATTTTGAAACATGACCTTAACAATTAGCGAAGAATTAAACAGAAAATTTGTAGAAATGAAGCTACATCTAAATTGGAATGTTACGACAACAAAAGATAGTATGTTTTCACGTCTTATGAGTACATCAAAAACGTATTCTCTCCCAAAAAAATAATAGGAAAAAGAGAAGAAAGTAAAAAATTTTGCCACCTACATTAATTATATTCGATTCCTCATAATTCTATTCGATTCCTCATAATTTAATTGAAACCCGAAATGAAAAATAATATTTGTAATATTATTTTGGCTTGCTCACCTCAATTTTTATTTTTGAAAATCCAAAGAACTATATAATATTTTGCAAATTGGTGTGGCCATATCTTACAATTTTGATTTTCACAACTTTAAAACAAAAATATCTAAAACTGCATGATGAGTTTTCTCATGTACAGTGTGCAAGTCAGGCTTAAAACTAAATTCTCTGATAAACTCACAGTAATTTTCTCCATTTATAAACATGGAAGTCAAAACATACATCAAGAAAAAACAATATATATATATATATATATATATATATATCTCATACATATATCACCAACTACCATGCTGTCTAACAAATAATTCAGTTCCTAATCGCAATCATCAGAGTCTGGCTAATTTTCATTAGTCAGTCAGCCAAGAGGAAATAAACAATATCTATATTTGGGCCTTAATATGAAAGCCTGTCTTCTCTTCCAAAAGACAATATATAAGCATGGTTTGAAAATCAAGAGCAAAATTGAGATCACGAGGTTAAAAAATAAGTGTTTTCAGACAGATCTCGTAACAATAATATATGTTTTAATATGAAAGCCCTATCTCACAGTAAAGTGGTAAACTTAATATACAGGTAACTCTTGATGGCTCGAACTTCGATCTCTCGAAGTTCTTGATCGCTCGAAGTGAGTCTCCGGTCCCGAATTTTTCTCCTATACAACTAAGCAAATTTACTCTTGATATCTCGAACTCTTGATCTCTCGAAACCCTTGATCCCTCGAAGTCAAAATGCAGTCCCGTTATGCATATTCTATCAGAATTTACCCTCGATACCTCGAAGTGGCTATGTGTACACCAGGTTACATAATTAACACCTTTACCTGGACATTTAAATGGCCCCAGGCAGAAGACGCGGGTCTCGAGGAACGGGATGTTTATTCAGGTGACACTATGCTGCAAGGTGATAATTGATTTATAATTAATCATATTTTGCCTATATGCTATTAAAATAATTATCATCGACTGTCTTACGATAATTTAGAGGCGCAGTGTCCGTGAAAAGTAGTAATTGATTTAAAGACGAAACACTAATTTAATTTTTATTTTGAGTCAGTGTCAAAGTTAAACGAAATATGAAAAAGCAGAAACAGCCTCATTGTCGATATGACGACTATTATTGGACAAATACTTACAGAACTGCATTCAATGATCATGTTTGGAATAGTCAATGCTATGTACGACGCTGTAAAATGTCGTTTTCATACAACGAATGCGTAGTATGATGTCCGTATTACAAAGAATAAATAAATAAATATACTTGAAATGACGATATACATTTTTTTTGCTTTACTTAGTTTAATGAAATATTCATCTAAATCACTTAAAAATATCGCTGTTTTATAAAAACCACGTGTAAAAGTTAGCACTGCATTAAAATCAATACATCCGGTAAGACTAATTTTAAAACCTGTTAACAAACCCGGAAAATTCCGGACTCTTGAAAACTCGAACTCTTGATCTCTCGAAGTTTTCCTTCGGTCCCCCGGACTTCGAGGTATCGAGAGTTACCTGTATTAATTTACAAAATGTAGCATCACTGTCAAATCAACACTTCTCTCTTACAGTAAACTTCAAATTGAAAATAAATTTGTCACCCTTTTAATATTTACCACAACAAAGTACAGCAATTATTATTTTCTTCTCCTATAATTATCCTTCCCAACATTGTATTAAAGTTCTATTTATAAAGTTTTCATCAGAAATGAATATATTTAGAAACCAAAGCAACATTTATTGTTCGTAGTAAAGTAAAAGTAAAGATCATAGCTTTAACCACACGTATGTGCTAATATAAGCCAGAATATTGAAATGAAACTTATAATACCAACTGCAGCATTTATGCCATCTTAAATGTATTTTGAATAACAACAGCAACATACTGAAAATGTATTACATTTGGCTGTGTATTCTTTTTAGCACTTTTGGTGGAGAGAAACTTCCGCTAATTCAAGTACAACGCTAAATGTCTTGCACTTATACACATAAATAAGCAGATTAAGAAATGCACTAAATCACAGGGTTCTCCACAAGGGGGTTTTACCATGGCGGCCCGCCATTATTAAATTTATGTGCGCCATGGTTAAACGAGCTGCGCCATGGTCAAATTTGGCGGCCGCCATGATTAAATTTTTATTGCATTTCTGTATTGGCACATACTTTTTAATGACTTGAGTAGTTAATTGTGTTTGTACTACGAGTGCCATATACAATGAGATAAAGTGGGCTGTGCTAAACAAACACGGTCGTTGACCGGCAACTATGCTGTGAAGCGTAACAATGGAGAGTCAATCAGCTGATGATCAATATATCTTGAGACTAAATTTTCCTGTACACTTGTAATTTTGGGGAATTCCATCGTGTTCACTGTAAGCTTATGACAGATTTACAACAGATGACATAACGATCAGTAACAACATGATAATTGACAAGCATATGAATCAAGTTTCTGTTTCCAGAAAAATTAAGCCTTTCAAAATTTCTTTCTATTTAATCAACCCATGCTCTGTTTTTATGCATAAACTTTTAATATTATCTTTCTGATAAAATGTAAATCGCTTATCACAGTCATATTTTAGAGTTACCTCCCATTTTAACGAAACGTCGTGTGGAGCTATTTTGAACACTTGGGCACGTGGAGAAGTAAACAATGGAAGAAACTCGGCGAAAAAATCAACATGTAGAAAAAGATGTCGCTGTTTGTTTGTCTGTTTGTTTGTATGTCTGTTAACTTATTTTCAAAATATTATCCATCCATCAGTTTTGCTCATATCTAAATAAAACGTTTCATACAACAGGCAACATCAAATTCTGTATATCAGGTTCTGAATAATGTTGCCATGGTTACTGTATCATTTTTTGAAATTCCTTCAAAACGTTCATACAGTTTTGGTCCAATTTTTGTACATTAGTAAAGTAACATAAATAGTCCTTTTTAATCTTATTTTTTTTTTTAGCTTAACAAAAAATGTGTTGGTTATTTCAACTTTTTGTGTTGCAGTGGTTAAGTTTTGTGAAATTAATCATTGATTATGAAGGTTAGAAGGTCTAACAGGCATTCTTGTTTTCGGTCTTATTTCGCCTTCGGACAGCTTCCTCCATGGTTAAATTTTCAAATGTGGAGAACCCTGAATCTAATCTACGCTATTAATTTGTGTTCAAAAAATCAATTTCCACCAAAAATTGTGTACACTTAATATAATACATTTACAATATATCGTTCATCAAACACAAAAATTGATACAGAAAATTATTTATCTGTACACTAAAAACATTAACTTATATATTGTAGACTAAGTAACTTACCGTATCACTTTTGAACTTCTTAGCAGGAGACGCCATGGTTAAGCAATATCTTAATGATAACCTAAAATCAAAATATTTTAATTAATAAACCATATGATGTAAAGTATTTATAACTATTTCCAACATACAGTGAAACATATTAATAACAAAGTTTATGACGGCTTCATTTTCATTGTTTAGAAATCCCATCAATTCATGCCAGGGTTCTCCACAAGGGGTTTTACCATGGCGGCCCGCCATGGTTAAATTTATGTGCGTGATGATTAAACGTGCTGCACCATGGTTAAAATCAGCGGCCGCCATGATTATAAATTTAAACTGCGTTTCAGTCCTGACCCTAATTTTTAATGACTTGAGTAGATAATTGTGTTTATACTAAGACTGCCATGCACAAGGCATGCCTCGAGAGAAAGCCACTCCGTCTGGTTGTGCTAAAACACTGTCAATAATCGGCTACTAGCTATGCTGTGAAGCGTGACTATGGAGAGTCAATCAGCTGATGATTAATTTATTGAGATTCAATTATCCTGTACACATGTTAATAATTTGTTAATAATTTTGGGGAACTTCAACATGTTCACCACATGATAAGATAACGGGTTTATAAAATATGACAATTACGAGTAAAAGAATGATAATCTTCATGCTTCTGATTTAAGTTTCTGTACAAAAAAAAATACTCTCTCAAAATTTCATATTCCAGAATCCTCCCCACTGTATTAAATCAATATCCCATGTTCTGTATTAAAAGTTTAAGCTTCTTATCATTCTGATAAAATGTACGTAAGTGTCTAAGTTTTAGAGTTACTTCCCGTTTTTATGCAACGTCGCGTGGTGCTATTTTTAGCACTAAGGACATATGGAGAAGTAAAAAAAGTAGTGTACTAGACCATGTAGATGAATAATGCAATATTTAGAAGAATAGAACGTTTACAAAAAAGGGACATAAACCCAAATGTTCCACTGTGCTTTAAATTAAAAAAGAATACTTATTATACCCATTCCTCAGTTTTAGTCATATTTAAACAAAATGTTTCATACAAAAGGCTACAAAAATTCTTATAATTATTTGTTTCTGAAAAATATTGCCATGGTTAATGTATCAAAAGTTTTTCATGAAATTCCTTCAAAAAGTTACTACAGTTTTGGGCAAATTTTGGTACATTTCTGAAGTAAGATAACATAATAATCCCTTTTATTTCAATACAATTTTTATTTTTTTAGCTTAAATATTCTCTTTGGTTATTTCAACGTTTTGTGTTACAGAAGTTAATAAGTTAAAGAAAAATGTAAACCATATCATTGATTAATAAAGATTAGGATGTCTGTCACACATTCGTGTTTTCAGTCACATTTCGTCTTCGCGCAGCTTCCCCCCATGGTTAAATTTTCAAAAATGGAGAACCCTGATTCATGCGCACCACAAATAGTACATTGTTATACCTTTCACATGTTTAAAAAATTTGTACCTATATCAATCTATAATGCAAAAAAATCTTTAAATTTATTATGTTCTGCTAATAAGAAAACCGAAGAGATTTCAGACTGCTTTTGTCACACAATGGATGAAGCTTAATCTCAATATTTCATTGGTGTTCAAATGATGGAGCTGAGGTTACATCACGGAAGACAGTACACGTATGACATAGAAATATTAAAATGAAAGGTATAAAACAATTATTGAGAAAATTCTCAGGTAAAATGCATTTTATTGGACCATTGAACTAAACTGTCTGCCTTCAACCTTACAGCATCAGGCATTCAGTTTGGTGCAAGGGCCCAACGGAATGCATTTTACCTAAATTCTCTGTTGATAAAAATATAATTTCATATACGTAACTACTTAACAACTCTACATCCTTGAATTCAAACCCCCCAAAACCAAGATATTTCCTAAAACCCTGAAAATTATACCCCACAGAGATGTTATCATCACGTTTTGTTTTAATAGTTTTCAATAATTTGATTATATCATAATATTTCCATTTCTATTATTTTAACAATACAGGTCAATAAAACCCTTTCTTAGTATTAATGAAATAGAGATTCAAGTGGCTATTTGACAAAATGAAAGCCACCAAAATGTCAGATCAGGTTGGATCAGTGGATGTGAAAACATGCAGCGTTGAAGAGCAGAATATTTATGTTTCTCCATAAAAACAAGCAAATTCAAAGAGTTGTGGTCCCCCATTTTCAGTGTCTTTGTGGGTGAGATGTCATTTTTGTTGACAAATAGTATCTAATATGAACACCCAATCATATGTCACTTATTTAGAAATGAATTCTGGATGTTTCGGGACCGCGATGTTTCGGGACCCCGACGTTTCGGAACCTCACAACACGTTTCGGGACTTGGGCCAACACGTTTCGGGACTTGGGTTAACACGTTTCGGGACTTGAAATAAATTTGTTTGAAACATGAATCAGATTATGCAGTACGTGTTTAGCATGACATATAAGAATTTTAGTAGGTCTATAACACATTGAAATAATGTCGACATAAAAAAAAAAATGTCGACTGACGTTATTCTCTATTGAGAAGTTGATGTCTCGTTTTAATACTCCCCCTCAACGAGCCATCAACTTCTCAACAGAGAATAGTCGAACGTATGCAGTAGTTGGTCAAAATACATGTATGTTCCAAAAAGGCTGAAGTACTTCGAACTCTTGAAGAATTTTGAATGCTCAATAGTTAGTCAACCTTTTCCTTCAAATAAAGTATTTAGATTTACAAAAAAATATTACCGGCGGCGCCTTCAAGTAACACTTCCCTATGTACAGTATCAGTCGGTGTGAGAGATCCTAATTGTTGTTTTAACAATTATCTGACATGTTGTTTTAAACATATTGGACGGTAGCTGGAGATCACTTGAATAAATATTATAAATTATCATTTTAAATAAATTTCATCAACGTGAGAAATCTTTTCTAAATTATGATTCAATTTCGCCCCCCCCCCCCCAAATAAATATAATAAAGTTTTACTCTTCTTCGTCTGTTGTGAATAAAACACTGAAGTATATTTTTATGACAGTAATATACATGTATACAACTTAATTATAATTACGTACATGTATAAATAAATCATAATGCGGATTTAGCTTGAAATAATTTTATATTACGTGCTATGTGTACTTATAAAACATACTATATCACCATAATACCATAATTTGTTGAAATCCCGAAAAATTTAACCCAAGTCCCAAACCGTCTTTGCCCAAGTCCCGAACCATCTTGTCGCTAGTCCCGAAACGTCGTATTAGTCAGGTCCCGAAACGTCGGGGTCCCGAAACATCGTGCACCCTTTAGAAATTATCACTGCGTGAACGTCAAGGTCAAAGTTCTTGGTATACAATGAAAAGTCTTCTCACGACTCACAAGGATTACATATGTGAAGTATAAAAGCCCTAGCCCTTACCATTCAAAAGTTATGGTCAAGTTTTTTCATAAGTACGGAAAATATCCAAGGTCAAGGTCAAAAGGTAGAGGTTGTTAATATCAAATGAAAGGTCTTGCCTCAAAGAATATATATGTGAAATAAGAAAGTACTAGTTTCTACTGTTCAAAAGTTGTGTCCAAGGTCAATGTTTATGAAAAGTAGGCCAAACTCCAAGTTCAAAGGGTTAAAGTTCTTAGATCCAATGAAAGGTCTTCTCACAAGAATTATACATATGAAGTATGAAAGCCCAAGCCCGCACCGTTCAAAAGTTATGGTCAAACAAAGTTTTTTCATAAGTATGGAAATCTCAAAGGTCAAGGTCAAAAGGTCAAAGTTCTTGGAATCCAATGAAAGTCATAGTATTTAACATTCAAAAGTTATGGCCAAAGTAAAAGTTTGGAATTTTTATGTAAAAGTGGTTCAAACTCCAAGGTCACTTCGTCAAATTTGCATGGTGATACCCAAATTAAGGTCTTATCACAAGCAATATACATGTAAAATATGAAGTCATAGCTCCACTAAATCAAAAGTTATGGGCATTGAAAAAGTTTCTCGTGATGAACGGACAGACTGACAGACAGACGAATGAGATTTAAAAATTACATAGGTCCATCACAAATGTTTTATCCCAAATATCAGAAATGTTTTATCCCAAATATTAAAGGAAAATGGTGTTTGTTAATATATATGACAAGTCTTTGAAACATAATGATAAAACTAATTTTTGGTGAACACTCTACAAAAGAACAAACATCTCATAACAATATTCTTAAAAAAATTTGTGTGGATTGCACTGTTTGTAAAGTTTGTCTTAAGAAAGGGCTAAATTTCAAAGAGAAATGCTATAAACAGAACTAGACTGATAAAATAATTAAAATTAGACTTTCCAGATAAACTAGAAGTCATTCAGCTTCAACTGTAAAAAAAAAAAAAAAATCCCCAACCTCCTGGGTCTGAAAACCTCCAACATAATGTAATATTGAAAGGTATATCCATCTGTTATCCGCAATTCCCCCTATACCACTGAATAAGATTTAATGATAACTTCACATATTCTTTATTACATTGTGACCTTTTATTAAACTATTTCATCTGACACTTATTTCGTGTCTACCAGAGTAAAACATGGACTTTGTCTTAAATAATCCAAAGGGAAGCGTGGGGTATCATTAAAATGAGTTCAGTGCCCATAGTACCCATAGTTTCTCTTAAACCTTTGGAAATACAAATAATTTATTGGTAAGCAATTAATTTAACTTTTCTTAGATGTGCCAATGGATAACGTCTGGGATGTTTTTTTTTAATTTAGGGTTGAATTGAATAAGAACCTCTGGGGTATCCGGAACCCGTCAGCTTATTCGTAACTGGTAAAATGGACACCTATGGTAACTTGCGAAATAAATTTGTTTGAGGGAAGGCTGAACTTTTAAGAAACTATATTTACCCAAGTCAAAGTGAACTGCTTATTTAAGCAGTTTATAAACAGTTATTAGGCAGTCTGGAGGTTTTATGGCAGTTTTTAAGCAGTTTCTAACAGTCTTAGTCTTAGCATTCCTCATAATGGAGTGGAAAATGAAATCCTTAAAAAATGATGTTTATTCATCTGCACAATACATGTACTAAGCTAAATTCCCATCTGTAATGTTATTTTTATGAATAAATCACCCTAGAAGCATAAATTTTATGCATTTTCATATTCATATATGGGTGGATTTATCTCCTTATAAGTAGACAAGAAAACTGCTTATACCAGTTTCTTACCAGTTTTTAAGCAGTTCGTATATTTTCATACTTATATGTAGGTGGAGTCATTTCCATATAAGTATAGCAAAGGAAACTGCCTATAGTAGTTGCTTAGCAGTTTTTAAGCAGTTCACCTTAACCTTCCTATTGACTGCTAAGATACTGCCAAGGAAACTGCTTAGCAACTGCTTAGATACTGCTAATGAACTGCTTAGCAACTGCTTAAATGGTGGACTGCTAATAAACTGGCTAATGATTAGCATGCAAAAACCTTCAGCCAACAACAGAGAAGAAGGCTAGTAAACTGTATAAAAACTGCTAAAGCATTGAACTGTGAAGGTTAAAAAACTGCCAAAGAACTGCCTTCCACTTTGACTAGGGTAATTCCACAAGTCATCGAACTATCTTGACAAACCACTTAAATTTCTAATTGAAATCAGCATTTCCGTGTCAGCATTCTATTAAACCCAATGGTAGTACGATCTATCTCTGAACAATTTTAACAAGAGGCCCATGAGCCAAATCATTCGCCTGAGCACTGTAACTTGTAAAAAAGCAGAAATCAGTTTATTACTCTACACTATCTAAAGATGTACGTTCCATATAAGTTTCATTTTTCCTGGCACAGTTGTTCTTGAGAAGAAGATTATTAAACAATTATCTCATATATTCCTATGTAAAACTTTGAACAGCCATTGTGGCCCCGTCCTATCCCACGGGGTCATGATTTGAACAAACTTGTATCAAAACTACCTGAGGATGCTTCCCTAAAACTTTCATTTCTCCTGGCACAGTGGTTTTTGAGAAAAAGATTTTTAAAGAATTTTCCAAAATATTTCTATGTAAAACTTTTGGCCATTGTGGCCCCGTCCTACCCCCTGGGGGTCATGATTTAAACAAACTAGTATCAACACTACCTAAGGATGCTTCCTTAAAAGTTTCATTTTTCCTGGCACAGTTGCAAGAAGATTTATAAAACTTTGATCATTGAAGCTCGCCCTACCCCCCGTGATCATGAATTGAATAAACCTGAATCTGCACTATATGAGGATGTTCCCATTTAATATGATCATTCATGCCTTAGCTATTCTTGAGAAGAAGGTTTTAAAGAATTTTCCTATATATTTCTTTGTAAAACTTTGAATGGCCATTGATGCCCCATCCTACCCCCTTGGGGTCATGATTTAAACAAACTAGTATCAACACTACCTAACGATGCTTCCTTAAAAGTTATATTTTTCCTGGCACAGTGGTTCTTGAGAAGAAGATTTTTAAAAAATTTTCCTATATATTTCTATGTAAAACCTAGATCGGCCAATGTGGCCCCGCCCTACCCCTGGGGTCATTATTTGAACAAACTTGAATCTACACTATCTGAGGATGTTTCCATATAAGTTTTATTTTTCAAGGCATATAGTGGTTCATAAGATTTTAAAAAAATTTCCCAATATATTTCTTTGCAAAACTACGTTCAACAATTGTGGCCCTGTCCTTACCCCAGGCACAGGGGCTTGCTCACGGCGTGTAATAATTATTTATTAAAAAAAAATCATATATGGTAATACTAAAACTACACAAGGGAGGACGCCATTTTGGACCCCTTCCTCGCTTCAACCTCTGTTTTCGTTATATTTTCCCGTATGTTACTGACTCACCGCCTCGGATCTGTCAAGTAATGATTCTTCTAGGACATGATGCTTAAATTTTCCCCTTGGAGCCTCTACAATACACATTTCAGACTAATAATAATCCAAACTCGCTCTTTAGGACAGTTGATAGGGACAGAAAACGAAAGTAACCTCGGCGTTTTACATTCGAATACGGAATTGGAACGCGGTTTTTTCAAATTTATATAACTAGAGCTGTGTTAACTAGTTGAAAAACCCCGAGATTTTCGAATGTGTTTTTCTTTTCCGTACTTATCAACTGTCCTAAAGAGCGAGTTTGGATTAAGTGTATTGTAGAGGCTCCAATTAATATTTAATTTAATTATTAATAAATAATTATTACACGCCAGGAGCAAGCCCCTGTGGGTTCGACAATAACGTTAGTCTGTTAGTCTCAGACTAGTACATTTTCATTCGGACCAATAAAATATGTGGCTAATTAGTCTAAACGGACCAATAAAAATTTCTGAAAAACAATATGAATAAAATACCGATGTCCGATCTCGACAACTTTTACTGGAAAACCCCGCGTGTATTTTTAGATTTGTAGCTTTTGGCGGGTAGTTACGCAATGCTGGGTCAATTCAGCGCTTAATTTTTCGACTGATCGATATGAAGTATAAGGTTTTAGCGATCATGATTTAGTTGGACACTTTTAAGAAAGATGTTGGATGTTTTGAATGTAATGTAGAGGAAAAAAAAAAGAGATCGGGAATACGATCTCACTTGCTGATTGCGAGATTTCATTAAATCTGTGAAATAATATTTTTCACGTAAATAATTTGTTTATTTAAAAAAAATAATACGTATATTAATTGTCATGTTAAATTAATGTTAAAAAACATTGATGTTTTTTTTTTGGACGGACTAATAAAATCGCGTGCGGACTAGTAAAAGTAATGAAACACTAGTCCGGTTGGACTAAAGCCTTAAAAAGTTAGTGTCGAACCCTGCCTGAGGGTGTTTCTATAAAAACTTTAACTTTCCTGACACAGTTGTTCTTGAGAAGATTTTCAAAACATACAACCAAATTTTCACTTTTTCTGAATTATCACCCCTTGAATAAGGACATGGCCCTTCATTTGAATTAACTTGAATCCCTTTCACCTAAGGATATTTTGTGGCAACTTAATTTACTTTGGTTGAAATTAGCCCTTGGCCAGAAGATGAAAATGTAAAAAGACAACGGCGACAACGACAACAGACGACTGACAAATTTTGATCAGAAAAGCTCACTTGAGCCTTCAACTCAGGTTAGCTAAAAAATCGGAAGGGCAGATAAAAAGCAGAAAACCAAACAGGAAAGTTATAAAGAAACTTGAAAATAGTTAAAAAATATGCTACGAAAATAGCAACAGCTATGCATGTCATCAAAAAACGCAACTAAATCTAGTGACTTAACATAACCATATCTGGGCCGATAATTGAAAAAATTAATCACCGTTCATGATTATTGTTCTTAAAACAGTATAATATCGCAAAAACAGTTTCTGGTGCTATAAGGAAGCGACTCTTCAAATATGAATAGTAGTTCAGTCATCTTTAGAAAAAACACTGAAAGCCTAAAGCAGAAATATTCATTGCATAGCTGCACTAAAACACTTCCTATGCTAAGTAAAGTTTAGATCTCAACTGAAAAAATAATGAGCGAAGGAAAAAAACATGGCTTACCGTAATCTGAAATAAAATCCGAATTCCACAACAACACACCGGCAACAGGGAGATAACCGGAGGCAGAAAATGGTGACCTCTTTATACCCAGAGCGCGGACCGCCTCGAAAACATCCTATTTAGGAGCAACTCGGATTATGTACAGCGATTACGCTGTTTTGTGCTTTCTTACATAGATATGGCAAGAAATTGGTACTGCGTTTTTAGGTGATACTTTTGTACCCTAGGGTACATCCTTATGAAATGTATGGACAAAAGGTTACAAAAAGGGTACGCTATATATTCCTACTGAAAATGAAAGTAGATATTCTGTAGTGCTTTTGTAAACTAAATTATAAAAACAAAGCTGAAGCAGAGGGTACACGGGTTACAAAGGGTACACTTGGATACAGTTGGTTACAACACTATTATAAAGGGATACAAGGGTTTAGAAGTCTAGTTTTTTTCTAAGTTAAAAAATCTAACAAGAGAGCTGAAGCACAGGGTACAGGGGTTACAAAGGGTACACTTGGGTACAGATGGTTACAACACTATTATAAAGGGATACAAGGGTTTAGAAGTCTAGTTTTTTTCTAAGTTAAAAAATCAAACAAGAGAGCTGAAGCACAGGGTACAGGGGTTACAAAGGGTATACTTGGGTACAGCTGGTTACAACACTATTATAAAGGGATACAAGGGTTTAGAAGTCTAGTTTTTTTCTAAGTTAAAAAATCAAACAAGAGAGCTGAAGCACAGGGTACAGGGGTTACAGAGGGTACACTTGGGTACAGATGGTTACAACACTATTATAAAGGGATACAAGGGTTCTGAAGCCAAGATTTTCTAAGTTGAAAAATCAAACAAGAGAGCTGAAGCACAGGGTACAGGGGTTACAAAGGGTACACTTGGGTACAGATGGTTACAACACTATTATAAAAGGATACAAGGGTTTAGAAGTCTAGTTTTTTTCTAAGTTAAAAAATATAACAAGAGAGCTGAAGCACAGGGTACAGGGGTTACAAAGGGTACACTTGGGTACAGATGGTTACAACACTATTATAAAGGGATACAAGGGTTAAGAAGTCTAGTTTTTTTCTAAGTTAAAAAATCAAACAAGAGAGCTGAAGCAAAGGGTACAGGGGTTACAAAGGGTACACTTGGGTACAGCTGGTTACAACACTATTATAAAGGGATACAAGGGTTCTGAAGCCAAGATTTTCTAAGTTAAAATATCAGACAAGAGAGCTGAAGCACAGGGTACAGGGGTTACAGAGGGTACACTTGGGTACAGATGGTTACAACACTATTATAAAAGGATACAAGGGTTTAGAAGTCTAGTTTTTTTTTCTAAGTTAAAAAATAAAACAAGAGAGCTGAAGCACAGGGTACAGGGGTTACAGAGGGTACACTTGGGTACAGATGGTTACAACACTATTATAAAGGGATACAGGGGTTCTGAAGCCAAGATTTTCTAAGTTAAAATATCAGACAAGAGAGCTGAAGCACAGGGTATAGGGGTTACAGAGGGTACACTTGGGTACAGATGGTTACAACACTATTATAAAGGGATACAAGGGTTTAGAAGTCTAGTTTTTTTTCTAAGTTAAAAAATAAAACAAGAGAGCTGAAGCACAGGGTACAGGGGTTACAGAGGGTACACTTGGGTACAGATGGTTACAACACTATTATAAAGGGATACAGGGGTTCTGAAGCCAAGATTTTATAAGTTGAAAAATCAAACAAGAGAGCTGAAGCACAGGGTACAGGGGTTACAGAGGGTACACTTGGGTACAGATGGTTACAACACTATTATAAAGGGATGCAAGGGTTTAGAAGTCTAGTTTTTTTCTAAGTTAAAAAATCAAACAAGAGAGCTGAAGCACCGGGTACAGGGGTTACAAAGGGTACACTTGGGTACAGATGGTTACAACACTATTATAAAGGGATACAAGGGTTTAGAAGTCTAGTTTTTTCTAAGTAAAAATATCACACAAGAGAGCTTAAGGACAGGGTACAGGAGTTACAAAGGGTACACTTGGGTACAACAGAATACAGCACTTAAAGAAATGGATTCAAGGACCAAGAGGCCAAAAGTTCTTGATATAAAATTTCAGGGACAGAGCTAATGCTAAGGGGTACAGGGGTTACTCGGGGTACACATGGGTCCGGCAGGATACAAGCCCTAAGAAATGGGTACAAAGTTTTAGATTAGGCTGAACTTCTCTTTAATATTTGTATTTACATCCAGCTAAAAGTTTTGCACAGAATAGGAAATTATAAGGTGATAAAGAAAGACCTTGTCTTTTTCTTCTTTGGATATTTAAGGGTGATCATGAGAGATGGCCTGACCTTTATCCATAGCCAAAGAAATTATATGATAAAATAATGTAATTAACCCATTTATGGATATTGGGTCCAAACTTCATGGAAACTAATTCTTAAATTTGGTATAAAATTCTATTAACCAGTATTGAAAGTTACCCGTACCTCAAAATCAAACAATAGGAAAAGACCAAGCATCTGAGACTTTCTCTTCAGTATACTGCATAATATTTCATAAATTAATCGTGTGTTTTACCTTTGTTAACCTAAAACTTATAGATGAAACCAGTTTTATCAGGACTGATAAGTTTCTCCAAATATTTGCAACGGTACTACAAGCTATTTTATATATAATATTAAAAAAATAATGAGATGCCAATTTATTGTCTATAGGTCTGTATCCTATAGGTAAAATAGTGATTATTCCAATCATGCCTCTGTGTATGTATTTTTGTTGTTGTTTTTTTTTTTTTAACACCCTTCTTGAGAATTTTTCACTTGTATGGAAAAGCCACCACTTGCCGGTGGAGGGCTGCAAATTTATACCTATACTCGGCACTCGGGGCTATTGAGAAGTGAGGGATCTCTTTTGTGCCAATTCCTATTGTGACACAGCACCTCGGTTTATTTGGTCTCATCCTAAGGACAGGTCTCCAATTCCTCAGTGGATTCGAACTCGCGACGTAGGGATGGCAGCACCTTACTCCGTGACTCTTTAGAGCAGACGCTCTAACCACTGCGCCACGAGGGCCTCTGTGTGATTGACACACTATCACACTATCATACATATGGATACATTACATGTATATACTAATGGGCCTGATAACAAATATTCCGAGATGTTTCAGAAATTAAAATCTTTAAAAACTTGATCTCCAGAAAATTAAATTAAGCCATCAGTAACAGGTGTCTTATTGGCCTTCATTTAGTTAAGTTATAGAAGCCACTTTTAATATATAATTTTACTTTCTATAAAGACTAGATTCCCCTAGCTGCAGAACTGTAGCGTTTATATGGTTTCCCGTTTATACACTTGTATTTAAGTCTTTGACCATAACGCTATAGATGGTGCAAAGATGGTGCAATTTACGGTGCAACATATTTTTAATGCAAACTGTATATTTTATCCACCTTCTAACCATTTATAGTTGCATGTCACTACAGACCAATTAACTTATTTGTTTTGAATTTTTGTCGGATATGGCAGCTAGATTATTCAAAACAAGCGAGATTATTGGTCTGTAGAGACGATTGTAAAGGGTCAGGAGGTGGATAAAATATATTCAGTCTGGTTAAAAAATTTGTCCAGAATTAGGGAGTAAAAGGTAGTTGATTGACAAATGCTGGAAAGTAGAGAAATTCTCCCCAACCATGTGCAGAAAATCTTGCACCATAAATTGCACCATATTATTCATGATTATTTGCATTGTGGGATCTGTAGCATTATGATCAAAAAATAAAATGTAAAACCATGCATATATAATGCTACAGTTCTGCAGCTAAGATTGCCCTCTAGATAACTTAAAGTTTGTGAATATAATCTTTGAAATTGAACCCAGAATTTCTGTCTATTTTATTTAGTTCTTTGTTTAGGTGTAGGATATAAATTTTCATAAAATTGCTTTGTTTTAGATTTCAAGCTGGTCTTGATAATCTCCCCATTATCTTTTACAAGTTTGGGAATTAATTATTGTACATGTATTAAAAAATATCTTAATTTTAAACAACAAAATTAATGTGATGGTTTTAAAACTTCCATAATTTCTAATACTATTTGGGGGGGGGGGGGGTTCATGAAGAAATAAATATTATTATTTAGACTTTAGAGAATCAGAAATTTGATAATTAAACTTTAAAATTCATTTTGTACAACCATGCTCTTGAAGTAAATTCACTCATGCAAAACTTTTGTTTATTAATTTTTGCCATATCTGAGCAGTATATATATGTACATGATCAAAGTCTGTACATGTAATAATTATACCCCCTGCTAAGGAACATGAAGTTTAGGAATTATATTAGAATTGATATTAGCATGTCCGTCAGAGTGTATGTAAACAGATATGATCTGGTCCAGACTAAGTACTACATAGATTTGTCTGAAAATTTATACACTCCTTATTCAGGTACTACATGAAGATGTGCACCTAGTATTTCCATGTTGATTGGACAATTTTTCTTCTTTTTACATTTTTTTTTTATTTTTAAAATTAGGTCACTGTAAACTTTAATTAAATTTAATTAAACTTTAATTTTATAAGATGATATGGCCAAATATAGAAAAACCTGTCAGGCTCATAACTGGAAAATTATTTGGCTTATAGAATTATCCAACTTGATTGACAAATGCATCTTTAGTAGAGGGTGTGTTGCACCCTACCTGAAGTCACTGGTGACTTTAATTTATAAATGTAAATGATATGACCAAATTTGTCCAAACCCTTTTTTGGGCTGATCTAGATTAGAGAACTAGAAACAAGAAATTTTTTGTCAGTTGGTGCATAATTTGTAGAGAAATGTGAAAATGTGATCTGGCTAGGTCATTAAAACTTAAAAAGTGATAAAGTGCTTTTAAAAATGCAAGTTTTAAGAAACGTAGTCATCAAAGTAACCTTATCAAAAATGCTGTATGATCAATAAATATAATTATGTATTATACTATCGATGTCATTTTTTTTTATTCCAAGTGAAAGAAAGAATAAAGTAATTAATACATTTGAACTGACTTCAAGCTATTTATCATAAAACATGTTAATAAGGTTTAAAAAAAAAATATGTACCGTAAATTAGAAATTTAATTAATTCACAACACGTATATTGAGTGGATGGAAGTAGGCCAGGGGTACCCGTTTGTAATGAACAGCTCACGAGCATCTCTTATAAACAGATCGATAGACAGATGAAAATATGTCAGCATCTTTGAAATCTTGTTTTCTGTGATATGAATCAGATTGCAGTTAAACCTATATACATGATATAGCAATAAAATTACCTGAATTTATGACAACATCGTCATGATTCTTCTATGAAAAGAAAATAACGGAAAGAAATTGTTAATCCAAAACAAATTGACATTATGATTATATGTATAATCTGTCATGTTACGGTGCCAATTTAAAACTTCTTGCAATTTTGATCAGTTTACTGCAATTTTGAATACTCTAGCTGCACATGCAGTCCGTAAACAAAATGATCTGTTAAAAGAAAATCAGCGGCCCATCAGTTGTGAGATTGATCTTCATCATGATAACAATTAAATTCTAAGAATCTTATTATTTTTTGCAGTTTGTCATTTTGTTATTACATCTTTTATAGAATCTTTGTTAAAGCAAAAACAAAATTTTTGTAAAAATATAAACAAATATGAATTAGTAAATATAGATTAACATTGATAGAACCTTGTTTAATGTCGGACATTCTTTAATCAAATTAATGTGAATGATAATAGTCATTGAGACCTTTGATAAATAAAGCTATTTACAGGAAATTTAACACTTACACATACACTCAATTGAAAACAGGAATGCGAGCTGATTTCTTAGATATATATTTGAATATTGATAGAAATACTAGTATTTCCACTTGATAAAAGCTATATTTTACAGATATTTTATAGAAATATTTCCATCAGCTGTTAAAACCTTTAATTTTCATAAATACAGGTAAATATTTTAACATCATTGGGGGGGGGGGGGATGTACTTAATCAAATGATTGAAAAAATTTTATTTTTAAAATGACTGAGAAGATTTACTACTCATTGAATGAAAAATAAAACTTTTACTGGATAAATTTATATATTAATTAAATTTAAAAAAAATCTTAATATATGTTCTCTTGTTTCCTAAATTAAGGTTGCCATAATAGGGAAATGGGGTTCACATATATCCCAGAATGTTTGGATTGAAAAGAAATTCAGAGTCAAAATGGGAAATTCATACAGAACTATTTTGGATTTTTTTTCTTCAAAAGTTTTATTTCAATAGTTACAAATGAATAACTGGGGGAAAAAATTTAGACCAAAAGCTGATTTAAAATGACTGTCAACCCCATCCCAACATATTTTCCTCATTGTAAATTGCAAGGGATTTTAATTTTCACACCTTTCCTATGGAGAACATAAGGAGATCTGTATATTTCTTGTATATTCTATGTGAATTGCAAGGTTTTACAGTTTCACACCTGCTCAGGAGAACAATAGGTACAGTGTATACTGAGTGTCCTTACCAACCGATCTTCATCTGAATCAACAGATATGCATTATACACTGCATTCAACAATATTGTAATTAAGCCCCCTTCCACACACATTATTTTACTCTTTTTGTGTGATTCCATTTATAGTTCTAAATTTTACACTATATTTAGAGTATACATCTTTCCAATTTAATAATGATATATAATTCAATGAAATCACATTGTTTCAGTTGATATAATCTAGATTTTCCTATTCATTTTGACTTGTATATTTAAAAGCAGTATGTCATAATCTTGATCCTTTTGAGTGATTTGGAAAATAATACATAGAATTTGGTATCATTCTGCAATAAATAGTTTTCTAAATTGTTAATATATAAAGTAAAAAGAAATGGGGATAAATTCTCCCCTTATCTTACCCCAAGGTTACACATGAAAAATTCAGAGATATTTTGATCAATATATATCTTCGATTTAATACCACTGTACATATTTTTTATAAATCTTAGACATTTACCATCTATACCACTTTTTAACACTTTGGACCACAAACCAGATCGCCAAACAGTATAGATTATATACTGGTCTGACATCAAAATAATAATACTCATTATTTGTTCAATTCGTTAAATCAAAATTACCAGATAAAATCAGCCAAATTTATATAAACAGCTTTTATCCGTAGATTAACAAATCTCTACATAATTTAATGGACAAAGTGATTTATCTGCATGCTTATAGGTCCAATGGACCGGGTGCAGTTTAGTTTAATGTTTATTTTGATTTCAATATATAACTTACAATGTTTATAATGCACAATGTCACTATTATAATAAATGATTACTTACTTCCTTACTATAATTACATTGTAGTATCTAAACTTATAAGCAGTCTGTGCTATATATGCCATATAAACCATTTTATTAGGTATTGTAAGCTTTAATATATAAGCCTTATAAATCTTTCCTCTATTAATTTTGATGAAGGTTTCCACTTCAGCTCATAATAAAATATGATCTTCATTTAGATGGCATGACTTTTGATATGTTTATTCCTGGGAGTCTTCATCATTAAAATTATCCAAATTAAACACCACTTCCCAATATTTTTAGGATCATGAAGTATAGTTTTGAACTGGAGTAATATTCTTCACAAAAACTCACTATCCTGATTGATGCCTGTGGATTATAATTAAGTTAGTAAAAATGGTCTCTGCAGATTTAGAAATTTATGGGCTAGTGAAAAACTAGCAGGTTTTCACAAATTCCCGAGTAAGGAAAGAAATGAAAGCAATGTGATCCTGTTGTAATAGGTCTATACTCTCTCAGACTCATCTGAGCCAAGAAGGGCTTGTGTGGCATAATGGTTTCAAATTTAATACTTACTTGACAACACTTAATCACCTCCCTTTAATTGACACTGTGTTAAATTCTAAATTATTTCCCTTTATAATCAATAACCTTTAGACTACTCAACTCAATCAATCTCCACTGTCTACAACCTATACCTCCTATTATTAACTCACACTCTCTAAGTTACTCTAAATTTATTAATAAATGAATTAAATCTCTCAGTCAATAAAATTCTCTCTATGTACCCAGAATCTTCTAACTTAATCTTTACTAATATATCCCACATTCCCAGCTTAGCTGGAAATCTTCAACTTAGAAACCCTTGTAAATCTTGAAATAAGGCAAAATACAATTTAATATAATTAAATGAAATGAAACAAGCAATAACAAATCTAAACTCTGTATCAGTCTGTCTCTATATAGTCACTGTCTGTATATATAACCAACTTCTCCCACAATGCTTATGTTGGAAAAGTAAAACTTCAAAGTTTAAATTAATAATTCTCAAAATTTCTCTTAGACCTACTGGATGAAAATTAAAAACCAATAATTTCCTAATAATTAAATTTCCTAATCACTAGTAAAATTCCTGAAAATTCCCAAATCTGAATTCCATTATAAAACAATAGCAAAATTTAGAAATCCTCAGCTAAATGTATAAATTAAAATTACCGAAAATTTAATGAAAAGATTTTTAAATAATTTAATTTATTTAATTTTCAAATTTATCACAAATTTACTAAAAATTCTAACAAACAGCAAATGTTAATACATGTAATGTCACTAAAATTGGCCAGAACTTCCACAAATATTCCAGAAGTTCCTAAAATGAGCTGGAAGTATCCCTGGCTCTTCTTCAATAAAATTAGATACATTGTATTTTTAAGTCTGAATTCAAGAACGCCAAATCTATGCTTACTTCTTACCACAAAAACCCAGAATCTCTAAATAAATGATCATAGCAGAAGAGCAAAAATTCCTTGAATCTCTTCTTTTTTTAAAAAAAAAATTAAAGACATGACGTACAAGTTGGAAAACATTGGAAATGTCGGAAGATGTTGGAGAATCTCTCATGACATTTCCCGTAAGTAGCAAAGTCCTTAGAAAAATCTAATTACAACATACAAAACATTATTCTGATTTTAAACTATCACCAAATGCATTCCTAAATGGAAATAGACTAATCATTGTCCATGAAATAACACAATTAACTCCAAACATCCCTAATCTATCGAACTTTTACAATCGGGCTTGACCTGCGACCAAGTTTGTAAACAATTCAGAATTCTACCAGTTTACAACTGGACAATAAACCCCTGAAAATCAACTGAAAACAAGATAAACTACAGGAAAACAAGAAATCTTCCAGAAAGCTATGGATTATCTACTAGGGAATACCAATTAAAAGTCCCTGGCAACTTTAAGCTAAAATTCTACAACTATTTTGCTGTTTGATTCCTACTTAACTCAAAACATGTGCACAAACTATTCCAACTAAACAAATACAAATCACTTAAAGTTAAACTTGTCAATAATCACCTATCAACTACATGGAAAGCATAACATATACATATTCCTTCAATGTCAAGTAAATATGCACATATACAAGCTCACCTCAACATTCCTACAAATATCAACTGTAATAATCAGGTTCAATAACTATGCAACCAGTCTGTCAAATCACTGGACTGTTACACTGTACGTACTGCATAATTATAAATCTCCTGTGTCTGATTCACTTAGCAATACGACATGGTTTATTAAAAATTGTCTTTCTCTAACAACCAAATTTCCTTCCACCCCCACCCCCCTTTTTTGTTGTTTTTTTTCTTTTTTGCTCATCATTTTTTTTTCAGTGAATGAAATTTATAATAGAGCTGTCCATGATCCTCTTGTAAATGAAGCTTCACCAACATAAAAATAAATAATCTAACCAAAAAAAAAAAAAAAAAAAAAAAAAAAAAAAAAAAAAAAAATTGCCATATTCCCTCCCCTCTGAATCAAAAGTTTGTCCCCTAGGTACATGCAGATTTATCCTATAATGTACACTGTATATATTAATAATTTCTGAATATCCATAGGAGAGGCATTATATAATTGCCTAATTATAAATGACCAGTAAAAGAATGAATGCATGTACACTACCTTGTAAAAAGTACATGTAGACCTATATAGTATGATTTTTCTTTCAATATGAATTAATTCTTATTGACTATTATTGATTAAATTTATACAGTTATATATGACTAATGAGAAGAAATTACTAAAAGAGAAAATACACAAAAGAAAAATGAAGAGAAAATTAGCATGAAATTTAGATGGAATATTAAAACAATACCAGAGTAATTTTGAAATTTCAGTATATTTTCAAGGCTATATATATAACTATTTGAAAGTACATAGAGGCCAACTCATATAAGCACTTTTTTATAGTATTATACTACAGTGGTATACTAGCTAGCCAATATGACTTACACTACAAGAAATGAAAAAAAAAATGTAGAAAAAAAACAATAATAAGGACGGCTGATTTGCTCGATTCTACATTAAGATAACATTACTCTGTGATAATTTCTGACTGACATCTAAGGAATGTAATTTTTAGGTAAATGTTTTTTCACACAAAAATCAAACTTAATTGTTATGATATTACTAGTTTTGTTTATCAAAGATAGATAAAATAAATGAAACTATATATAATCTGACCTGAAATAGAACAGTTACTAAAAAATTCTCCAGCAATAATATTAATTGTTATGAATACAACACTGATCACAATGAATAGTACACATACATTATAATTATGATGTGATAAATGGGTTTGTGTATAGTGTACATCATCAAGCACTGTGAGTTTGTGTTTGCCAATCAGAGTGGGGTCACAGGTAAATGACATGTGATAGGTAGCAGGTGGCCAGTGTAGCATGCAATGCTGAAGTCAATTGATAATTAATTTTTTTAAGAACATTGGACTATTAATCACAATTAAATGTCAGGTAAGGAGCTGAAATTTTACACTTTAAAATTTGCATTTAATATATTGATACTTTGTGTCTCTTACACTGTGCTATGTATGTTTGGTTGTGACCCTTTGTTTCCAAAGCTTAAGGTCAATAGGAAACTTGGTTGCTGCGTGCCAAAGGTCATATAATATGTCAATAATGTATAATTTTAGAAATGTAAATCATGTAGCCATAGTACCTTCTGTACTCTCGTTACATTCAGAATCCAGATAATACATATAATAATAAAAGTAGAATTTGTATTATTAAGTAACTTCTGTACCCAATGTAACCAGGTCACGTTAACAGTCCTTCAGAAATTTTCTACTTTCATTTTTCAATGGTTTTATACTGTAACCTTTTTGTAACCTTATAGCTAAAGGATAAATAGGGGATGTACCCTAGGGTACAAAAGTATGACCTAAAAACACAGTACCAATTTCTTGCCATATATGTTCTTACAACTTTTGATCGTCAATTCCTCATATATAGATCAATAGAAAATATACATATCATATATCATCACAATCAGACAGTCTTGTAGGATAACATATTACTAATGAAAACCTCATATAATCAATAAAAATTAAATTTCTACCTAATTTAATAGGAAAAAATAACAGGAAACAAACCCCATATCATGTTTAATACGAATAATTCTTGTATCATACATGTTTCTGACACTATACAACTGCAAAAATTCTGACACACTAATTCGCACGAAATATTGAAGCTAAAATTATATTTAATGCCTCACAATTTATATCCCTATTCCATAAATAATACACAGATGAAAACACAATCTTCATTCTCCAAACAACATGTATACATTTCACCATTTTATAGAAC
The DNA here is from genome assembly GCF_033153115.1 of Saccostrea echinata. Classification (NCBI taxonomy): domain Eukaryota; kingdom Metazoa; phylum Mollusca; class Bivalvia; order Ostreida; family Ostreidae; genus Saccostrea; species Saccostrea echinata. The sequence goes on from NW_026889781.1 coordinate 709,516, forward strand.
GTTATTAAATCTATGGCCACATTCCTTAAGTTCATCGATAAAAGTTACATTGTAGTTAACAGATCTTCTATAGTAACATGTCACTGATAGATGGCGCAACTTACAAATTGAAAATCAAAGAGTTATAGCTCGTATCAGTGGCGGATCCAGAAAGCTTGAAAAAGGGGAGAGGGATAGCCCGACCAGATTAAGTTAGAGTAGCCTATAGGTGTCCACAGCTTCGTCAAAAAAGAAAAAAAATCATTGATATATGAAATTTTGGGTTCTTCTTGAACACAAAAAGGGGTGTCCCCCCTTCCCGCCCCCCTCAAAATCCGCCAGTAATACAAACGGCTCATGGATTCCAACTTCATTTAAACTGACATCAAATACCCGCTGAACTGATAATTAGATGCTTTTATAGCGCAAAAACACAAGCCCATGCTCTATCTCTCCCTTTGCTTTATTTAAAATATTTTCTTCGATATCTTAAGAACATTCAGCTTCATTTCATCGATATTAAAAACATGTCTCCTCCAATTTACGGCTTTTAAATCCGACGCCAACTTCATCATACTGCTTAAATTATAAATAATATCGGTATTTAATTTTTTTTACAATGCGTTATAATTCAATGCTTGACACACGAGGAAAGGAGTCTAATTATTTCCACCCAGAGCGCGGACCGCCTCGAAAACATCCTATTTAGGAGCAACTCGGATTACAGCGATTACGCTGTTTTGTGCTTTCTTACAACTTTTGATCGTCGATTCCTCATATATAGATCAATAGAACATATACATATCATATATCATCAGAATCAGACAGTCTTGTACAATAACATATTACTAATGAAAACCTCATATAATCAATAAAAATTAAATTTCTACCTAATTTAATAGAAAAAAATAACAGGAAACAAACCCCATATCATGTTTAATACGAATAATTCTTTTATCATACATGTTTCTGACACTATAAAACTGCAAAACTTTTGACACACTAATCCGCACGAAATATTGAAGCTAAAATTATATTTAATGCCTCACAATTTATATCCCTATTACATAAATAATACACAGATGAAAACACAATCTTCATTCTCCAAACAACATGTATACATTTCACCATTTTATAGAATGTTATTAAATCTATGGCCAAATTCCTTATGTTCATCGAGATAAGTTACATTGTTGTTAAAAGATCTTCTATATTAACATGTTACCGATAGATGGCGCAACTTACAAATTGAAAATCAAAAAGTTATAGCTCGTCTCAGTAGCGGATCCAGAAAGCTTGAAAAAAGGGGAGAGGGATAGCCCGACCAGATTAAGTCAGAGTAGCCTGTAGGTCCCCACAGTTTCATCAAAAAAGAAAAAAAATCATTGATATATGAAATTTTGGGTTCTTTTTGAACACAAAAAGGGGTGCCCCTCCCCTTCCCGCCCCCCTCAAAATCCGCCAGTAATACAAACGGCTCATGGATTCCAACTTCATTTAAACTGACATCAAATACCCGCTGAACTGATAATTAGATGCTTTTATAGCGCAAAAACACAGACCCATGCTCTATCTCTCCCTTTGCTTTATTTAAAATATTTCTTTTAGATATCTTAAGAACATTCAGCTTCATTTCATCGATATTAAAAACATGTCTCCTCCAATTTACGGCTTTTAAATCCGACGCTAACTTCGTCATACTGCTTTAATTATAAATAATATCGGTATTTAATTTTTTTTACAATGCGTTTAATTCAATGCTTGACACACGAGGATATATAAAGGCGTCTAATTATTTCCACCCAGAGCGCGGACCGCCTCGAAAACATCCTATTTAGAAGAAACTCGGATTACAGCGATTACGCTGTTTTGTGCTTTCTCACAACTTTTGATCGTCGATTCCTCATATATAGATCAATAGAACATATACATATCATATATCATCAGAATCAGACAGTCTTGTACAATAACATATTACTAATGAAAACCTCATATAATCAATAAAAATTAAATTTCTACCTAATTTAATAGAAAAAAATAACAGGAAACAAACCCCATATCATGTTTAATACGAATAATTCTTTTATCATACATGTTTCTGACACTATACAACTGCAAAAATTTTGACACACTAATCCGCACGAAATATTGAAGCTAAAATTATATTTAATGCCTCACAATTTATATCCCTATTACATAAATAATACACAAATGAAAACACAATCTTCATCCTCCAAACAACATGTATACATTTCACCATTTTATAGAACGTTATTAAATCTATGGCCACATTCCTTATGTTCATCGATAACAGTTACATTGTAGTTAAAAGATTTTCTATATTAACATGTTACCGAAAGATGGCGCAACTTACAAATTGAAAATCAAAGAGTTATAGCTCGTATCAGTGGCGGATCCAGAAAGCTTGAAAAAGGGGAGAGGGATATTAAAGACTGAGTATTCAAACTTCTCATTGTGATACATACGGATGTAAGCTGTTCAACTGCATCAATATTCTTTCTACTTTGACCTCTCCTTTAACCTGGATCTCACTATACTTAAGTTAGTATTTAGCTCAGTTTTGAAGAAACCATTAATAATTTCACTCAACTTCATATGCTGATACACACTTTTGAGAGCTCTTACCACTGCGCCACACGCGTTGGCGACGCTCAGTTTTGAGGAATCCATTCAAGACATTTTTATAAAACTTTAGTATGCCGGTACATTTTTTCCATGCACTTTCCTGTGACCTTGACCTCACTTGTCTTTAATATGCATTTTGCTAAGTATTAAAAAAACATCTGAGATATTAATTTTATTTTATATTTAAGGGGGATTTCATATTTTACATCCATTTTTTAAGATTTCAGTTACAAAAAAAAAAAACAATTCAAGATATTCTTAACAAACGTCATACACTAATACAGATTTCAATGTTGCATTACTAATCTACACTCGGCGTGGCATTCATGTCCTGTAGATCTAAAGATATATAGAAATATAAAAAAAAGTTCAATGTCACATACATACCTTTACAGTCTTTTTCCTGGCGAAACATTGTAAGTTGCTTCCTTTACAAGCCTTTAGGTTGCTATCTTGTATAACTTTAAATGTTGCTTGACAGAGACTCGACGTTACGTCTTCCTGCCCGTAGCTCTAACGGAAGACCTATTCGTTGCTTTGCAACGAGCTCGGCTCTAGTTTAAAAATATTTTTGAATCTGTATCAGTCTATAATCGAACACGATAGCAAATAAATGGTATATGAGCTTTCACTGAATCCTGAGTGAAGTGATGATTCATTAGAATTCCCGCCCCTGCAAAGTTAATTCAATAACAATATTTTCTCACTTCGTCTCGGAAATATTCATATATTTATATCGATATAACTACATATTTATTTTTACATATCGACATTACTATATTGATATGATTAAAAATCATGCTTTGATCAATATCTTAAAACCAATTTTTTTAATTCGATAAAACTTGTAGCAATAAAATCAATTAAATGAAAGAAGGTGCCTTAAATTATGTAAAAACATCTAAATACAATTCAAAATATATGTATAAATCAGGAGTTATTACACTTTATATGTTGATAAGACAATAAAATATAAGGCAATATACAAGTTATAACACAACAAGTGTAGAGCCCTTTACGCTTCCGTATGTGTTGAATATATACACCTTACCTTCATGAAATGTCTTTTTCTCGCCGATGTGTTTTTCATACCACTTTTCACTCATGCTGGCACTTGTAGGTGTTTGCTTAACCTAAATTCAACATTAAAAAGATATTCACACAACATCATTTTTGAAAAAAAAAGTTTAACATATTCTGAAAATATAAATCTCGATACCACTATGTTGTTTTTCTTAATACTCACATGAGAAAAAGGAATTTTTCTAAAAATTTAAATGAAGATTTACATGCGCCGATGGTTTCAACATACCTTTGTCCTCTGCGATGATGTGGTTTCTTTCTAATACATTTTGTGCATTACATCTCCTTTTATAATATCTCTTGGTGAACAAAAATATTTTTCTCAGAATTCAATGTTCTATTTACTGCTATTTTCTGCGTCTACGCATGTGCAGGTAGATGTACCGATATAAGGTAAAGAATTTTTAACTTAAAAAGCCCATTATGCAAATCTTGTTTATTTTCAATTCTAACAGTTTTTTTAAAACTTCAGAGGTAAAAAAGGATCACTTCATTAAGCATTGAACAATATTTTGATATTTGAGATTATTTGAGATTATGTATGTTTTGCTCTTAATGTAAAATCACAATTACAGTTTCTTCATACCGATAATTGATGTGCTTGAGTTTGACAATACCTGTGAAGTTTCTTAGAGATCATGTTATTCAACAGTTTTAATCAATATCAAGTACTTATGCATAAAAAAGTATTTTGCAGTGGCATTCAATTTTGATAGTTATAATATATCCACTTTGTATTATTAATTTAGATATTCATTTAAATTTCTACGTCGATATATCCCCTTCATGCAAGATAAAACAAACATAAATTTCATGTCTGGATATCATTAAGAAAAAAAAAACAATTCAAAAATATTTTAGCAAAACTTAATGATAGTCATGATGACAACAGTTTTTTTCCCTATCGTCAACTCCCCTTGTTTACGTGCGTTTATATAAATAAATATATATATATATATATATATATATATATATATATATATATATATATATATATATATATATATATATATATATATATATATATATATATATATATATATATATAAAGCACTAAAAATGACCAACGACACGAACAATAATAATTGTCAAATTTTCGGGACAACCTGTCCCTTCCTCAGGTCAAAGAAAAAAAAGTTAAGAAGACATAAAAACAAAGGAAATAGAGAAGCAAAAACAACTAACACTACTACTAAACTACCAAACACTAAATATTTACAATGTTACATGTTTAATTTGGAGTACACCCGATAGACCGGACGCAATTCATAGCGCTCCGGATTTCTTTGTTCACAACTGTTTATAAACTCCAAATTAAACATGTTCTTCAGAGTGTAACAAAGTTTATAAAAACAATACAACTTGGTTGTTATGACGTCGTTATTGTGACGTCATAAAGGCAGCATTATATAGTGGCGCACGTAAATGTCATTAGGGCGCCAAAAGTAGAGAATTGAACATATGTACATTGTGATGAAATAGACTGCTAATTTTAAGCTATAATGTTCAATTTACATTTAGTTTAGGTTTAAATAATTTAACAAAGTAATCTTCCTTGGCTCTCCGTAATTGTTCATTATTTTCTAGAACTTTATAAAATGGAAATATTAAAAAGTTTCCATTCGCACATGAATCAAAATGTTCACTGCATGGCGTATTCCTGACAGAAGGGTCCCGTATTTGTTGTTTATGGACTCTTACGCGGTCAGCTAGTTTGTTACCGGTCTGTCCAATGTAGTTTTCCCCGCATAAAGTACAAGTCATACAGTATATTTAATTTTTAGATTTGCATGACATATTCGCATATACGGTAAATGTTTTACCACATTTAAGGTATGTCACTCGTGAAATTTGTTATATCAAGGATTTTTTGAGAAGTATATTTTGGATAAGTACTCATATAGTATGACTCAAAATCGCAGAGAAAATGGGGGGTCAGTGTGCATCTTACCGAGCTACGGTACAATTAAGTTGACCTTTTTGCACTTAAATTGTAACTCTTTGATTAATCACTTTAACCGTTATCATATTTTATCAGATGTAACCATGACAATAAACATAATCTTATTTTACGTAAAATAGTTTGAATAATATTTATCATTGAACAAATCATGCAAATTAAAACGCGTAAATTATTGTGTGACCTTTTTTGCACTAAAAAAGTCTCATATTTGGTGTATTAAAAATCTACATAGGCAATAGAATATATTCTTGTATCAAACTTTTTACGACTTAAGTGCTGATTGGTCAAAAGTATCGAGTAGTTTAAAATAATGAAAGAAAAAGCTGGGGTCAGTGATGTAAATTTTGAAATATTGGTCAAAATATGCGATTTTCTGGCAAAAAACTGTGTAAATTTTATCTCGATTTCCTTAATATATCTTCATTTCTTGGCAAAGTTTGTTGAGCGAAGGTGTAAATTTTGTTATAAATATATAAATTGAGACCTATATTTAATATTCCAGGCATATCATAACGGAAAATATTCTCTGAGTTAAAGTATGCGAGGCTAAAGTTCCAAGATATTAAATTTAATAAATGTGTAGATTTGCAGAATTTTCTGCTAAATATCCTTCCACCACAAGAAATAGTCCCTTATAAATCTTGCTTCTTTATGAATTTTTGAGCAGTTTTTTAATTGAATGTTGAACATTTTACATTGTTTAATTTAAATATGTTATAAAGACTGAATTGTAATAAATAGTTTTTAAGTAAGAGGTTCTGACTGAAATTTTCTAAAAGGCTGACGAGTGACACACCTTAAAAGTAAATGTCTCTCTTGTTTTTAAATAAGGACAGGTTCCACATAGGGGGTCCATACATTTGGCCACTGTGCGTATGTCTTCATTTGACGAAAATTTGGCTCTTGTAAGGAGTTTCTTCAGGTTTGGGGGTTGGCGCCGGCTATAGATTATGCTCTTCAGGTCAATTAATTCCTTTAGATTTTGGGATTGTTGTAGAATGGGGAAACACTGTTTTACGGAATTATACATATTAAGGTTCCGGGGGTTATGTGTAACGACAAGCGGGGGCCCCTGCTCTATTAGAACTCCGGAGATCTGTAGTTGGTATTGACTTGGCCCTTTCAATAGCGACGTCTATTAGATCATTGGGATATTTTTGTCTAAGTAAAAAAGTTTTCAATTCCTGTAGACGGCTGTTTCTTCTGGTTTCATCTATGACAATGGTACAAACACGTCTTGCCATATTAAAAGGTATGTTACGTTTTACGTGTGAAGGATGGCAGGAATTAAATACAAGGTATTGGTGGGAATCCGTTTTCTTGTAGTATAAATCTGTTATGATTTTACGACCCTCCTTAATTATAAGGATATCTGAAAAAGGTAGTTCCAATCCGCTTTTTTCCACCGTAAATTTAATAGACGGGTGTAGATTGTTAAGAATAGAATGAAATTCTTGTAAATCTTCATTAGATCTGTTCCAGAAAATGAAACAATCATCTAAATATCGCTTCCAATTAAAGCGTATATATTGGGCAAACTGATTTCCAAATGTTCTGTCTGTTTCACTGATCAATTTTTCTTCTAAAAACCCAAGTACTAGGGTGGCATAGGTTGGGGCAACTTTTGTGCCCATCGCTGTTTCTTTTATTTGTAGAAAATTTCTGCTGTCAAAAACAAAATGGTTATTTTCTAATACTATTTTTAATCCTTCTAGGATAAAGTCTTTGGAAAATCTTTCATTTATTTCACTGCGGTATTTATCGATCCAAAAAGCGATTGCTTCCAGTCCAAGTGTATGTGGTATGTTAGTATAGAGGCTCGTTACATCAAAACTAACCATCTCTGTATTTATTTCAACTGTATCTGGGATGTGGCCAAGAAAATCCATATCATCCCTTACATAACTTGGTACAAGTTGGCATAGAGGCTTTAGAAGTATATCCAACAAGTTACTAATTCTGTGCGTGGGGCATGCAGGGCCAGCTACAATTGGTCTAAGCTTTAAATCTGTTGGTCGAGGTAATTTTATATATAAAGCGTTTTTACCTTCGAGTCCGTCCTGTATTTCTTTGGATTTGTGGATCTTTGGTAAACCATAAAAGTTACTAGATTTATTTTCGAAATTTGTTAAATAATCCACCTCTTTCACGGTTAAATTATCCGCAAATTTAGAAGTTAATTTCTTAATCTTGCATATGGTTTTACTGTCCTCATTAGAAACTAATTCTTTGTAAAAGTTGGTGTCCATAAGTTGGTCTAAAACCATTTCTCTGTAATGATCCATATCCATAATGACAATTGCTCCCCTTTATCTGCTTCCTTTATAACAATAGAATTATCACTTGCGAGGCTTTTGATAGCTTCTCGTTCCAGTCTATTGATATTATCTTTAATACGGGTATTCATACAGAAGTCATTATTTCTTGCGGAACTTTGTAAACATCTAATAAATTCATCTAAATTTTTATCTCTATTAGGTGGTGGTTTGAAGTTACTTTTATTTCTTACAAGAGATTCGTCTATATTTTCTTCATTTTGAAAATATTCTGTAAGTCTAAGTTTTCGACAAAACTCCTCGGTATCTTTTATGAGATCCACATTATCCTGTTTTGGCGTGGGTGTGAATCTTAAACCCTTTTCTAGAATTTTCATTTCGTTTTCTGAAATATCTCTCTGAGATATATTAATAATTTTTACATCGATTTTCTGTTTTTGACTTACTTCTGAGTTGTCTAAATTTGCAGAAATCGGAATGTTTTCTGTCGTCCCTTGTGGAAGCGTCCTTTCCACAAAAAAATATTCTCCGAATTGTTCCTTGTTTGATTTTCTTGTTTACTGTTAAAACCATGTAAACTGTTTTGTGCTGTCCGCCATCTTTGGTTCCTTTTAGGGGGTAGATTCCAGTGTTGATCCCTTATTCCGGCATTGTTGGGTTGTGTCAGCCGTTGATAATTTACATTTCTCACCATGTTTCCTTGATTGTTTTTCCTCATTTGGTTATCCTTGTTGCGAGTGTTATTTGGTCTGTTCTTATATGCATTGGTGTTGCTGTGTGCCGGAAATTCAGATCTATGTGGTTTATCATTGCGTACGGCATCAGTGTAAGAAAATCGGTTTTCCTTTCTATATCCGGATTTTGTATTTCCATTGCTTTTGCTCCTATGATTTCTTTGTGTGTTCGGGGAATTTTTCGTCACTTCATTTACTTTTAAATGTGGTAAAACATTTACCGTAAATGCAAATATGTCATGCAAATCTAAAAATTTAATATACTGTATGACTTGTACTTTATGCGGGGAAAACTACATTGGACAGACCGGTAACAAACTAGCTGACCGCGTAAGAGTCCATAAGCAACAAATACGGGACCCTTCTGTCAGGAATACGCCATGCAGTGAACATTTTGATTCATGTGCGAATGGAAACTTTTTAATATTTCCATTTTATAAAGTTCTAGAAAATAATGAACAATTACGGAGAGCCAAGGAAGATTACTTTGTTAAATTATTTAAACCTAAACTAAATGTAAATTGAACATTATAGCTTAAAATTAGCAGTCTATTTCATCACAATGTACATATGTTCAATTCTCTACTTTTGGCGCACTAATGACATTTACGTGCGCCAATATATAATGCTGCCTTTATGACGTCACAATAACGACGTCATAACAACCAAGTTGTATTGTTTTTATAAACTTTGATACACTCTGAAAGCGCTTAGTGTAATAATTAAATGTGAACTTGTTTGTTTATCTTGGATTGTATTTTAATATATATATATATATATATATATATATATATATATATATATATATATATATATATATATATATATATATATATATATATATATATATATATATATATATATATATAAAACACTGTATAAGTATGGTCAGCGAATTGGGAGGAGCAAAGTATTTTCTTGAGGTTTTTTGGTTGACGTTTACTGCTAATAAAACGACAGTTTTTTTGTATATACTTTTCGTTTGTTTATCCTCTCTAAGCTGGCTATTTAATTTATAAACAATTGAATTAATATTTTTATTTCTCGGACTGTACGTGTGAACAAAGGGTATTGTTTCTCCACCCTTAGCACGCCCTGTGTTTTTGAAAGTAATTGTGTTCATATTAAACTCCTTGGCTTTCACAATACTATGATCTACAAGTTGCTCTGGGTATTTTTGGCTTAATAAATACAATTTTAACTCCTCCAGACGGATATCCCTCGTATTGATATTGCTCACAATGGTACAAATCCGTCTTGAGAGATTATATGGTATATCCGTTTTAGTATGGTGGGGATGGCACGATCCGAAATTACTGTGTATCTGTCGGCTTATAGTATATATCCGTATTCAAGCTGATATTATCTTTTGATATAAGAACTTCGAGATAAGATAAGATGTTCTTTATTTCCCCTAAATTAATGGAGAGTGTGTATGATCAAATAATTGATTCATGTAACAACACAACGCAAAAGAGAAAATAAAAGAACAATATAAGATTCGACAATCTATGGCGAAAAGGCTTTTGTTCTTATATATTGTTGAGGCAACGATTATCATAATACGCTTCCATTTTGTAAAAAGATTTTTTTTTCAAAACTTGTGCCTTGAACACAACCCATTAACGATAAAATCTGTAAATCAGGATCTTGATCTTCACATAAAACATACTCGTTTACATCAAGTATATCTTAAGTGTACTTAAACATAGTTTCTCTGTCGTAAAATAATGTAAAACAACTTAAGATCAAGTGCATATGATAATTATTTGTTAGCTTATTACAAAATTGACAAAATTTACAAACAATTTACATCGAGGAAACCTGAATCAAAAAATTGATTCATATTCTTTTTTAGGGATCCTCTCTAGCAATCTGCCACAATTTATTTTGGTTTAACCTGGTATGTATTTTACTGAAAAAAGACATATCAGGATCTTCAGACAGAGCAACACGCCATTGTTTACCGACTGCTGACTATATTGTTTTGATAATCATTTTTGAAAATTCCTTTTTACTGTATATAATACTATAATTGTTTTCAATCACATCTAAGAGCTGGTATTTGTTAGCAGTTTGTAACATGTTTTTGGTTGCAAAAAAAATTTCAGATATATGAGCATTAGAAATAAAAATAGATCTGATAATGTACGAAGGTTTCTTCTGACCTATGGAGTCTACCTAAGAAAAGTAGGCGACATTTATCAATGTAACTCTGTATAGTCCACAGACCAATATTTGAGATTCTTGAAAGTCAGGGAGAAAACATTGAAAATCCTTGAATTATTCAGGAGAAGTGTCTTTGTACATATTCAAGTTGTTGCATGTCTGTTAGTGACAATGACGGCCAAATCTTGCAGGAGTAGAGGGCAGACAATAGTACGACCGTGTCCATATTTTTGCAGATAAAACGGGATGAATGTCAGAGTTATTAACACCAACAGAATATAAAAGAGTGGATTTTTGATCTAGCAGTTTGCACACTCGTTCTGTAAGTTTGTCACTTTTCATGTTGTCCTGGAGAGGGCAACCAGCATACATTGTATTTTCAGACTGAGGTTTTTCACTACCAAAAAGCGTAACGCTGCAAGATAAGGAACGTTTTTGTGTTTTCCTTAATACAATAAAGACACTTTTACTAGGATTATAATGGAGTCTCCAAGTAAATGCATAGTTTTTTACATGGTTGAGTAAACATTGTAAGAATCTTGGTGAATTGCTCATTAGAGCAGTATCATCTGCTAATAGAATAAATGGAATGTGTAAATCACCCAGTAAAAGACTATTGCCATTGTTATAAAAAAATATTTCATATAATAAATCATTAATATATACAAGATACATAAAAGCACTAAGTACTCTTCCTTGCCCTACCTCTTGATAAGTTTTGATTACATCGGAGTTTACACCACAAAATGATACAAAACACTGGCTGTCATTATACCAGTACTTTAAAATTTGCCAAAATCTGGATTCAATTCCAAGATCATACAATTAAATAAAAGACAATAATGCCAGATTCTGTTAAAGGCTTTTTCATTATCTAAAAATGCACAGAAAACTGGAGAACCTCTATCTACAGTGTACATAGTAGCTAATATGTTCTTTTAGGACATAACATGCTGGGATGGCATCATAACCATTTCTAAACCCAAACTGTAGATTATGTGGAAATGATTTTCCACTACTAATTATGCTATCTTCAATTTTTGACGAAAGTATTTTTTCAAATAATTTACTGACTACAGATGTCAATGTGATACCCCTGTAATTAGTAGGAATATATTTATCTCTGTTTTAACCTTTAAAAAATTTATAATTTTTCCTACTTTGAACATCTCAGGAACGTATTTCTCTCTAATCGTAGCATTTAAAAGTAAACAAATACAATATGACTACTGTATATATATATATATATATATATATATATATATATATATATATATATATATATATATATATATATATATATATATATATATATATATATAAGTCTTTTTTTCTCGAATTCTTTTCGCTATTTAACAGTGAGGAATCATCTCTAGATTTAAAATATCATTTAAAATGAAATAGAAATTAATTTTGATTGGCTGATCATCTGATCATTTACTCTTTAGTTTACAACTCTTTATGCAAATTTTACATGTTATCATTTTTCATTGATCTCTTTTGCGTTGTAGATTTCAGAACGTTTGTTCTTCAATGATGTCGTCCATGATGAAGGAAATTTATACCTCCCCAAACCTCCTTTTTTCTGGAGAATACTGCGTTCTGAGGTAGTTGGTAATTTTTTTTTAGGGAGCTTCAGTAACATGAAAATAAAGGCTATGAGGAAAGGTTTTTTTTATCAAGAAAGATTTATTTTATCTTTAAAATATTTTAAAATCATGATTTATATTACGATTAGGTCGTAAATAAAAAAATTGAAATTTTGCATTGTTTGAAATATTGACACTTGATATATCTTTTTTTAAATATAGTAATTATATGTGGAAATAATAGGTCTACAAAGATATGTTAGCTGCCCTTTTATACATGTATATCACTTTTTTGTTGCCTTTTAAACTTTAAATCAATTTGCATAGTAGAGGTAAGTTTTTTTTATAAGATATACTCTTGATTCCTGAGAGAGAGAGAGAGAGAGAGAGAGAGAGAGAGAGAGAGATCATAAAAGGATAACACTTTGAGCTATTAAAGCCTTTGGAACGTATGATTATTTTAGCAATTAACACTAAATATAACAACTAAAACCCGTTATATTAACAATAATAGATTAGCAAACAATTTACTTGAAAAATTAAATGTGTTATTTTTTCAACAATCAATAATTTGCAGCAGTACTATAACAAAATGAAACACAACTCAATAGTAACAGTACATTATTTTCCTTAAACTTGATTTGGAAAAAAATGTATTTATTATGAATCAAAAACAAAACAGAGGAAAAGACAAACAAAAAGTTGTCGTGTGATGTTTATTTTTTTCCACTTTATTGATAGCTGATGAAGCTAAATGATTGAGAAAAACCATCGTTTGATGTTTGCAATACATTTCTGAGAACATGGTCCTACAGGATTGAACATGTAATTGAGATAGAGTAGTTCCACATTGTCAGCAGCCATTTTGTCTTCATAGAACGTAACATATAAAGGATCATCGGATACATACAAAGAGCATCTTGATTTAAAATACTTCATATTTTCTGCATTTGAAGAATAGCAATACATATCTGAGTCAAGTCGAATAATCTCACCAGATTTATTCAACCCAATGGTAAATATATCGTCGATGGCGTAATTACAATTTTGAATCACGGAATTGTACGTTGTAGATTGACTTTCGGATGACCTGTTTATTCCAACTGAGCAGTCTGTTCCAGTAAAGTCGGTCTGCACATAGTCATCTACAATCTCACTCAAATAAATGTGCAAAAATTCTGATGCGGAATTTGAGCTTAGAGTTAGTCTTGGCAAATATCTCCATATATCATAATACAAAACCAATTCAAAATCCATTGAACTTCCCTCGGAGTTTAATACTGAAAATGAAATAATAACTTAGATTAAACAAACATTATGATAAAAGAATACAATTGTTCAAACAAAATTTACATCCTGCAATTTGCAAAGTTTCCTGCGCTATGAATTAATATGTACTGATCACCTTGTCCTGGCGGAAATTGTTTTTGAATATGTTGAAAGCAAGAAAGCCTATGCTACAGTTTAAGCTTTATAGAATTTAACACCATAATGGGAAAAAAAAGTTGAAATAGAATATGAAATGTCAAAATTCATTCTGATTTTAATTCATATAGAATCATTGCATCAAGTTGTTTTTTAAAATAGTACTATTTTTGAGGGGAAAAAAATAATCAAAGCTGTTAGATTTACAGTTTTTAAAAAAAAAAAAACACACATAGGACACATCGTTTTATTATACAAAACATGGCGCCAATGAAATAAAATAAAAAATAATGTATATTTATGTATATGTTTTCATTGAAAACTGTTCCATTTTGCATGAAAGTCAAAGAATTTTATACCTCGTTTTCAGGGTGCTTTTGGCTGAACTCTGCATAAAAATCAAGTTCAAGGGTTCATAGGCCATAATAAAAAAGTAAGGTTTTCAAGGTTGAAAACTTAACATATTCTCAACGTTGTATGGTTCGTATTATTTCAATGTTGAAAAAACGTTGAGGCTGCAACATATTTTCAGCGTTGAAAGTCCGTCATATTCAACGTTGAAGATTCAACATATTTTCAACGTTGAATATTGATATTTCAACTTTGAATATCAACGAACATTCAACGTTGAAATGTGTTGCATTTTTAACATTGTTTTAACCTTTAAAAAAAAACAGCAAATATTAAACGTTTAAAATATGTTAAAAACAGCAAATATTAAACGTTTAAAATATGTTAAATCTTTAACGTTGTTTCAACGTTGAAATATCGACGGACATTCAACGTTGAAAATATATTGCAGCTTCAACTTTGCTTCAACATTTAAAAAAAACACACCAAACATTCAACGTTGAAAATATGTTAAATATTCAACGTTGAAATATTGACGAACATTCAACATTGAAAATATGTTGCAGCTTCAACATTGTTTCAACTTTGAAATAACAACAAAAATTCAACGTTGAAAATATGTTGAATCTTCAACGTTGTTTCAACGTTGCCTCAATTTTCTTTTGCAACAAAAATTCAATTATAAATCAATCAAAATTCAACCCATTTTTAACGTCTATTCAACGTTGAAAATTGACGTTGAACAGCGTTGTTGTCTCAATGCTTTCTCAACTTTTATATGCAACCTATATTCAACGTTGATTCAACGTTGAAGTGCAACGTTGATTCAACATTGAATCAACGTTGAAATGCCTTCTTGGATGCTACTATACCTTAAAAAATATATAACGTGTATAAAACGGGAAATGAATAAAATTCTAAAATTTTCAACACTTTACATAATCAAAACTAGCTAAACAATTTACCGTATCCGTTAAACTGTTGTAATTTATGAAATTTCCAATTGTAATTGGATGTTTTTATACTTTCATAAAGAAATAATTAAGGTCAGATAATGTGATAAAGTCTTAACTTTATTTTGAACCAATTCTTGAATGATATAATAATATCAGTCACTTAACAATATTGATATCATCATGAAGCCCATATTCTAAAACTGGCCCATGTTAAAGAGTTATAAATATGCTTATACATGTATCATACGCATTGCTTTAATACAAATGTTTGTAAATAAAATTGTTATCTAATGTACACGTGTATTCAGTGAAATGATAAACTTAACATTATACACATAATTTACCTTTGTCAAATTTAACAATTGTTCCGTCGTCAATTTCTGCTGTTGTGTCCTGAGGGCTCCGGAATCTTCCATACACAGTTACTCTGCTTTCCGTCCTTGATTCAGATACATTTAAGTAAAGTGGCTTTATGTTTGGCGTTTCAAGAATCCGCATTGTTTTGGAAGTCTGTCATTGAAAAAAAATTAAGCTAATTATAGTTTTGTTTATACTACAGTTAAATATTATACCTTGTCAGAAATGGTGTATTCTTTATTTCAAGACCTTTTTGTCAGAATTGATTAGAAAGTAGGAATAGAAACACACTCTTTATAATTTTTTTTTACGACGAAAACTATTTTTGGAGTACTAATGCGATTCAGAGTGCTTCCGAAAATTTCCTTCTCTTGTATATTTATAAATATATAATGATAAATATATTATACAATTATAACACGACTTCGTAAAAAGAAATTTCTTCCTTATAAAAAGCAAATAAATTTCTTCAGAAAACATGGTGTTGGCAAATGTTATTTTCTACAATAGAAAGATGTTTCATGAAAAAGGTATCTACAGGCAATGCACATGTATTTCCATTTGGAAAAAAAAAATGTACTCCATTGGGTAAAAAGAGATTCAAAACCGTTTCCAACTAAATTTATTAAATAATTACCCAGTTTTGCTAAAATGTATATAAACTTTGTAAATTTGAATTACTTTGTACTTTGTTTTTGTTTCCATTCAGTTAGGGGATGAGTTTTATGAAATGTACATACACTTCCTATTCACTAGTTATTGTTTAAACCGATAAATTGGTCTTTCCGAAAGGGGTATAGCACATACACTCCTATAAATTATACTTACGCAATTACAGCTATTAATCAGCATCCAAAGGACAAGAACAGAGAGAATGAACTTTCTAATTAACATTTTACAATTCATTGAAGAACCTTGCATAAATCTAGAAATCTTTTTCAGAGCATATTAACATCAATTCTCTGTAAGGACCAAAATTTTACTGTAGGGCTGTGGCACACACCATGAGCGATTTTCATGAAACTTTTTCAGTTGATTAATGCCCATACACTGTGACATAATCAACATTCAAAATTAAAGTTACTACCTTGGTTGCCATGGTAACGGGCTAATATAGATTTTTGCCCCATTTACTCTCAATTCAAGCATAAAAATGCTATATACTTGATTTCTTGTGGTTTAATCATCTTTATTATTTTGAGATGATTCATACATTATATGAATAGAACAAATGAAGCACTATATAACACAATAAAAAAAATTTTACAAGTCACCTGCAAATTCTTCAATTGATGGCTCAAAGATGTCCAAATTCTTACATTTTGAAAATGGTCGTTTTTACCCTAAATTTCAAGAAGTCTTTCAAGAAATGCAGGCAATTCAAGAAAAAATCACCTTAAATTTTAGAAACACCATAATAATATTAGTTAACTTTTATGAAAAGTGGAGTGGGGATTTTTTTCGTTTTCGGTATTTTTAACTTCGAAAATTGGCATTTTGCCAAATAATATTTTGTTCAAAATGTTACTAGACACTGGTTGTTTTATAAAATTTCTTTTCCAAACATTTTTCTCACTAATAAATAAGACAAACGGAATGATTAGTAAATATTATTAAAATAATAAATAGGATAAAACAAAATTAAATGAATTATTATTGTTTCTCTATGATCCTTTACAAAGGGCAGATAACTCAAAATCTAAAGAAAATTAGCTATTCAACTTTTCACTGGAACTTATTTCAGTAAACAACATTTTCAAATACTAGGTAAAAAAATGGAAAAAGATAATGGATTAAAACTCTAATGATACTTTGCAACCAAAAATAATAAATAAATAATAAATTATTAGTTTTTCATGCATAGGTAGGTAGATACAGTGTATTAATTTAGCTGGTTTGAAATTTGATAAGCTAATGTTAATTTCCTCCTTTTAAATTTTGCTTGTTCCCAGATGCAAATCTTTAGATGTCAATTTTATTTGGTTAAAGAAATTTAGAATTATTTAGACTGACCATAAATTAACACCCCATTAAAAATAATACCATTAATGTATAGTCTTACAATCAGAAAACATACACATATTCATGTGAATATGTATAATTTTATCGTTACTTTTAAAAACAGTTTGTTTTTTTTTCAAATTATTAATCGAGCAAGAATCTACATCTAAACATTATCCAAAATGTGTATTTAGAGATAAACAAAATGTAGAAAATAGCTGCTATATAGCAATTTTGTAGACAATAGAAACAGCTAGGCTTGATGTTTCCATGATTTCTCTTTACATCAGAGGTTGACCATTATGTGATGTTGTGTCTGACCAGTCAAGAAGAATTTTAAATGGGTTTGAAAAGTGATACTTGAAATAATCATCTTCATCTTTTCCCCTAGAAAAAAAAACATACATGTATACTTTAATCAAAAATCAATTGTTTAATATCTACTATATTTTTCATGTGATAACAAATACAAGTATATAAGGATATCTATTTTTATCAAAGTAGTTAGTATTTACATCTTGAAATAAATTGCCTCAAAACTCCTGCATGTGTACTTAAAAAGCAGGCTTCATATCACAGGTGCTTGGGGACGGGACCCCCCCCCCCCCAATCCATTCCCTCCCCTATAAAAATTCATACTCTCGGATACTAAAAGAGAACTTTTAGTATCAGAGAGTATGAATTTTAATAAAAGGTTAGTTTTAGATTATATTTTGGATTTTTGAATTGTAATACTTTGTGAATGTGTCATAGAAATGTATTTTATTATAAAAAAAAAAAAAACCCTTGGAGTATGGAACGCGGGGGAGGGGGTCCCATTCCCAAGCACCTGTTCTTCATATTTTATCGCCTTTTACGCAGACAACAATGCACCAATTAATGAATACCTTAAATAAATCATTAATAAATACAATACATGCCGCAGACGTATGTAGCGCTAATTCATGATTACTCCATACCCAGTGATTGCGCTAAATTTTGAATACGCCAATTTATGTACACATACAGTATTTTCAGTGTAGCCAATTGCAAGATAAAAGTAACTGAAACAATTTGCCTTCACCTACTCCAAAAGCTGTCCCCATGCTCTAACAGAATCTTCTCCAAAAGAATATTGTTCAGGGAAGATACTGTCCAATGTTCAATTCTCACAGTCAATTGCAAGGTTTCTGTCTCCATTAGTTAATTTTGTAACTGCCTCCTGTTTCTGGTATATAGCCTTTGTGTTGAATAAAGATGATAAAAACACAAGAATAAAGGTTCTCTTTAATCAGTTACTTCCCAAGCATTTGCAACTATATCGATCATTACTGTATACTGGATATTTCTATTTGTAGTTAATTTATACATGTAGGCCTATGCAATTTTCTTGTATAAATCATATGCATTAGGGATAATCATACAAGTCATCAACACTATTTCATATATATATATATATATATATATATATATATATATATATATATATATATATATATATATATATATATATATATATATATATATATATATAAAATTGCATTTTAAATAAATTTTATACATATTCAATGTATGAACTTGTACTCACAAGCGAAACTTTCCTGAACAATATATTGAATATTGAATATTTGTAAATTATACCCACCATAAATTTGCTTGTGAATTAAGATTATCTTAAAAGTTTGATAAAACATACATCAAGTGAAAAAAGAAAATTGAATTAATTAAATTATAGTGTACTTACAGTTGCTCATATATCCTTCATCGTTGTACTATCTGAGTGCAACCTTTCATAAGTGATGCTCCTGTGTCACAGTCCTAAAATGTGAACAATATATACATAGAAGTATAAATAATCAACAACCAATTTGTATTTCTTTTCATAATTATTACACCCCCAGAATCTTACTTTTATAAAAGATTGATAAATTCATGGTGGCAGTGGCATTAAAAAAAATGAAAATTCAATATCCAGACAATTGTAATATTAAAAAAAAATTCCCCTGGTTTTTACTGAAAATTATTTCTCTATGTATCTTTTCATCTTCTTTTTTCTTTTCAAAGCACCAGTACATCTAAAATATGTTTAAAATATTTTTTTTTCAAATTAAAGAAATTCATTCTTATTGTCAATCATGAATGCATACATTTACATTGGTATATTATATTTATATCTTATTAGTTTGTATTTATAGCTGCAGTTAAATATGTTTTGTTCTTTTACAGTGAATCGGAATTATATGACTTCCTTTTAGGCTAAAAATTTTTTTATGTGTTTCCGTTAAGTCAACCATCTCTAATTTTTACCCACCACCTACTACTTTTTTGGCCAAATTAGATTTTAAAAACTGTACCAATGGCGGATTTAGAGGGGGGCTCAGCCCCCCCCCACCTCTTTGTGTCCAAAATATACATCAGATTTAATAAATCAATTTTTTTGGTGTGGCCTTGAGCCAGTACCCCGAGACCACACTGGTCCCCCCCCCCTTTTCAAGATTCCTGGAACCGCCACTGTGTACAATGTTACCAAAAATATATATATTTTTTTATATAGCCTTGTGTATATTTTTCATTACATACAAACTTACATCTTCTACAATATTCTCCTCCTTTTGATAAACTTTGTAGTTATGATTTGCCAAAGTAAGTTGCTTTCTGAAGCAAGCAAAAATTCCTATAATGCAAATATATTAATAAGATATATGTCTGGAATGTCCTGCTAACATGGTGATCTTTGAATATAGACCAATTAAGTCTATTATATAAAAAAAATTATTTAATTTAAAATTACCGGTATGTCAATTTATTTGAAAAAAGCTTCTTACATGTAGTTTTTATACAAAATGAATATTTGAAAATATTCAAATTTATACCTGTGCCTAGGGTTGTTCTAACCATTCCCACTGACTGCCCTATCTTCTGCTTGTTGTTTTCCTCCAATTGAATCTTGCATTTTTCTCATGGGTTTTAGAGTACATGGAATCCCACATGATGGGAATGCAAGTCAGACCTCATAAAATTTGTTTCAATATTTTGCAAAGTGAATTTGACATTAAAAATCTATTATCATAATAAAGACCTGTACATCATTATCAAGTTGAATGCTGAGAAAGCAGTGTCTCCTTCATTTGATGAATTCCTTTGCCATTCACACCTGATTTCCAATTTAAAAAGTTGAAAAACACATCATTTTTCCATTATTGTTTCATGTTTATTTTTCTGGCGTCTGTTTTTGCCACATGTTGTTATAAACTTCTCTAGACTTCAATACAGGAGAGTCAACAAAGGGAAATAACACCAGTTTAATTTTTTGTCTTCAGTGCAAAAGAGTCAGCAAAGGGAAATAACTCTAGGTTAATTTTTAGGAAAAGTTATAATTTGAGGGGATTGGAATATGACTTTTAACTGATTTCCCCACCTCAAATCTTTTTGCATCTTTTAGATCTAAGCTTGATCTTACTAAAAAGATCTTTTTTCTAAGTTTCAATTGCCTGCAAAATTTAATATGCATATCAAGAAATAGGCACCTTTGTGTTCATTTTTATGACAAATTCATGTAAATTGATCTGTATCATATTAAAAACCTTGGGTTAAATTGAATAAAATTTAGATGCACAGAAACTTTGATTACTTAGCTATAAAATGAAACCCATGTTATGTTCATAACTTTCCTACATTAAGGAAGCACGGAATTATTTTACATGGTGATGACAATCAGGTCAGTTTTGCCATGACAAAATATTTCAAAGTCGTTGCTATGGAAACCAAGGAGGTACTGTCCAAAATTTACCCACCAATAGTCTTTATATAGGGCACTCTCTAATATTATAGTGATAAAATAAAATTCCATGATAGTGCGTGGCCAAGCATTTTTGGTCCTTACAGAGAATTGATGTTAATATCTATGAAATTGACAATTTATATAGAGGGGTTCGAATGATTAAATACTGAAAATGTCAAAGATATTGATCACGACGTAGGATCATTTTAGGCTATTAGATAATAACGTTTGCAAGTTTCAAATGTAAAATTATCTCCCAGTTATATACAATTATATTCACTTAACGCAGAATATACCCAGTTAAACGCGTTATGTTTGAAGTTTCAAAATGTCAACGATTTGTTTCCCAGCTAATATTCAAATGGCATTATATGTTGAGGAACTGAAGGATAATTTTCAAATCATGTGTATAGTAGGTCGATACAATGACCTTGTTTTCATCTTTAAGACGAATGATGACTTACATCTTGAGCCAAAATTTTCACACTGAATTGTCTGCGAAATTTCCTGTTTACCTGATAATGACAAAGAGCACACGGCTGGTGTGACCGTTGGACAAGGGATGGTAACTTCTCCATGGCACCTGATCACAACTTTGTTTTCAGAAGTCCGTGTTTGTTCTGCTCACAATTTGTATTGTTTAATTGGAATTTTGGACAAGATTGTCCATTATCTTCAAATTTCTAGCATATATTTTTTGTCATAGTTTACAAGATCATGCAAATAATTTTGCCGTTTCCATTGGAAGAAATTATGAAATTAAGAAAAAAACTATTAACCCTTTACTTTGCACTGTCTGTGACGTAATAGTTGCATTACATTTGTCACAGTTTGATGCTGTTATCCTTTTCCCCGCAGAGAACTTGCGATTTCCTACAGAAACGACGTGATTTTGAAGATGAATATTTATATTGTGTGTGTACCAATTTTTTGTAAAATAGGTTGCCGTATCTATCGTCAAAATTCATGCAAACCATCCGCAAGTTGAATTCAAGTATTTTTAATGGTGATTTGTTCCTGTTTATTTTGTTTAAATCATTCTTTTGTCTGGACCGTGTTACACGTTTAATATAATATCATAGCTTGAACTTTATTAGAAAGTTTAAATCTAAAACATGTTCAAAATATTTGTTTGACTTTCCAGACAGGGTCCAATTTCTGTGCTTATAATAAAGTGAGAGAAAACAACCATCGTTACCCCCCTCCCCCTTTTTTATTTCTTTGGACACATCCATAACCATTTTATCTCGACTTACAATCTTCTAATAAATAAAAATAAAAATGATAAGAGAATGATTATCAATCGTATACATTTTTATAACAGATATTTTTACAGATATTTGAGGAGGAATAAAAAATAAATTGTTTTGTAGCTTTCAACATATTTGTTTAAATTTAAATGAAATAATTTTTTACAAAAAAAGAAGAATTTTGAATATCTCTTAATTTCTGTTGGACAGTAGCAATTCATCAAATGGAGACATTATATTTTAACTAACATCTTTTAAATAATTTTCACCGACATACGGCTGAAATATTGCCGACTCGGAGGTTTAACAATAATTAATCTTAAATTAGCAATATCTTTACAACTACATGTACATGTCGACTACTATAAAAAGTCAGCACCTTTAAAAAGCCATGAAAGAAAGAAAAGCATCCATTTTTCCTAAAAAAGAACCTCGCATAAAGAACATCGAAATGCAAAATTTTTTTGATTGATTCAAAACACTTTTTTGTTGCAATATAATAGTTTACAAGAGAGTCTAGGAACTTGTGGGACGAAGGGGTCGGTACTCGATAGTATTTTTTCCCTATGGTGTCCAAAGTATTCCGATTAGTTGTTGAAGGCTTGCTATCTTGGAAAGCTTTCTATGAAAAATGCATTGATGGTAGCTGTCCTTATCGAGAATTATTTAAAAAGTATTTCGACTACTTTTGCTAGGACTGCAAATTTAACGGAATACATTTTGGCTTCACAATCAGCTTCTATGGCATGATGAGTTTTATAGAAAGGTATATTTATATCCAATTCAATCAACTTGCATAAAATGAATTCAAAATAAGAAACATGGTACATGCAATTAAATTAATTAATGAAATACTAATTACTAATGATCTGCTGAGTCACTCGCGTGGCGCAGTGGCTAGAGCGTCTGCTCTAGAGTCGCGGCGTAAGGAGTTGATCCTTACGTCGCGGGTTCGAATCCCACTGTGGGACGTGGAGACCGGTCCTTCGGATGAGACCGTGTACATCGAGGTCCCGTGTCGCAGTAGGTGCTGGCACGAAAAAGATCCCTCACTGCTCAATGACCGTAAGTGCCGAATATAGGACAAAATTTGCAGCTCTCCACCGGCAAGTGGTGGCGTCTCAATTTCAATGAAAAATTCTCGAGAGGGACTTTAAACAACATACAAACACACTAATGATCTGCCAGGAGTTGGTGCGTAGTGGATAAACAGATTTTTAATATCTGCTTTCGTGTTTCCGCCGTTATCCCTATGATCATCATATTCTTTAAATGTCAATTTGATAACAGAAAAAAATCTTTAATTTATTGTGTTTGTAAAATTGATACAAATTTAATCGGGAAAAAAATAATGTATATCAGAAAGGAGAATAAACAGAATGTCTCAATAATTTTCTTTTTTTAAATCCGGAATTTCAGAAAAATATTCCACTTTTCATTTCCTACATTTTAAAGTTTTCTTTCCGACATTTATGAAATAGAACTTTTTCTGACCAAAAAAAAAAAAAAAAAAAAAAAAAAAAAAAAAAAAAAAAAAAAAGTAGGGCTGAAGACTTTCCTTATCGAAAATAAAAATCTTCAAACAGTAAACCATTGACATCCAAATAAGGTACATGTTTTGCTTTGCTTTTAAAGAAACCAATTGAATGCTGATTTTGAGACCAGTATCAAGTGTCTCGGACATAAATTATGTGCAGTCACTGACATAATACACGTGTATAATGCAAGCATAGTTGACTTTTTAGAGCGGTCATTCATCAGTTTGGTAGACATAAAATGCACATTTAATCACTATTTATCTATGAATATATTAGGAACATGTCGTTTGAAATAAATGAAATGTTTTTTTCCTCTTAGAAATTCCATTTCCACCTACCAGATTAACAATAAATTGCCAAAAAAAAAGTCTGAAATGAAAATAGAAAAAAAAAATCGGAAATGCTTAACATTATTCCCAAGATGAAATAAAGCGAATAGTCTGATCATCCGTCCTATTTATATAGCAATTGATCAAAGATTTGTACCCTTTCCCCTTCCGGGCGAGGAATTGAGTTTCAATCGACTAAATACATTGGTCCTCATATCAAAGGGTGAAACAGAGGTAGTAAATACAGTTACGGATTAACTGTCCATCCACAAGGTGGCTGTCAAATGTGTCGAATTGCTCTCTTACCTGTGCATAACATATGCATATAGCTGGTGGAAGAATTCCATCAGAACCACATCGTCGTCCCCTTCTGGACAGTTTACTTTGCCTGTACATTTTCATGAACTTTACTAATTTCAAGTGTATGCAGTGTAGACATACACGAACCTACAGTGTATGTATATTCTAAAACTACATGCAGTAGCGGCTGATTAGTGATGAGTATTCAATATACTGACAATATAATTGTACTCGAGGCGGATCAAGGAATATTCTTAAGGGAGCCTATGCCCACTGAAAATCTAACAGCTTGCTCATGAATTTTGTTTTTGATACATAAACTTCATAAATTACAAGGTGTCCGTGCATATGTTTATATTAAAAAAAGGGTATTCTACATAAATGTTTTCCTCATTATATAGATTTAATGGTCGTAACAACAAAACGGAGGGTCAACCCCCATGAACCCTCCCCTAATCTATATTTGTACACGGTGTGTTCTGTGTTTTCATTTTCAACTCTTTGTATATTTAAGTATTAATTAAATTCATTATCACCATTTTTGGTGCAAAAGCATTTGTTTATACCTTTTTTTGCCCGTTTTTGTTTATATAAAAAAGGGTAAATTATATTGACTGAAATTTAAAAAAAAAGAGAGACCTTGTGTCGACACTTGTAGACAATTACAATCATCGCTTTGTAAACTTTGCCATGTCATCTGTATTATTGCTCATGATTAGACAGATTCTAAGGGAAGGGTTACCGGGAGCATCAAAGCTACAATGATTCAATACGTGCACTTTGACTTTGAGACAGGGGTGTATTCAAAAACTAACGTAGATTGATTAAGGTCAAGATCTAGTAAATGAAAGGTGCCTACACACTTTTCAAATTTGAGGGGCGAGTTCTTTTAATGATCCTTTACAAATATAGCTTGGTAAAATAATGTGTATCCGGACATAATTTTTAGGTAAACTAAAAAAAAAACATGTTTTAAACTGTCATTTTCAATGAAAAATGAAGAAATTCAGGTATAAATTTCGGAGTTTTTTCCATCTCAGAAATAGGAAATGTATCAATATTGCCCACAGTCTCTCAGAAAATGGTTTTTCGTATCTTCTTGACCTCTACTTTAAAATGATATTTAATTGAACATAGGTATCCGGGTTACTTTTGACATGACTTCGAATTGAATTCCATGAAAATGCTTCCTTTTCTACATAATTCTATTACAGCCATGAAGTACGGGAAAATTAAGTTTAAATCTATTATGACGTCATAATGGATCTAGCTTCAAAAAGACAGACTAAACTCATTTACTAGATCTTGACCTTAAGATGTTTTATATCCGTATGACAGACAAACAAACAAGTATAATTTTAAACATATCAACAAACTGTTGAAAGATCAAAACTTTAAATATACCGATTCAATCTAATTGAAACGCCAATATTAACCAGTCCTAAGACATGTCTATTATTTTGTATCCGTGTGCAATTATTTTGTTATGCCCTGTTTTGAAAAATATTAAACAGATATCCATTATACATGAACTTGCAACACCTTGTTTTTTCTACATATTTTTGAAAATCAAATTTTTAATTCACAGACATAAGTGCAACTCTTCTTTTTTTTTTTTTTTAAGTGTTAGAAACGCTGACTTCATAATAAAATAATTTAAATAAACATTTATCTATATGAACATTTTACTTTCTCTTTCAGCATGCTTTTAGTCGTTTCTTTTTTTTTCTTCTCTATATTGTGTATTCCGTGTGATTTACTGTCTAAGGCGGAATAAAACAGGTTCGCGGGTATGTTAAGGAAGCATACAAATCATTTTTCGGGAAATTTAGACTTTTTTAAGAAAAATAAGTTTGACAATTTACCAAAGTCGCCGATTAAACGTAAACTGTTATTAACTATTGCATAAAGACGACAGACTGTCTGAGGCCAAGAAGTGCACCGCCACGACATCATCACGTGACTGCTATCAATAGCAAAATAAGTTAACAGAACTATGGCATGTCAAACGTTGCAATATTCGATCTTTTCCATTTGTATTGTATAACTTTCCATTTGTATTGTATAATTTTTATTTGTATTGTATAATTTTTCATTTGTATTGTATAATTTTTCATTTGTATTGTATAATTTTCAATTTGTATTGTATAATTTTTATTTGTATTCTATAATTTTCCATTTGGATTTTATAATTTTCCATTTGGATTGTATAATGTTTATTTGTATTCTATATTTTCCATTTGTGTTGTAAAAAAATCATTTGTATTGTATAATTTTTCATTTGTATTCTATATTTTCCATTTGCATTGTATAATTTCTTATTTGTATTGTATAATTTCTTATTTGTATGCGATAATTTTTCATTCGTATTGTATCCGAGGATTGTTTATTTATTTCGTTACGAAGGATGTCATTGGTCATAAAATTTAGTCTGTATAAAGGTCTCAGGTGCCATCACAAACTTAGTCTGGTACCCTGCCCACAATTCCGATCGCGTACTCTCTACAAACACAAACTCGGCTCCTCTATTTGCGGTGCATGCTAAGGGACGACCATTTGATTCTCGGGGGGGGGGGTGTTGAATCCGATTATTTATTTTCATTCTCTCGCAGGAGAGAATATTTATTTCCAATATGACCAGAGACAAGGAGAAAAACAAAAAGAAGAAAATCCGCCCAAACCCGAAAACTCAGTTTTTTTGGGAGTGGGGGTAGTTACCACCACTCAAGGTCAATTTATTTATTTTCTCAGTCAGTATTCCTAAGGACAGATTATTTATTTGCCATCTACCAGCGCTCCCTTTTTAGAATCCAATGACCGTCTAACATGCACGCAAATACATATGCCGCCGAAATATGGCTGAAATATTGCCGACTCGGCGTTAAACAATAATCAATCAAGCAAATACATATGAGCCCAGTTTGCTTTGAGCATCCGGAACATCTTCAACCCGATACAGGCTGAAACTTGACCAATGAAATCCTTCGTAACGAAACAAATAAACAGTCCGCGGATACAATACAAATGAAAAATTATCGCATACAAATAAGAAATTTTACAATACAAATAAGAAATTATACAATGCAAATGGAAAATTATACAATACAAATAAAAATTATACAATACAAATGAAAATTATACAATACAAATTAGAAAATTATAGAATACAAATAAAAATTATACAATACAAATGAAAAATTATACAATACAAATGGAAAATTATAGAATACAAATAAAAATTATACAATACAAATGAAAAATTATACAATACAATTAGAAAATTATACAATACAAATAAAAATTATACAATGCAAATGGAAAATTATACAATGCAAATGCAAAAGATCGAATATTGCAACGTTTGACATGCCATACAGAACAACATTACCCCGGGGATTAATAATTTCTTTGAGTTAATAATATAGTTTAAAAAAAATCTCTTATTCCTAAAAAGTGCTGTTAGAATCCCACTGTCCGGTCGGGAAAATAATTATTCCACATATTCGCACGAAACCTTACCCGATGATTTGCATTATATAAATGTAATCCGAGATATTTCTTCAAACCGTTAACCTCATGATTCTAGCAGCACTTCCCCAGTATTATAGAAGGCAAGCTTTCGATATGTACAAATCTTATGTTTTGAAGTATCCAGCTTAGTATTGCTCTTTTGAATTATTGTTGTCAGGAACGACAGAGGAAAGGCCGGCCGGGATACGTAAATGTCTTACTGTCTTCAATAGAAGATGTAATCAATGAAAATAAATTAGCATAGCTGTTAAGGAAACTTTAACCTCACATGAATCAGACACAATATTCACAGTATCTGCTTCTAAACCCTCTTTTATGTATATTTTTACATGCCGTCTTAGCCAAATTTTCGTTACAGAACATGATCAATTTTCATGTTACTGTTGAACAGTTATGACGTCATTGGTCGGAGATTTTAATTCAAGTGACAAATACAGCATAACAACATAAAACATTTATTTTTGTTAATATTTGCAAGTTTCCATTCAATTTCATGAGTTAAATTATATCTCTGAATAACAATATTAAGAAAACTTCTGTTCTACAATTGACGTCATCTTGCCTACTATGACGTCATATTGTATCACTGATTTAGTCATGTCAGATTATCTAAAGTGCTTCTCAACACATCTGCGTTGTATTTTTACGATGTTGAATTTGAATCGAACAAGAAATGAGAATGAATTAAAACAAGGCATTATTTTATGATCAAAACCCATTTTTTCTGTAGCTGTACCAGTGGATGAATTTCTGTTGAAATTTTATCGGTTTCAAACGTCAATTTCTTCTTTGAGGAATATTTTAGAATAGAATTACAAAATTTATTACCAAATCATTCATTATCATACATCAAAACCTTACGCGTTATTTGAGCAGAAAACGTCAAAAACGATATGTTCGTTAAAGTGCGTGATTGCGGGGTTAAGATAAATGCGTTAAAATATGTGACTGCAGGGTAATGATATATGCTTTAAAATTCGTGACTGTGGGAAAGGGGGTTAAAAGTACATCTTTCTTATTTCAGAGAGTATAAATATTTTTTTTCTTATGATTATGTCAAATCGCACAAATACGAAATGCAGTGTAACTGTACAATTGTTTTCAGGTTGATGGGATTGGTGCCCATAGCTACATATTGTAATTCAGATAATAGTCCCTTTGACCTTAACATATAGTATGACTGATAAGGTACAATCCATTCCTTAAGCAGTAGATCAAGATTATTATTCATGATTACATACACATATCCTTCAATTTATGTAATCTGATATAGTAATAGCAATATATTGTTAAAGGTTCGAATTGGACATGGATTTCGATCAGCGATATATTGTTAAAGATTTTGAATAGGAACTACATTGTGAACTGATTGTGAACATTAAGATTGAAAATATCTTGCATGCAACTTTCTACACAGTTAAATTGTATATGAAAGATTAATTTAATGTTAAATTGATGAATATTTCCGCGTCTTAAAGAAAATATGTAACCGGTACACAGACTCTATATCAAAAAAAAAAATAAAAATGTTGTCCAAATTAAAATTTAACTTCAAATTTAATGTTCAGAGCAACTCATTCAGGCTTTAAGGAGGCTCATTACACCACTTTTTGATGACGTACTACACAGAAAAATAAACCTCCATTGTTTTGTCCGTTTTCTCCTGGGGACGAATTGTAGAGGTTCGCTTTGCTGATGATCTAAATCTTAAAAACGCTCTAAAAAATAGACTACATGCGATGTTGTAAACAATGGGAATTTAGTAACGGATTCATAAATAAATCTCGAACGAAGAAGGGTTGCTAGAGACCAAAGAGAATGACAGTCAAATCTTTGCTACCCAAGTAGTGTACAATGTCATAGCGTAAGCAGCAAGTTCTACCACTGACAACATGTATGCATAGAGGAAATTCGAGTTGAAATCTACAACCTCGTTGAAATAAATTAAAATTGTCTTGCGCTTTTAGAGTACTGTACTCTTGTTAGTTTGTGTGATTGTCTTTATTTCTTTGAAAAATGTATATTTATTCTAGAAATTTTAGCTTATTCTGAATCGGATATGTTCAACCGTTCCTGAGTGTTTTGAGTCAGGGGGATTTAGGAAAGATAACTCTTGCAAGTGGACTTTTTATTCCAATTATTTTATAAATTGGAATTTTCATTTCCTTAAAACATTTTTCATTCAATTTGTCACTTGTTATTCATTAATATACATTTCTTGTCTATTTATAACTGATTTTCCAAATTATTCATACAAAGATTAAGAAAATCACATTAATTCTTTTCTGGGAGAAAATTATTTTTTCTAATAAAAATAATATTGAATGTAATGAAGTGTTGTTATATTTCTTACATATCTGAAGATGATATCCATCACTTGACACTGAGATTTCTGCAATACTATTAATCAGAAACTTGAAATAAAACATTTTACCAAAATCAGAAAAAAGATTAAAAAATCTTTTAAAAATATTTATCGCATAATAACCTCCATTTGGATTTTTGAAATCTTCATAAAAAGTGGTGCTGTGATGAAATCTAAAATAAACTGTTGGTGTAATGAGCCTCCTTAAATGGATTCAAATTTAGAGAAGCATTTTTTTAAACTGACAAACAATGTGGTAAATGTAGGTAGATATTGTTTTAACTGATATCTACTAATCTTTGCCGTAGTCTTTTTTTATATTATTCATTTTTATTTATTTATTTTCATATTAATAAGTATTAATTTAATTTATGCACATGGTCACATATGTTACAGAAATTTAATGTGAATATGACACATAGAATGGCAAATCAATAAATCAATAAATCTGTGTATCTATGTTAACAGTATTATATGCCTTGGTGAAAGCAAAAATTGCAAAGTATTAAAAATAGAATTCTTGTTCGGGTAAACGAAAAGTTGCTGTGAGAATATATTTATTGATAATATAAATAAAAAAAATTATAGTAAACTGAAGTAAATATTTATTATTTAAGCCAGGGTGGCTCAAGATGCTGTTGTAACTGAAATAGAGACACTCGAGGTTTAAGTCACCTAGAATAAATAACAAGGGGCAATGAGGGTTGGTCTTCAGAGGATTATCTAAGACTTTTAGAATTATAAAGGTTACAAAACTATTCCTTTCTTGATTTTTTTGAATGGCTATGGATATCCCCTTTAAGAAAATTTCCTAGATCCGCCAATGTAGACTAGAAGACTGAATCATCAATTTCCTTTTCTTTTATACGATGATTAGATGATTTAATCATTGAAGTTGATTTAAATGTTGTAGCCTTAAATTTTCTAGAGAAGACAACTCTGTCTAGCAAATACTTTAACTGATGTGAAGCGATTCCATTTTGTACAAAATTTTAACATATGGTAATGCTTTTCTTTCTAACTAGCCGGAAAGGCCTGGGAAAATGCGATTACTATAAAGAGTTATTTTTCAGTATTAAAATTACAGAGAACAATAGATAGCGTAAAGCACGGTGAGGCCATTGCCAACGTAAAGCTCAATCGAGATTTCTTTGTCTTAAATTCCCCCCCCCCCCCCGAATGCAGCAATATCTTCCTGTCCAGATTTAAGCAGAATCAACCATTTGTTAGTAATATATTCTGTTTTAAAACTGCTACAGTGTGCAAGCTCACTTTTCCTTTTAAAGAAAAGCCTTGTACATGTAGCAGTAATAAGATGATACTTACGGAATCACATCTTCCAATCATTATCCATATGACACTAGTAGTAAAACACATTATTTTAATGTACGTGTTACAATTCATAATTGGACCTCGCATTATGAAGAAAAGCTGCGCCTTTGGAAGTTTATTAACATTACACAACGGACAACTCTTTATATATAGATATTTCCTAATGAGAGCGATTAACATTGCTTTAGTCTAATGTGAATTTCGCAATCACTCATCAAAATATTTTTTTAAAATGCATTTCGCAATCACTCAACAAAATAGGACAGATTGGCCTAAATTAAAGTAAGTGTAATGAGCAAAAATAACCTCCTAAAAATCATTTGCCCAAATTGGAGAATGAATCCAAATTAAGTCCATTTCATCGTAGGTTTCAAAATGTCAAAGATCCATCTATCCTCTAATGTATGAATTGTTTTTTGATTTATTGACAAAAATAAGAAGAAAAATTTTAACACTGTGAAAATTAGATTGATGGGCATTTAGTGAATGTGAATTTTATTTTTACACGTCCGATCCGATGTGATTTTAAAGTACATTTTTTTCTACAATACAGAGCAGTTTCCCTGTAAGTCAAAATTTCTTTGGGAAGTTTGAGAGAATCATAAAAAAAAAACAAAAGCCTCAAAGTTGAGGAAGGATGCCTAAAATATGTACCCTTACACTATGTACTTTATTGCCAAAACAACTTTTGTTTATCATTTCGACCATTTATTATAAAAGTTTAAATGATTTTAAAGTAGAATATTACCCTTTTTGGCAAAAGATGAAGAAAAAAAACTTAAATTTGACGCGGCGCTGCTAACGAACCCGGGCCTCCAGATTACAAGGCGAGCGTCCTACCACTAGGCTACCGTAACCGATAGGGTTCATTTGAACATTTGCTGTAATTTTACTTTTGATAACATGTATTTTTCAGAATGATAATTATTGGGCTAAACTAATGAATATTTTGACATTACCAAACGATCTTTCAACGTAAATAAGTTAAGGAATCATCACAGAAAAACACAATTTAACCCCATCTCCATGAAATAATTTGCGATTTTATCTGCATAAGAGTAATAAACTACATCAAAACTTACCACTGCATTCATTTTTATTGCTAGTTAAATTCCACACAGCAAGATATATAAACAAGTCACTAATCGCAATGCACTTGTCGACATGACGTCATCATGGTAAAAATTGACGCATTTTATGTGCAGTGAGAGGCGGATAAATTAATTTTTTCAAAGTGAAAAATGCAAATTATTATTAAACAGAATATTATTCGCAAATGTTAAGCAAACCATTAATACAAATCTGATACCTTTGTTTAGTGCCATTATTTAAAAACTATCGAGATACTGTACTGAATTAATTCTACCGTGTTTTTGTACAGGATTTGTATGTTTCACGGCGAGGTGCTTCATTAAATCACCTTTTTGCAAGGGCATACATTTAATAGATCTTGACCATTTTTTAAATATACATAATGGTTACATTTCTTAACTTGAAAAGTGCTGCTGCTTTCCTGAAATCGAGAGCACTACTTAATAAATCAATAAAATACTTCGTAAAGGTAACACATATTTCGACTAGATCGAAATAACTTGAAATTTAAACTGATAAAATGCGAATTCTATTTAAAGCAGCTGCACTTGCCAAAAACTACAAGTTTCGTAGAAACAATGTATTACTTTTGTTTAATCTAGGGTATGCCCTTGCAATATTGAAATATGTTGATGACCTACATACAGTACACATTACATACATTTATTTAACGTAGATACTTTTAGTTGATTTATAATTGATGGTGTTAACTGATTAAAATCTTTGCTGTTTCGTTGAAATTTGAAGATTCATTTTCAGGTTTGTATCGTAAACATATTTTGAAGAAAAAAAATATTATGTTGAATTGCAGACGTGTTTTGATGTTTTACTTGAAAGAGACATTAATGTCTTTTTAACAATTAACGAAAAATAGCTAATGCTTTTTTTCTTATTTTTCTATTCGTTAGTTTCTTTTCCGGATGGAACAGTTATATTGGTTTATGTATCCCAATCGGATCGATATGCAAGGACTAAGGAACACTTTCAAAAGCAAGACAGGTTACTATTGAATAAGTTGCAGTATTGTCAGCAATTGTATGGACTTGCGTGTACTGTGTGGGAAGTTGTAACAAAATGAATTTTAAGATAACATTTCCTAAATACAAATTTTTCAGGTTCATGAAATTAAATACGGTAGGTATAAATACTTAAAGATATAATAAAACTTTCTTGTCTTCGTAGGTTTTCTTTAACCTTGTTTATTGTGAGGATCCTCCCCCTTTTTTTACATGACATGTAATTATTGCGTTCATTCTCAGTAGTTTCCATCTTGTAAGTTTGATATTTGCTTAAAAAGAAGTCAAGAGAGAGAGAGAGAGAGAGAGAGAGAGAGAGAGAGAGAGATTTAATTATTAAGACTTACCGGTAGCTGTGCCTAGCTGATCTGATAAAAAAATTGATAATAAATAACATTTATGATTGTATAGGGTACAAATTATCTACGAAATAATTGATGTTGTATTCTTTATAAATCAAATGTGAAATTTTGTCAATTTTTTTTCAAAATGCTTCCAGTTATTTTAGGCCTTCAACAAAATCTTTAAAAAAAACCCACATAAAATCATGTGTTTTAAAGTTGAGGTTTAAAGTGATCTAAAACTAAATTGCAGATTTCACAAATCTGAATATCTTGATGTGGTCTTTATATACCCGAACATGACTGCAGGATAGTAAGAAAGACTAATCTTGCCTCTTGCCAAAAAAAAGATATATCTGAATGGCGAGAAACAACTTCAAATAAAATTAACGAGACGACAAACTATGCGTAAACTTTTTTAGTTTAGCAGAATCATGAACACTTCCGGCGTGCTGATTGTTTTATCTATAGTAGTGAGGAGGCCTTTGCCAAACTGCGGGAGCGGATCAAAGGATTTTCAATTAATAAAAATGATGGATATTAAGTTTCAATAATTTTAAATATCATGAATGAAATTATTCACATGCAAGTAATACATTCACAAGAAAACTCAAAATGCTAATGAATTCAGCTGATAACCATCGAAAACTTCTAAAAAATACATGTATTAAAAATAATAAATATAAATTCTATAGAAAAACAGAAGAAAAATAAATGGTGGTAGAATATCAGATCACATCAGCGTCACTGTATTTTATTCATGATACCCTTACGATGTTTCCTATCAATTATATTTGTTTCGAAAGGGGCGGGTGTATTAAAATAGACATGCAAATTAACCCTCACTTTGTACTAAGTATGAAGCCTTAGCATTTTGAAAACTTTATGACGAAGGGTTGTTTGTAAAATGAAGGTCAATGACATTTTATTTAGAATTGAAGACGTTAAACAAAACTTGCTTTGTTAACAATTAGAGAAAAATGGCAGAGAGGAAAAGGAGGGGGATAAAATACTAAATACTACTAAGCTATTGTCTTCTTTGTTTGAAAAGTGGTAAAATCAAATGTGCCCACAAAGTATATACCATATACAATTCTTTTTATTTAACAGAAACTCAATGCTATGACACTATGAAGGTTTTCCGTGTCTTCTCCGTCACCAGAAAAGTCATACCTCTGCACTTCATATTATGTGTATTACTCCAGTAATGTGCCTGTAAACTACATAAATGAAAATAAAATGAATAGTTTGTAGTGTTTGAGGAAACGTTGGTCCTATGTTTCTTTGGATATGTTAAGATATTAAATTTCTTCTTAAATCAAACAAAAAAGAAATCGGTAATATTTAAAAGCTTCATGGATCGGACCTTATATACCCAAGGATTATAACGGAAAAAGAAATTAAGAAGACAAAGAAATTGAATAAATCACAATTTAAAAAGATGAAACATAAACGTTTATACAACGTTTTTGGCCACTCGTTTCAGGAAACTGCACTTAAATGATTTTTTTTCCATTCTAATGGAACATTGGAGAAAATTTTAAATGAGATTTGTTAAACTTCGAATAGTGATTATTTCTGTTGAAGGTTTCAATAATATTGTCAAAGCCTTTACGAGAACATTCAAGGACAAAACCAAGTGTGGAAACATTGCGAAATAGATGACTCGACTGCCGTTTTTTTTTTTTGATTAATCGTTCTTTTTGTCCATTCTGTTCCATTATTTTGCAGGAATCACTTTGATAGGATGCGACTTGCAACTCATTAAAATTACAAAACAGATTTTATGAAAAATTAGTGAAAAAACGAAATAAAAAAAAAATCTGACTTTTTTCTGTTGCCATGGCAACAGTGATAAGTCTGAAAATTTTTAAGGGTTTTAGCACAACTACAGTTTGTGATTATCATTTCTGCCAAGTTTCAGTAAGTTTGTCCAGGTCATTTTCTTCAGAATCTTTCAGGACGAACTCACCAGCAATTTATCACCAAATTGGTCACATGCACTCCTGGACGAAAAAAGTGCTGAGAATCCCAAATTTTACTGATAATGTTTGATAATTACTGATACTGTGCTGTTCTTGGTGATAAATACTGATATTTACTGTTATTCTTATTGTTGTTACTGATAATTTAAGTTGTTTCTGATAAATACTAATAATTACTGTCGTCTTTACTTTTGAGTCTGATAAATACTGTTGATGTGCTGTCGATGCTGAGATTTACTGATAATTACTGTGGTCATTGTTCTTTAGCTGAGAAGGTACTAAAAAGCTTGAGTGATGATTAATTATTTTAAAGAAAGTATTTTATCAACAACATTCATTACAATCTACTTACTAGTTAAATTCTAAATGAAAAAGTCACATGAATTATTTGTTTTCACATTTCATTATTCATTTATTTATTTTTATTTTATCATTATTTTTTTTTTACATCTTAAATGTTAAAATTATATAATAAATGTTTATGTTTTCCTTTATCTTTATATTTCTCCTTTGTTGTCAATATCTGAAGGGGGTGTTCATGCAGTGGTTACTCTGTCTGTACAGATACTTTTTAAAATAATTTTTTATTCACAAAGGTTTTTTTTTAAATCCCATCTCATATTTTTTCCGCGTTAATTTGTACTGTCGTTAAAAATTATAGGAAGCATCTTTAAAAAAGTCAATGGTTGCAATTAAATATATATTTTCATGTAGAGAACCTGAATATTTGACAAGTAACATGGGTTCCGTCTGCTCTGCTAGTTTAGACGACCCCCCCCCCCTTTACAAACCATTCTCCTCTTAACAACGCAGTATCAAATATTTCTCACAAAAAATCTATTCCTATAACATATATTATGCCCTTTAATGAAAATGTGACAGGTTTTTTTTTATAAGATTTAATCATGATCTTAAAGAGCTAAATCCACGAAGGGGCTAAATCGGCCTATTTTTTCAGGAAAATTAAACTGAGGGGAAGAAGAAAATTAACAATAGAAACATTATCCTTGGGTATCAAACTTAAAAAGTTTATGCCAATTTTTATATTTGATGACGTCATATTTATACAGAAAACGTCTAAACACGTGCACTTTGCTAATTTTTATCAAAATAAAGCATTTTTTTCGTCTTTGGTTCAATTTTTTGCTGTGGTCACACCCTTCGAACAAAATAAGATTTATACCATTGAAAAGAGGATTAAAATATGAATAAATAAAGTATATTTTTATTTTGTTCGATGGGTGTGGCCACATCGAAATTAATACTTTTCGTTCGATTCAATACCTTAGCACCGACTCACACAGTGAAAATAGCGGGGATTACCCTACATTAATAGAAAAGAAAAAGATTCTATATTGTTTTTGTAAATATTAAAAAGTTTCGAAATGCGAATGTTATATTTATTATAAGTTATTTTGTGTTTTGGTGCATAAAAGTACGAAAAATTCTCGCTAAGCATGACTGCATGTAGATGCAATAATGTCGACATTTTGTGTACTACATGCCTCAGTCCTGACCCAAGACTTTTCCTTCAAGAAGTTGATCTATAACTTATCATTATGCTGAAATGTTAAGAAAAAAATAATAATGTGTTCTCTTTTCCTCTGACAGCCTATTTATTTATGCTTTGAATTCGTTTTCCAACTCCCGTCTCCTCGTCACCATGGTCACTATGTAATCAAAGGGAGATCACCCGAGAAACATGTAGGCTACATCTTTATTTTCTCGTTAGTGGCCGTGTCGGAATAGCCTAGAATATTAAACAATTTACATCGGAGTCAACTACCAAGACGTATTTATAATGATTTTTTTGCCACCTTACAAAACATTAATGTCTTGAAGTCTGCATCGACAGCATACAAATGATTAATGTTACGTAATAGAGTCTATTATAACTATACATGTATTATAACCCATACCCATACCCAACATGCGTTTCAGAAATCGCCAGTGGCATTTTAAGACAAAAGATTAATTAATATTTATTAGTGAAAACCTTTACTAATCCGAGACTTCTTAACATGAATTATGTTACGAAGTACTGAACCTAGAAAATTCGAGTTGACAAATCAAACAAACAATAGATTGATTTTACAGATCGCTTGTAATTTTTGTGATGGACCTCTATAAGAAAAATGTCCTATATTGTATTTAAACGAATAACTTACTACCATGGCAGTGACAACTCTTTAAGGTTTTAAGTAAATTCAGTATCGCATGCATGCTGTGACCTAGCCAACACATGAAAAAAAATGTCAAAGGGAGGCTACTTGCTATACCTCTTTCTATTTTGAGTTACTCCGCTTAAATGTAACAGGCCCAAGGGAGAGAGGGCAACCAAGATTAGCAAGCATGTTTATACATGTAGTAGTGTAAATTCATAGAGGGGGATTAGAGCATTGATATAAATTAAGACGCCCCCCCCCAAAAAAAAAAAAGACAGGGGTTATTGGGAGGAGGGGGGTTTCGGGATTTTCACTCTCACTCATTAAATACTTGGGATAGTTCGACCAATT
The DNA here is from genome assembly GCF_033153115.1 of Saccostrea echinata. Classification (NCBI taxonomy): domain Eukaryota; kingdom Metazoa; phylum Mollusca; class Bivalvia; order Ostreida; family Ostreidae; genus Saccostrea; species Saccostrea echinata. Next base: position 748,400 of record NW_026889781.1, read on the forward strand.
ACTGCTGCCATTTAAACAAGAAAGTAGTGAAGTGATATTAGTCCTTGTATATATAGTATAAAAAAATAAATTCAATAGCAGTTTTCATTTTTTTTTTAATCTCCTTGATAAAAATTTAATTTAAAAACGATTGATTTTTCGTGACTCGGTCATTGCATAAATTTATTATATAGATCCCAGGCCCGTAGGTAGCAATTTCAGTTTGGAGGGGGGTGGGGGGACAGCCATACATTTTCAGTTGGGGGCACTATTAACTACCAAAATTCCTTGACAAGCAAAAAAAAAAAGGGGGGGGCATCAGACGTTTTTATTGACGGGGCACAAGCATATACATGTAGTAGCTTTGTTTTATATAGTATACTATATATCGGCAAAATTATGGGGGGGGGGGATGGCCATGTATCCTGAATGTATTATTATTATTAACGGATATAACTGCTAATTTTGCCTGTCTATCATATTTGTTTTTTTTTTGGTTTGTTTGTTTGTTTGTTTTGTTTTTTTTTTTTTTGAAAGGATGTCTATATACAATATAACTTCATAGGTCGGGCTTTTGAACATGATATTTTTTTGGGAGGGGGGGGGGTATGGTAATATGTCGCTCGACATGTGGTCTATAATTTTTGTAGACGGTCTGTAATGGACTTTTGCGAGAAGCACTGACTTTTACATTCGACGGCTTACTTTGACATTTAAACATGTGTTATGTACGGAGGTACGGAATTGATATTAGATTAGAAAACCTCACTAGTGGTCATAGGTATGGTGTTATGGGCACTTACATGATTTACTTGTATGCAATTAACACAAGAGATAATGGGAGGTAGAATAAATTAACTTAAAATACCTTATCCGTGAAAACCCTTTCAATCTCATTTTAAGAAGGAATCAAATAAAGAAAGAAAAAAAAACATTCCAGAATGAAAACTTGGCAGTAGTTGGTCAAATGGGAAAGGGGGAGGTTAGTACAGGGTGTTTATCCTTCCCCTCCCCAGAAAACGTAATATGTGCTTTGAAATGCCCTATCAATATCGTTTAATTAACTATTAAGCTAAATATTTATATCGCAAAAAAGCTGCCGTATATTGTCCCAGTGTAAAAGTAAGTCGTCGATTGTAAAAGTCAGCGCTTCTCGCAAAAGTCCAATAATACTACTGCCACTAACTGTCTTCGTATATTTTTGTTTCATTACAAAGAGTAACGATCCGAAGACGTCCAAGTTAAAAATCCCATATATGCAATATGTATACGATATTATGATTATTTTATCGTCTTCTGTACTCATTATCGCCTATCTATTTGTAGTTGTGTTAGAAATTGCACATGGAGAAACGAAATGTTATTTTAAATATTTGAAAATTATGAGTAAAATGTTAAAACTGGCTTTGAACTATATGAAATTCTTAGTTGTTGTGTTTCATTGTAATTTTCACTTCTCACCAGATAATAATAATAATAATAATAATAATACTTTATTTAAAGAAGGTAACCTGATTAGTGCATGCACTATTCTTCCCCAGGGCCTTCTGTCAATAAACATTACAAAGTTAACATAGTTATACACATACACACATATAATAAATATATACATAAATATACAAAGACAAATATGAATCACAAATTATTCTGACATTGTTTTACATAATGTTTTACTTTTTTCTTGAAAGCATTGAGAGTTGGTGACATTTTTATATGTACAGGTAAATCATTCCATAACATGGCACCAGAGTACTGGAAGGAATTTTCAAAAAGTTTACATTTATGAATTGGCACACACAAGTCAACATTAGATTCAGATCGGAGATTGTATTGGTTATTACTTTGAAATTGAAACATGTCATTTAAATAAGTAGGACAAGAATTAAAGAGGGATTTATATAGTAATACATATTTATTTACAGTAAGTTGTTCATAGACAGTTAGCCAATCAAGTTCATCAAAAAGAGGTCGTGAGGGTGCATCAGGGGGAGCATCTAAAATATACCTTGCAGCACGTTTTTGAAGCTTGTGGACTCTGTCAAGATTTGATCGGGATGTATTGCCCCAAATTGTAAGGCAGTAATCAATAGTAGGCATGATATATGCATTATAAAACAGCTTGCGTGTTTGAGTGGGAAGATACTTTTTTAATTTTTCGGAGGGTAGAAATTTTATGTGACAGGGACTTACACACATGGTCGATATGTACATTGTACTGTAGAGAGTTATCTAAATATACTCCAAGAATCTTCTCATGTGTTACGTTGTCTAGCTTCTGATTTGATATGTATAAAGAAAAATCATGCTCTGCGAATTTTGATCTCTTCTGATGTGTGCCTATTAACATGCATTTAGTTTTTGAAGCATTAAGTACCATTTGATTCTGAGAGCACCGTTTTCTATACAAGCAATGTCCATTGATAATGCATTTACAATAGATTGGGAATCTTTGCCGGGGACATGTAGAGTGGCATCATCTGCAAACAAATCTATGTTTGAATTTTTAATATTAAGTGGAAGATCGTTAATATAAAGTAAAAACAGAAGAGGCCCTAGTATAGATCCCTGTGGAACTCCCGCTGTGACTTGCTGATAAGATGATTGTTTGTTAGACAGATGGACACTTTGAAGTCTGTCACTTAAATATGATCGAAACCACTGTAAAGTTATTTCATTAAAATTATAACGCTGTAGCTTTTTAAGAAGAATTTCATGATTTACTAGGTCAAATGCCTTACTGAAGTCAAGAAAGACAGTACCAACAAGCTTGCCTTGATCCATTTCATATAACCATTCATCTGTAATTTTTGTTAGGGCTGTTTGACATGAGTGCAGTTCTCTGAAACCTGATTGAGATTCTATTAAAAGATCAAAGTTTGAAAATAGAGATCGGATATATTTTGCCACATGTTTTTCTATAATTTTTGATAGTGTCGGTAAAATAGAAATGGGTCTGTAGTTATTTGGATCTAGTTTGTTTCCCTTCTTAAAAACTGGTGTAACTTTGGCAAGTTTAAAACTCTTAGGAAAATACCAGTTGTAATACTAGTATTTATTATATGGGTCACAGGTTTATGTATTATTTGTGCAGTAAGTTTTAATAGACGTGGACCAATGGTATCTACACCTGATGATTTACTAACGTCTAGCTTATTAAGTGAGTAAAGCACTTCATCGGGACTTATAAGCGGGATACCAACTATTTCTGTACCCATTTTAGATTGTACAAAATTCAAAAGGCCGTTAATGTCACACTCCTCTTTCTTTACACCTTCAAATGAGAATTAAACATCTCTACAATTTCTTGTGTATCCTCTGTAACATTATTATTCGTTGCCAGTGCGGTCGGAATATAATTTTGTGGAGTAGAAGCTAATTTATTTAATGCGTCCCACATCTGGCGTGGATTTTTGTTTTGCTCTATAGTTGATTTATAATAATTTATTTTTGCATTTTCGATAAGTGATGTTACCTTATTTCGCCATATTCTATAGTTTTCAAAATCTTTATTTTTATGGAAGTTATTGCGCATGTGCTGTGCTTCGAGAATTTCTTGGGTTAACCATTTTGGTCTTGCATCATACTTCACTCTTTTTGTTTTTATTTTTGCATGTTTGTCTAGTACAGTATTAAAAAGTGAATAAAATTTTTTTAATGTATCATTTGGATTAGAGAGTGAATCTAAAGATTGGAAATTAACCTTTTCCAAGTCGGAGAGAAAGTTTATTTCATTAAACTTTTTGAAGTCTCTATATGTTATCTCTGTGTGTTTATACTTCCTCACATAATCATGTAATTTTCTCGTAAAACAAATAGGATAGTGGTCAGAGACTGCAATTGGAGGTACTACAGATTCACATATGTTCTCGGGTAGGTTAGTATATGCATGATCAATTAGGGTTGAGGAGACATTTGTTATCCCAGTGGGTACATTAATTATCTGTGAGAAGTCATATTCTTCAAAAGCTGAGGTCCAGTACCTTAGGGGGTCTTTCATCAGGTCAATATTAAAATCACCCGTTAAAATAATTTCAGCATCGTCACAGCGGGATGCACAATTTATCTCCCGTGTAAGACTTTCTACCCAACAAGTGGTAGCAGATGGGGGCCTATATGCGGTACAATAAAAAATTGGTTTTGAATTTGGGATGCTAATTTCAAGCCATATTGTTTCTATGTCTCCTTTTTCAAAATCATTGCGACGTTTGTAATGCAAATTATTGGAGATATATACAATTAGTCCTCCCCCCGATTTCCCTAATCTATCTCTTCTCTCAAAATCAAATCCATCGATATCTAATTCACAGTTGTCCGTTTGTTCATTTAAAAATGTTTCACAGATACCAAATACATCAATAGAATGATAGCCTGATAAAAGAAGCTTAAGCTGGTCAATTTTAGGCAAAATGTGACATATATTTAGATTTCCAAATCTAAGACCTTTTTTGACGAGTCCAAAATTAAATGAGTGTGAATTTGAATTTTTATTGTTTGATTTCTCGTTGATTTCAGGATTTAATAAGTTAGAATTTCTTGTTGATGAACTTGTAGTCAAGGATGTACATGTATAAGTTTTCCTAGGAGATACATTTTTAAAAGAACAATTTACATCACTGTCATTGTTAAAACGTGAATAGGACATAAAATCATTATCTAGACTCGATCTTGGTGATATATGATAAGTATTCTGTAAATTACATACTTGTGAGCATTTGCATGATATTTCACCACATTCATCACAAAGACTGATTAAAACACTAAAGGGGTTTGATTTTAAGAGGAATGGTTTTTCGGCATTATCCTCTTTGCCGTATTCCTAATAGGAACAGTGTTTTGCTTTATGACGCGAAGAGTTGCAGTTCCAGCAAACAATTTTATGCCCATGCCTACAATTCCGTGAGGAATGTCCATTTTCACCGCAATAATAACACATATTCACATTACCAGTTGCATTTTGTGTATCACTCAGTCGACGGGTTTTAATGACTGCGCGGGTATGTTAAGGCTACACCCAGAGATATCCTACTTGCCTTACAATATGACGTCATAATAAGCTGTATGACGTGAACTTTAGAAATAATGATTTCTTAATATCTATATTTAAAGTTTAATTTCAGGTCTAAGAAATAAATGGAATCATTCAAAACATAATATAAACTAAATCTTGTCGTTTTTGGGTGGTATAAAAAGCTTATTATTTAGCACGGGGGTTAAATACCAAACCCATGACGTCATAACTATTGATCAAATATTTGCCGAGTGAAATTAAAGGTGACGAGAATTCATGTAAATAAATATATGAAATGGGAGTTTTAAAGCATATACCGTGAATGTTATGTGTGATTCATAAGGAATTAAAGATTAAGAATCAGGTACGCTGATATATTCTTATCATATTTTCTAATAACGAACACAGGCAGTGCTTTGAAATCCCGATTAGCCTTTCCTCTGTCGTTCTATAACAGCAAAGATGCAAAAGTTCAAGACTACGCCGCTTACTTTGAAACATAATTTTTGTTTGTATCGAAAGCTTGTATTCAATAGTACTTCGAAAGTGCTGCTAGAATTGTGTGATTAACATGAATTAATAACAATTCCTTGATCGTATGTATAAAATGTAAAAATTTTGGTAAGGTGTCATGCGAAACTTTGGAATTTTTTTTTCTGTATCGGGAGAGTAGGATTCTAGCAGTACTTTTCATGACCCAATGATGTTTTTACATAATCATTTTCACTCAAAGAAATGAATTATCTCCGGGGTTGTGTTGAACTTTTCACTTTTTCATTAAGGCAATTTTTTTATTTATAGACGTCACGTGATGACGTCGTAGTGGAGTGCTTCTATTAGCCTAAGACTCAGTGACGTCTATACAATAGACAGTAATAGTAAATGTTTTATTTATGGCTTTTCCGATTTATCAATGATACATTTTACGAAAAAAAGTCTAAATTCGCCGAAATTTGATCTGGGTACTGCCTTAACACACCTGCGTGGAATGTGGGCATCATAGGATTTCAGGAGAGTAGATGTTCCCTTGTCGGATAAATGAATCCCATCCTTCCAGAACAGATCTGATGACTTGAATTTATTTTGGAGAGAGATCATGTTAACACTATATTCCTCACAGACAAATTTTATCATTTCATTCATGTGAGTAACATCGGTATCTCGCCGTGGTAGTATTTCCGATACAAAAATTTCGGTGTGTGGGGATCTTCTCTGGATATCAAGCACAATTTCAGTGAGATCACATTCACTGGTCTCAATTTCTCTGTGGTTGGCAGCATCATTACCCCCGCCAAAAAGGATGATTGACCGAAAGGGTGTTAGGTCAGTTTCCTGGAGAATTCTCCTAATGTCAGACAACCGAGCTCCTCGGTTTGTTCGGACAGCAACATGTCTCAATAATCCTCGGGTTCTTATTCGCTGGAGAATGGAGTCGCCAATTATTAATACAGACTTTCCAGATGGAATGTCTGACTCCAGTTGTTGCTTCTTACTGGGTTTGTTGTAAGCTTTTTGATTTCTCTGATCACTTGTTGTTTCCGGCGATGTTGAAGATTCTGTTGTCTCCACTCTAACACACTGGGTATGCCTGGTAACACCTTGTAATTTGGAATCTTTTAGGTCCCTTGTGTCAATCGCTTTAGACTTTGTAACTAGTTCCCTTGTTTGGGTAGTTGCATCCACTGATCTAGTGGTTTTACTCTGTAGAGAATGTAATTCCTTTTTTAGTCTAGCAACTTCTTCGGAGAGACCAGATACAGTCTTTGTCAGTTTTTCAATAACGTGAAAGCTATTGCAGCTTTGACATGGCCTGGGTTCCCCATCTTGTGATTTGCAATGTTTAGGTGTAGACATGTTTTGTGGCTCTGGCATTCCTTCGATTTTACTAATCTCGGTTATTGGTAGATGAGTAAATTGTTCTAGGAATTCTCTTAGCCAAGTGAATCTTTCACTCCCTTGAATGTGGATTGTTTGGGTTGATTTATACAGCGTAGCTGTAACATTACCATTTTGTGATTTGTAAATGTTTCCATTTTTAAATCCAGTTTTGCTAAACAGTAGATCATTGTTAAGAATGGTCACAATGTCGTCAAATTTATCTTGCTCATAGTTCAATGTAACACTCTGTTTGTTGAATCTCACTTGTAAGAAATCTGGCACTTGAACATCAAGGAATGGATCTTCTTCGTCAGATAAAGAATTAAAATTTCCTTGTGAAAATGAAAGTCCAAAGGTATCCAAAATAGATCTAAATAAGCTTGTATTTTCGTTCAAATTACTTGACTCCATTACTTATGATTTTATTTAAAAGGGTTTATAATAGGTACTCCCCAAAATGGGAGTGTGTAAGATATGATAATATGACAAGAAAACGATTAGTTAGCAATAATTAATTCGATCGTTTTCGTCATCTGAAATCTCTTTTCATACCTATTGTGGGTATATAAAAAACGTTTCTCTTTGATGATATAGCACATTTATTATACCGGTAATTAGTGAACTTTATTTCGATTAAGTAATTTACATTGAGTAAAGTGGTATACTGCCATTTCCGTTTATCTTGTTTTTTTTAACTTCAGGTTCCGTTTTGAAATTCAAATACTTTGGAAATCTTGTGTTTTCGTCGGAGTCTTGATTTTTTGCGGCCGATTTGATGCTCTGCATCACTCTTGTTTAAAAGTCTGTAGTGCCTTCTTTCCTGTCAATCTGTGGTGAGCAGGATTACCGTTAAACACATTATTTTACGTGTATTACATGTATGAACTACAATTTCATTTCAAATGTACGGGAAATGCCATAAATTACGGAGGTGCAACGAAATTCCCAAAATGACAATAAAATAGATGGTAACTTCAAACGTATTCATTTTTAATGCAACTTTTCATTTTAATTTTATGTTTTTGTTATTAAAGCGTACTTGTGCATTTTCTGAAAAAAGTCTATTTTTTGTTTGTACGCCGTATGACCATACAATAACACATTTAAGAAAGATAAAATCCTTATCCATGGCTAATATAGAATATATTTTACTACATTAATTCAGTTTTACTCAGATATGACGGATTAGCACGTTGTGTTTGTTTTCAGCTTAACGTCTCTCTTAGTATCATTTAAAACGTGTTACATGTATCAACGATTATACCAGACAACCGTTGTATATATCAAATATTTGGCATTTCTTTCGAGTACAAATAGCTTTAATTAAAAAATAAACCAGAAGTTTTCAGATCTTCTTGAAAAATTCATAGTAAAATTTTCCCAAAAATTTAAAGAAGAGTCTGTATTGATTATTTTTATTCCATTAACGTACATATGTTACTTTCTTATACAAAATGCCAACGTCATGACGTTAAAGTATGTAACGTCAACGTAATGACGTGATAGTATTAATAAGGAAAACTATACCAAATTTAAACGAATGTCAAAAGAAAACCAGAAAAGATATTGTTAAAAAATAAATTGTTTTACAACATACAAATCTTAGAGTTTTATGTGAGAAAGTTTCATTTATTTTGATGACTGGGCCGATTTAGCCCCTTCGTGGATTTAGCTCTTTGTTGAATATTCTCTTTTACTCGGCTAGTGCGCTCTAGTTCTATAATTTATGTCCTCCTCGCAATTTTTTAAACATTTTGTGGTATCAAGCTATCTATCTTTCGTTGTTTTTATTTTTATTTTATTTTTTAAGCCACCAGGAACTAGAAATCTTATGCAGTGTGATTTTCATTCAATGAAATACGCATCTTTCTTTCTTCGTTAGTACGATGTACGTAATTACTGGTAACAGCTAGATCAATTAAAAAAATAATAATAACCTGCTTATACGTGGTCAGTCAATTAAAAAACAATTTGGAACAAAACTTGAAATTACTGGGTTATTCTAAAAAGTAGCAAGTACATGTACAGTGTAGGTTCATTTGTTTATTATTAACACCGGTGGCGGCAGACGCAGAACAATAGGTAATTAGTGCCCATTGTTACGCTGACCACTACAACTTACATGGAATATACATGTTGTACCCCGTTCTGCCCCAGTGCCTAAGACATGTACACAATATAGCCAAATCACGGGTTGATCTTCGATTTCTGATTAATACAAATCAATTTAAATGTGTATTCCATTCAGACCTGTTACCTTACAATACTAAAATCGATCAACTTAATCATCAATTTTTACATTTAGTAGGTCCCATTTCTTATTTTCCATTCCATAAAATTAAATTAAATGAATGAGATTTTTAAAACTTATTGCATAAAAATGTTTTATGTGGTGACTTGTGAAATTGTAAGAGACCAACATCAAAATTACATGTACACGTGTATACCATTGCACTTACACTATAATTCTGACAAATAATTTTTGATCAGCCCCCATCTGCCTGTTGCACATGTATAAACATGTAGCAGATTTTTTTCTGGGACTTTCTATGAATGCTTGCATTATGCATTCATAAACAAAAAAAAATAATAATAAAAATGTGCTTCCAGACGGAATATATTAACCCCTGTTTTCATCTCTCAATTTATTTTTAAAAAAGCATAAAATTTATCAGTTTCGGGAAGATTTTCAGGGGTGGGGGGAGGGGGGATCAGAAAAACCGAACATTAAAAAAAAAAATTAAAACCATGCATATCTTTGGGAAAGAATTAAAAAAAAATGCTGTCATGTAAGGCCATCTTTAAAAAGAAAATTATTGTTTAAAAAGAAAATTATTGTTTGTCCTCTCTTGACCGAGTGAAACAGGTCAAAAATTTTCTGTTCTGCTGGAATTATTTTATCCCGATTTTTTTCCAACCCATTAATAATTAATAACTATTTCCACTTCAGTTGTTTTTTTAAATGAAAAAATTCACCAACCTCCTTACCCAAATTTCTTGAGTCGGGCTATCAATCCGTTTTTCTTTTTTTTTTTCTCAAAAAGCCTAAATGTTTTAGTATTACAGTGACTTATGTGAATATGAAATCTTTATGCAAAAGGAAAAGTCCATTTATTCTCCTTACAGACAAACATGTACTGTTTTCATAGATTCTTGGAAAACATTTCCCTTTACGCTGACATTTTTTATGTAATGGTTAACTTTAATTATAATTGTCAAGATTTTCACAACCGTATTGTAATCGAGATCAGTGTCATAATTTTTGTCACAAACAGTAAATATAAAGAAACATGAAAATGTTGTTATAAAAATTAAATAAAAAGAAAGTAATGATTGAAGAAGGTTTTAACAACCCTAAGCTCTATTTTAGCACCTTCTCAGCTCAGGAACAATGACCACAGTAATTATCAGTAAATCTCAGCATCGACAGCACATCAACAGTATTTATCAGTGTTTATCAGACTCAACAGTAAAGACGACAGTAATTATCAGTATTTATCAGAAACAACTAAAATTATCAGTAACAACAGTAAGAATAACAGTAAATATCAGTATTTATCAGCAAGAACAGCACAGTATCAGTAATTATCAAACATTATCAGTAAAATTTGGGATTCTCAGCACTTTTTTCGTCCAGTAGTGATGACATCAACTTTTCTTCAATTACTCGTATTTTCCTCCATCCTTTTCCAATTGTTTTGCCTAAATTTTTTTGACAGGAAGCAATGAAGACTTTTTTAAAGTTTCAAAAAGATTTAATTAAAAGCAGACGAGAAAGATGAAATTTAAAAAAAAAAACCCACTTTTTATCGGTTTCCATGGGAACGGTTGCCATTTTGAAAATTTTGAAGAAAGATTACACATCTTTAGTTAGTGATTATAATGAGAGTGGAGTTTCATTAAGATTGACAGAGGCATCTTCGAGAAACTGTGCGGGCCGCGTTATTGGTCGAAAAATAGCAATAATTCTCCCCGACTTCGTCCGGGGTGACAAATAAGGATACTCATGTTACCCTATTGCATTCCCTCCTTTTGATAAATCCTTTCTTCAAATTCTTCCTCTCCTTTTTGAAGAATTTGTCGAGTTCGGTGCTGAGTAATTCTTTTTAAACATTTATGATGTGAATATTTTTAATTGGATGAGTTCCTTATAATTAATAAATTAGTTAAGGGATGATTTTTTTTTCATTTTTTTTTCTTTTTTTCGGGGGGGGGGGGGGAGTGAGAAACTCCATCGGTTACATGTATCTTGTCCCAAATGGTCAAATGTGGGATTAAAAAGCTTGCAGTATTATATTGATAGCATTATCAAAATAAAAACTAGCGCTAGCTTTACCATTTTTCTCTCATGAACCATATGTTTAGTATATCAAAATGTTAACTTAACCTTGTCATGATCATGTGACAACCCATAATGGACCTGTTTACTAGTCAGCATTAAAGATATTGCTCTATTATTTTGTTAAAGTTTGGGATTTGACACAGAACTCGATCAGAAGGTCTTGGGTTCAAACTCTGCTATTGACTGGCCTAAGTCGATCAAAGAAGAAAAGGGACATTGTAGGAACTGTTCCTTTGCCAATCCTTCGGCATTTGGAGTGATATTAACAGATTCTTTGACCTAAAAAAAAAGGATAAAACGAGGTCCAGTGTCACGGTAGGTATGGCATGATAAAGATTCCTCACTGCTCAATGTCCTTGAGCGCAGAATATAGGTCTAAATTTGAAGCCTTAACCGGTATATTGTTACGTCTCTATTTGAGTGAAATATTTTCGAAAGTAACATTGGCATTACAGTAGATGTTTTATTATCAGTCAGCAAATAATTTGCAAGAAATTATACAATGTAAAAAATATAACATTCTATAATATTCAATAAGCTCTCAAAAAGTCTACGGTTTAGCTCTGAGCTACCGTGACGGTGTTAATGACTTTGATGTAAAGCTCACATGGCTGTAAGAAGCGCACGCTATCCTGGCTGCGATTTATATATACTTTGCCAAGACAACACCCATGCATTTTTTTTTTAATTGATGAACACTTTTTCCTAAATCAGTTTTTTGTATATTTTGATTAAAAAAAATATGCGAATTTCATGCATAAGTGTCCTCGCATAAAAATAATCTATTTTTTTTTCTAAGTGAACTTTTGTTTATTATAATAAATCAAAGACTCAAAGGTCACAATTCTGAACAACATAAGTGTTCTTAGTTGTTTGTTTTTCGATTGACATGTTTATTCGCTAAAAAGATTGTTCCCGTAAACTAAGTCTCTACATTTTCTACGAACTGATAAATTCAGATGCAAATTTTGAGTTCAGTGAAACTTTTGGAAACACACACCTTTTATCATAATACAGAACCATTTTACAAACTGTAGATTTTCCCGTTGAATTTAACACAGAAAATAAAAAAAAAGTGTTCGTAACATTATGACCAAACAGAGAGGTATTAAATGAAATAGTGTGAGTTTTGAAGTGGAATTTATTTCATCCTTACCGTTGTTCAGTCGTTAGGGGGCTTGCTCGGTGATCTGAAGGTCTAGGATTCAAACCTCGGCCGCGAGTGACCTAACTCAATAAACAAAAATTGGTAGCAAATGCTGTTCGCCAGCGGCTCTGCAATTTGAATTGAGTGTTGCAGATCTTTAGCATGAGACCTTAAAACCAAGATCCCGGTATTTGGCACGATAAAAATTCCTGGCTGCTCAGTGGTCCTGAGTGCTGAGTAAAGATATAAATTTGAATCCTTTAATCTTAATATGGTGACATCTCTATATAAATCAAAAAAATACTTTAACGCGATGTAAAAAATACTCTCAATTATTTCATCATTAAAGAGTGCCAAGTCTCCAATGGAAATGACGGTATTTGTTATCTTATAGTGACGATTCTCGGTCTGTGCGCAAGACGAAAAACCATTTTGAATTGCTTTAAGACGATTTGAAGGTGGCTTAATGGTGGATTAAAGAAGTTTATTTATTTAGGTCACCATTAACCCACCAAACTAAGTTTCAGCATGTAGGTGCTAAATGTCCAAATTTCATTAAGCTACCATAAAACCACTGTTAAACCACATTTAAGCTGCAGTTTATAGGTACTTAATGTCCATCATTACGCCACCTTCACTCAACGTTTATCCAGTATTTTAACTACCTTTTAAGCTTAGATTATATTCAAGTAAAGCTCGGACACTAAGAACTGTTCCTATTAAAAAAATTAATTAATACGGAAAAACCATATCACTCGACACATATACTTTATTGGACTATAACCAAAGATTAAGTTCCTCATAAGGTTTCGGATTCCCAGTATGATGTTTTGAGAGAACAAAAAGTACATATAACACATGAAGTCAGAGACAGCACTCTCTTACAACCAAATTCTTCAAATAAACCCAACACGGATGAGTGGACAATTTTTATTCTCTTCTGTATCATTGAATCTGTATCATGGAAATGGCATATGAATATTCCAAAGTACAATGATGTATTTGGGACAGTTTTTCATTTTTTTTAGCTACGTTTCTTCAAGTTTAATGCAAACTAAAGTTTTAAATGTATATTTTTACATTACAAATTTCCAATCGTATTTCACCGAAATGAAATGGGAATCTCAAAATTGTTTTAATGTTTATTTTTAGTGTTTTAGGGTAATTATCTTTTGGTATCTCTACTTTTAATAAACATTAAAATTTTCTAACAAACGCCTGATTAAATAAGATGTTGAGACGTCGGAATTGCCACTTACGACCAAAACCTAGTTGGTTTATTGTGTTATCTTTCAGCAATAGGGTCGTAAGTGGAAGTGACTTTACGACAATTAATATCTGATATGATAAATATTTAAAGGTCCTATCTGCAAAATATCTGCTTGTATTTATTATTTTCATGTATTAATTGGATTAAAAATGTGTTCTCTTTGGGTCCGAAAAAGAAAATAAAACGTCCTTCAACTTTATGTCCACAGTCAAGTAATATATTATTTGAAAAACAGTTTTTATTGCCACCTGTAAAGTACCAAAATTCCACATACGACCTTTCATTTCCACGGCGTCGAAATATGGGATCAATGGAAATGATAAAAATCAGAAAGTAGCTATAGAAAAACAAAATTCTACACATATATTGTGTTAAGCAACAAGTACTATATTTACGATTGTACAGAGCAGGAAACTAAATTTACCACAATATTGATGGATTTGAATGTTTCCTTTCCTTCTTGATTTACTTGAATGCCACCCCTTTTTAACATGGGAGGGGGGGGGGTTAAACGATATTACCCACTGAAATGGGTCTTTTTAACAACGCCGGATTTTAAGATATTCTTAGATTTAAATCAATATTCCCTTAATATTCTTTTATGTTTAATGCATATAAAATTTAACAAATATGTCTAATGATATACAATGTTAAACCTCTCAGTAACTGGTGAAAGAATGAGAAACTTCGTCGTTTTGTCTGTTAGCATATACATGTAAAAAGAAATTTTTGTTGCAAGGGGGAAAATATTTTCCCCCCTTAAATTGTCTATTTTGCATTGATTTCTATAGTGAAAATTGTAAGATTTATCAAAAGTATTGAATTATCTCTCTTCATTTTCCTAATAAAATACGTTTTGAAATAATCCATTTAAAAATCTATATGAATAAAAAATTGATTCAAATATATTAACTTTTGAAAGTTGACTTGGAATTAGGTGGCAAAACAATACTATCGGTCGTAGTTCTTTCAGCAAACTGACTCCGGGACTGCTCTAGGACCGCTGTGGGACTGCTCTGGGACTGCTCTATCAGTCCTAGAAAACAGGAGGAGTGAGCATCCTCTACCGACCGGTCACACCCACCGCGTGCTCCTTGTCATGATCCGGAAATAACGGAAAAATCCGTCGGCAATTCAGTGTGTAAATAATGGCCTAACAATTAGTATGAAAAACGTCAGTCAGCATTTGACTCAATGATAAATTGTATTTGCTGAGAAGGTCGTTGTATCGGCCATAGAACTTACGAAATGATGACTTTAAACGAGACAGCTGATATTCTTGTTTCATCAATTTGTTTGTCAATAATTTACCTCGTTTTAGAAATTGTACAAACGTAGAGCATGCTGTTGCGTATCGAATCAACTGAGCGATAGATACTCCGTATGCAGGTGATGAAGGTATATTGCTGCAGAAGTAAGGGAAGTTGACGATTGAAAAGTTAAAGTCATCACGTTTATCATAAAGCTTGGTTGTTAGATTACCATTAACGTCTTTTTTCAAGTAAAATATGAAACAGATGTGTCAGACTCTGTGGTATCTTTTATCTCAAGCTCACCAGGATATATCGTATCGACATAAGAATGGAAATAGCCATTGTTAATTGACAATACATCCTCGATATTTCTAAATGTCGAGCTGAATGCCACAACAAGTGTTTTCTTCTTTTCACGTACAAGATTTTGGACAAATTCTGCTTCATATGAATACAAAAAAGGTCTGCTAATAACGGGGCGCAATTGGTACCCATGGGAATTCTGATAGATTGTTTGAAGACCTGGTCTCCAAAAACCACATAGATATTGTCAATCAGAAACTCAAGCATCTTTTTAATGTCAACTTCAGAGTACTTGTGTGTACAATCAGACTGTTTTTTAACAAAATAATTTTGCAAATGAACAATGAAAAGGTAGGTATATTTACGAGTTCCATTTTTATTGAAAAAGCAGCTGTCAATTATATCAAAAAGCCTGGACTTTAATTTATCGTGGGGAATGGTTGTGTATAAAGTTGAAAAGTTGTAAGATTTTAAGATGTTGATTTTGGTAAAATCATGTGGTTTCAAATTTTCCAAAAGTTCCTTGCAATTTTTAAGTATCCACATCTGATTTACACCACTTCTCGAATATATTGTTGCACAGTACTCTTGAAGTTTCTCCTTCACCATTGTTAATATCTTAGTGAGGAGTAAAGAAAGAGGCTTGATTGAACATTTACTGGAACCCGCTATGTATCTTTGTTTGTAAGGATTTTTATGAAGTTTTGGAATCCAATATAAATATGGTAATTCAAATTCATTTTGGTTGTTTGGAATATTAAAAATATTCAAAACTGACACATTATTTTGAAGAATTTCTTCCTTAGAAAGAGAACTACGAGTATAAGTTGGATTAGTACTTGTAGAATTAAATCCAAGTTCCTCTAAAATACATTTAATATAATGAGCCTTACAAACAAAGACAATGTTGTTACCTGCTTTGTCAGCAGGGACCAGTACGTACTGATCATGTAATCTATCTAATTCTTTTTCCACTTCTGGATTATTGAATACAGAAGGATAGATGGTTCTCATATTGACCCTCAATCTTTTAATGCATGATTTTAACATACATCTGATACATTTAATCCATTCTGACAAAGTGTCAAGGTCTTCTTTTTCATGTCTTGCCCATCGCCTGGCGTAGTCCTCTACAGAATCCATAATATTTATGAAATTCCGACGCCAGTTGAAGGATCGGGTTTCCCTAAATTTAGGACCTTTTAAAATTGATGATCTAAGGTCCTCATTATTAACTATATTTACGTCACCAGTAATAATGTGTCCAGCAGGAGTATAGTTATAGGGCGAAGAAGAACATGAACACGATGGAGGATTATGTTTCAGATATTCGATATCCAGGCCCTTTAAAGTTTTCTTGTAATTAAAAAGTTTGGAATATGTATATCTGTAGGAAATACAAGGTTTAGTCTTTAACTTTAAATATGGTGGAATATAAGACTGGACCCTTTTGTGATTAAGAATATTACTTATATTAACCGCGTCAATTCCTTTGTTGGCATATTGAAGTTTAAGGAAAAATCGGATTGTTTTAGCTGCATTTTCTTCAGTAAAACGCGGGGTTTTAAAAAGCCTATGATTTGCAATATCCATAATCACAGATCCGAGCCTATATTCTGGTGTCGAGGAATCAAAAAATAGACTTTCCTTGACCTTTTCAAGAAGACTATTTAAAAGTTTCAAAGGGACAGAGTAAAGTTTGGTGCGAATATGATGTAGACCTAACTGTTGATTTACGTAAGGTAGTAATGAATCAAAAGAGACATCGTATATTGAAGGTTTATTGCAAGTCCGATGCCCATGACTACGCTCATGTCTCTGTGTATGGTTAAACAGTCCTATCACATTTACATTGTTACACTGTGGACTGGAAAGATTTCCAACACTATCGACATTGTCATTACATCCATAGGGAAAGGATGTCCTTAGCTTTCTAATCCAAAATTCTTCTCGTTATCTACGCAAAGGTGTACACAGTGATGGACTGTTTGTGTGGTGGTAAACCTTTTCTAGAATTCTAACTTTCATTGACAAAATAGAATGATCAGGTAAATTAAAATGTTTGTATATAGGTTGCTGACCCCCATTATTTATCTGAAATCTATGACCTGTTGTTTTTTTATTGAACTTGTTATTGACATAAACAAGTCCACAAAGATTACATTCTATTCCGTAGACAACATTACAAGATTTGCAGTTCAGATTATCCCAAGTTTTGGTACATAAGCTCTGTCCAATAAGATTACTGGTGAAAGAAGTGATAGTTATCAAAATGTCACAGGTTTTACCGTTTTTCGCAGAACATTTAGAAGACATGGGATCGGAAAAGGAGTCTTCGAATATATCTCTAATAGAAACTTTACATTCTTTCATTTTTTTGTATGAACTATTGGTTTTATACCAAAACTGGGAATCTGAAGACTGTACATATGACGTATGTTTAATATCCCTGAGGATTATCCGAGGGGCACGGAATGAACTCCTTGAGTCTGTGTCCCTTATAGACTCAAAAGAGTGACGCCTTTTTATACTGGGCGACGCGCCTGCCAGTATCATTTCGTTATTCTGTGTATTCATGAATGAATAGGTACCGAACGATAAGTATCATCGGGGACAGACTGTCCACCAGCAGAGATGCATGTTCGGTGGTTAAAATGAAATATATGGAGATAACGAACAGTATTCAAGCTCAAAAGTCCATTAAACAATACACAATAGGAGCAGAGCAAACACGGACCTCTAAACATCAGTGGTTGGATCAGGTGCCATAGACATTATATATAGGTCTAGCGGAGAGAAAAGAATTACGAAAACTTTTGTTTGGAATTAAAAAGAAAAAAAAACAGATCAGATTTTTTTTTTTAGAAAAAAAATCCCTTTCTATAGAGTATTTTTAGTTTATTTTCATGAAAATTGAATTATTCAGAAAAAAAATCATTTGATTTATTTATAATCATTTTCCTTTATAGATTTTTTTGTATTTCCTTTTGATATTAAATTGATGGGTATTTTACGCTATAAAATTATATTCGATATATTTCACTTCCTTTTCTTAGGAGAGAGAGAGAGAGAGAGAGAGAGAGAGAGAGAGAGAGAGAGAGAGAGAGACTACACAGTGTTTGAATGATCAGAGTATTTTTAAAAAAAATTTTTTTAATGGATGACAATTCTAGTCATTGTTGAAAAATTGTTTTCTTCACATATTTTATCGGGGAAATAAATATATCAACACGGAACATATCTGGTTAGAATTTGAATCAGTTCTTATGTCCATTACAAATTAGCATAACAGGTACTTCTAGGTTGGAAGGGTTAAATATTTTTTTTAATTTTTTTTTTTTTTTTCTCATTAAAACTTTTACCCTTTACCCATTATGCATTAATTTCTACATAATTATTTGTTTTTGTATACCCCTCTATGACATCTGATTGCACCTCTGATGTTTTAATGGCCCACGTTCGCTTTCCTCCCGATTTGTTTTTTTTTTTTTCAAAGGACATTTGAGCTCATCTATTGTTCGTTATCTCTATATTTTATTTACAAATTGTTCTTTTATTATTTACAAGAGACATCATTTTGTTATTCACAAAGAAATAAAATGACATATTGAGTAATTTATGAAGTTTGCAGTTTATTTCAGGTAAAAGATACTTGACAAAGTTAAATTATTGTAAAACGCCATCGCTTGGTATCTGTTACGCATGCCTTAGGACAATGTCTCACAGGTTCCACGGGCTCGAACTTGTAACGAAGATCGATTATTTTAACGTTGTCATCCGCCATTTTGTCCTCATATATGTCAATGAAAAAAGGGTCATCAGATACATACGATGAACATCGAGATTTAAAATACTTCATGTATTTGCTTTTTGAATCGGAGCAGTAAATATCTGAAGTTAGACTAATAATCTTTCCAGATTTATTGAGCCAAATACTAAAATTCTCGAGAATGCGGGGACTCTGGTCGCAATTCTGAATAACAGAAGTGTACGTGGTTGTCTGATTTTGGTATGACCTGTTTAAACCAACAAAGCAGTCTGTGCCAGAAAACTCGCTCTGTACGCTGTTTTTTACCATCATGCTCACATAAGTGACAAGAACTTCAGATGCAGTTTTTGACCTCAGCCAAAAAGATGGTTTATACCTATCTTTGTCATAATACAGAACTAATTCACAGTCTGTGGTATTTTCCTTTGAATTCAACACTGAAAGTTAAAAAAAAAGTTTCTTTCAAAAGGGATTACATATACAAAACTTATCATAAAAACAATAGAAGTAAGATTTATTCCATTTTTGTTAAGTCTTCATGGTAATGTCTCCATTGAAGTTCTACTAAGTCCTGATTTTTTTTTGTTATATGTTCAATATTTTGGAGTGCAAAGTCTTTGTTGAGATAGTGACTCGACTTAACTTGATCATAAACTGAGAGAAAATCAGATATGGAATTGCAACTGAATTGCAAAATTCCTGTTTTGTCATTAAGGTTATATTTTTTCTTGTTTTCTTATTTTGTACAAACTTGTTATTTTTTATTCTATTATTAAAAAAATGACAAAATGGTTTAACCACGAACGGTATTAAAAACCTGTTTTATTGTTGTTACAATGACATTTTTTGAAATGCTATTCTACTTTGTAAAAGTAAAATGTAACAAACGAAAATCAATGTAATTTTTCTGAAGACAGAAAAAGAATGCTAGTCGTAAACAATGCAAATTCATGGACAACTGGAATAACTCGTGTCTAAGGGAAGTAATCTTCCCTTGTCCATCAGTTAGATGGTTTAAACAGCACAGTTTTTCCACAGATTGAACATAAGGTGATACGTCATACGTCAAAATCATTTTTGAACCGTTTATGAACCAAGAAATCCATTTTTTATTTTGCATTAAAACTATTCTTGAACTATTTATAAACCAAGAAATTTGTTCTTTTTATTTTGTTTCATATCTTCAAGGGATGTCAAAAATAAAAAGAAAATATGCAAAGACAAATCTAAATTAATTATTTACAATAGACATGAGAATTTATTCCATGAAGTCAAAAGTACGCATGATGTTTCAAAAGAATTTTTACCTTTATCAAATTTGACAAGTCTCCCGTCATAATATTCAAAAAATGATACTTTTGTGTCTTTGGGGCATTGGAATCTCCCATGCACTGTTACCCTATTCTCCTCCTTCGATACTGATGCATTCAGATAAAGAGGCCTTATATTTGGCTTTTCAAGAACTCGGATTGTGTTTGAAGCCTGTCATTTAAAAAAAAGAAAGGAAACTAATCAACGACTTTTTTTACTTGACAAGAGACCACAGACAATAAGTTTCAAATTTATAGCAAACTTTTTAATCCAAGTTCTCAAAGATGTCTCAGTAGTGACATATTAGGCACTTTAGCGTTTAAGTCGCCGGCGTGGCGCGTTGGTTAAAACTTCTGCTCTAGATTCGCGGAGTAAGGAGCTGAACCTTACATAGCAGGTTCGAATCCACTACGGGACTTTGAGACCGGTCCTTCGGATGAAACCGTATAAACCGAGGTCCCGTGTTTCAGTAGATGTTGGCATGAAACAGATTCCTCACTGCTCAATGGCTCTGAGTGCCGAATACAGGCATACATTTGCAGTTTTCCACTGGGAAGAGGTGGCGTCTCTATATGTGTTAACCATTCTCAAGGGACATTAATCAACAAACAAGACGATGAAGATAAAGTTAGCAATGTAAGTTGTAAGAGTATGGTTATAATTAAACGTTTTTCAAAGTTATCAACAAAGTAAATCAAAATAGTGAAGTTTTCTAAATACTTAAATAAAAAGTTATAGTAACGTATTAGTTTTTAGAAGTGATATCCACAGTCAGTAAACATGCAACAATGGTGGGTGGTAATTTTTAATGTGTTAAGTAATGCATAAAATATTTCATAAATTTTCCGCTAAAATTGATGAGAAAACCTTTTGTTGCTGGAATATTTTTGCTTAAAGTATTATAATAAAAAGAAAATAAGATGTTGAAATAAAAATAAACTTACACAATGACAGCTGTCAATCAGGATCCAAAAGACAAGAAAACTGATGCTCAACTTTCTGCCGGACATTCTTGAACTTATATGTTAAGCTTGTATAAATGTAAAATACAATCTCTTTTAGAACATATTGATATCTCCGGGATTGAGACTAGTTCATATATATATATATATATATATATATATATATATATATATATATATATATATATATATATATATATATATATATATATATATATATATATATACACACATATATATATATATATATATATATATATATATATATATATATATATATATATATATATATATATATATATATATATTCTAATGACGGAAATTACCAATGAAAATGTCAGAGATGCAGTTTTCGGTCACTTGTCATTAAAGCTTCGTTTTGGCCTTACACTGAATGTAAATTATATGGTATCAATTTTGATGCACCAGATGCGCATTTTAACAAATTATGTCTTTTCAGTGATGCTTGTGCCAAATCCTTGGATATCCAAAAATTTAAATTAAAAAGAAAAAAAATAAGAAGCTGGGAAATGGGTGTCAAAGACTGGAGCCAAATACGTCGAAGGATCATAGCTATCACTACTGGACGAAAAAAGTGCTGAGAATCCCAAATTTTTGCTGATAATGTTTGATATTTACTGATACTGTGCTGTTCTTGTTGATAAATACTGATATTTACTGTTATTCTTACTGTTGTTACTGATAATTTTAGTTCTGATAATTATTGTCATCTTTACTGTGATAAATGCTGATAAATACTGTTCATGTGCTCTCGATGCTGAGATTTTCTGATAATTACTGTGGACATTGTTCTTGAGCTGAGAAGGTGCTAGAACTCAGGGTGGTTAAAACCTTCTTCAATCATCACTTTCTTTTTATTTAATTTTCACAACAACATTTTCATGTTTCTTTATATTTACTGCTTGTGACAAAAATATGACACTGATTTCGATTACAATACATTTCTGAAAATCTTGACAATTATAATTTAAATTAACAATTAAGTAAAATTGTAAGCGTAATGGCAAATATTTTCCATGGCCAAGAATCTATGAAAATAGTACATGTATGTCGTAAGCAGAATAAATGGAATTTTACTTTTGCATGCAGATTTCATTTTCACATAAGTCACTGTAATACTAAAACATTAAGGCTTAAAAAAAGGATTGATAGCCCGACTCAAGAAATTTGGTTAAGGAATTTTTCAATAAAAAACACTGAAATGGAAATACATATTAATGTTTGGGAAAAATTCGGGATAAAAAAAAAATCCAGCAGAGTAGAAAAAAGAATTGATTTGGACCTTTTTTTTTAACTCGGTCAAGAGACGACAAACAATTATTTTCTTTTTAAAAATGGCCTTACATGATAGCAATTTTTTTTTAATTCTTTCAAAAAGATATGCATAGTTTTTAATTTTTTTTTTTGTTTTTAATGTTCAGTTTTTCTGATCTTTTTCACCCTGAAAATCTGCCCGAAACTGATAAATTTTATGCGTTTTTTAAAAAAAAAATTGAGAAAAGAAAACAGGGATGAATATGTTCCGTCTAAAAGCACATTTTCCATTATTTATTTATTCATTTATTATTATTATTATTATTATTTTTTGGAAATACGTAATGCAAGCACTCGTAGATTGTCCCAGAATATAACTGCTACATGTTAATACATGTGCAACCGGCAGATGGGGTCTGATCGAAAATTATTTGTCAGAGTTATAGTGCTATGGTATACATATGTACATGTAATTTTGATGTTGGTCTCTTACAATTTCACAAGTCACCACATAAAACATTTTTATTCAGTAAGTTTTAAAAATCTCATTAATTAAATTTAATTTTGTGGAATGGAAAATAAGAAATGGGACCTACTAAACGTAAATAATGGATGATTAAGTTGATCGATTTTAATATTGTAAGGTCACAGATCTGGATGGAATACACGTTTAATTTGATTTGTATTAATAGGAAATCGAAGATCAACCCGTGATTTGGCATTATTGTGTACATGTCTTCGGCACGTGGGCAAAAAGGGGTACAACATGTATATTCCATGTATGTTGTAGTGGTCAACGTAACAATGGGCACTAATCACCTATTGTTCTGCGTCTGCGGTCACCGGTGTTAATAATTAACAAATGAACCTACACTATATACACGTACTTGCTACTTGGAACAGAAACAATCTTTATGGACGCACCAAAAAATTAATATTTGTTATCGATTTTGTTGAAAAAATAAATTGATAGAAAAATGTTTAGCAAAATAGGACACGGTACAAAATAAAAAAGGAAAAGAAATGAAGTTATATACATTGTACAAACATAAATTAAATGAAGTAACTTAAACATGTTAAAATAAAATAAATTTATTTTAATTCCCGTAGATCTTTGCTCAGTATTTAATTTCATTTGCTAGTTTTACGTACATTTCTTGAGATAAAGTTTAAAGAATATCCGGGCTGAGAGTGCTACATGTAAATTCATTTGAATCTCTGTTAACATTGTTTAAGGGCCTGTAAACCGGAGACGAGAAATTGATAAGGAAGATTTGACTTTATCTAATAAATCGTTATACAAAATTTATACGAGATTTTTTTAAAAAAAAAAAAAAAAAAAAAAAAAAAAAAAAAAAGAAAAAAGATGGTTTAGTGATTTAGCAATTTGTGTAATGATATTACCATGAACTGTTCACAATTCAGAAACGCGAAAACTCCGCATCGCTGAATCCGAGAAAAAAATCTGTTGTGAATTATGAGTGTCAGTAACAAGCTGATCGCACTCATGAAATTTTTTTTATTAAAATAGCTGAATTTTGTATTGTTCCTTGATTCTCTAAATAATTTATTCATGTATATTATAGATATTAACTAATTATTACATGTATAACTTATGGAACTTAAAACTAAAGAATCAACCTTATGCCTATCAGCTTAGTTAACAGTCTTTCACCCCACCCCCCACCCCACACCTTTTTTTCTGCTACTGTCTGAATAACTATTTGAATCAGGTCGTGCATACTTTGAGTATATTGGACTCGCACAACGAGGAATGGATTATGGACAACAAATATTATACTCTCTGTACAAGGTTATTTCTAATTTTACTAATTTTATTCAATGCATGTCGTAAGAAATACAAAATGTACTAATATTTGACCCGATTATCAACACGAAAGTAGAAACTTCTACACGTGGGGAACATGTGAATATTTTACAAGGTGCCCCCCCTTTTCCAACCATAACTTTTTACTATTGAAAATGTTCATTGAAAGGCAGGTTTGGGGTGTGGATCACTTTTATTAGAGTAAAGTCAAAAAAGAGTAACATAGTAGTGTAAGAATAAGATTTGGTACTGAAAGGAGTTTGAAACCTTCCCCCTCCACGAAATAGGATTTTCGAGTTTGGGCAATTTCCTTCTTCTTTTTTTTTATTTTATTTTTTTTATTTACAAACCAAAAGGGGGAAAACACAACATTTTCAGAACAGTTCTAGAATTTCTTATCATCATTTGGCACCTTTCCTCACAGTAAAACTAAATTTTAATCTACTAGTTTATTGAAATAAAAAAATAATATACCACTTAAATAAGAGAAACGTCAATCCCAAAAGAGTAAAATGCATATCAGAGATTCTTATTTGTTGTTTTTAATTTGATTTAACTTTGTGTTTGCGTTTCAAGGCTTTGTATTTTTGTCAATTTTAATTTGCGTTTGTTTTTAATTTCATAATCTCAAAAACCAATCCGACCGAATATACGCTGAACCTAGAAAAAAATTTAAACGGCCTATCAAAACGGGCGTTACAAACCTTGAAAATGTTTGCTTTAAATTAAAACCGTGAATCTCCGAAGCCTTTTACAAAAAGGTATGCGATTTATTTAGATTCATTTCTTGACGAGCAAAATATTTTACATGACCAATGCTAATAATTTAATGTTTAGAGAACAAACACGCTACTTTGCATGTACATACTCATTATTTGATAAACAGACTCGAAAATTACATGCTTAAATCTGCGTAGTAAATTCGACAGGAAATGCACATGAAATTCTAGGGAGAGGATTCGGATTCAGAGGCCTCTAGTACACTCTAACGGGCATAATTCCCTAAAACTAAAATTTATAAAAGTAAGGATATAGTATGTGAATTACAGAGTTTATCCACTTCGGCTACGAAAATCTCCGCGTGTGGTCTTCAAAGCAATGCAGCATGAAGCGGCAGACACTTGCATTGATATCGATCGGTAAAAGATCGATCAACGGTCACAGTCGAGTGAATTTTTTTTTATTGGTCCTCATTAAAGTACATGCATAACTTGATTATCAGTAATACCCCACCAGACCCACACACACTTCTCTTTAAATGGAGACAAATAATCGAAATGCAGAATAACAGAACACACAAAAAAGAATAAAATTCACTTTCAGGTCCCTTTTGATATATGTGCTACATACAGATTTTATTTCTAGTTCAGTTATCAAATTATACGAAATCTGATGTTATTTTGTTATTTGTCAGTTGTGGGAACAATAGATAAAACACGGCACAGTGTTTCTTATAGAGTTGTCCTTGCCATTCCTGGATTCCCTAACAAAAATTTACTATAGTTAACTATAGTTTACTATAGTTAACAATAGTGAAAACTTTGATACTTTACTCTGGAACTTTTTCTGAGATTTCAAATCTTAAAATCTCTAAAATTCGATAACAGTACCACTTATACGAGCCTGGTCTCGGATAAGTGAGTTTATTTCAGTAACCCTAGTAATATTTATCTATTGCGGATAAGGTACGTACATTTGGATAAATGTAAATTTTCACCCTTAGTCACAAGCTATCATTCCGGATAAATTAGGTCCATTTGTATATAGTCTAATAATAAGTTCTTTTCTACCTCCTTTCTCGAAGAATCGATTAAACGGAAAGGTCATGGAAAATTTTTGGGAGTTAAATTGTGGCAATGTTTTAAATTTTTTAAATCAAATAAGTTTGATTTTTAGTATTTCTATTGAGGTTTGTAGTTTCAAAGCAAATTAGACGTATCGATGGCGAAGTTTGACTTTGGATTTGGCCCGATTGGACTTTTTCGTAAATTGAATTGATTTTACGCGATATTGTAATTTGGGAGTTACAGGTAACAGGATTATATTAAGGTCAGTTTGGGGGTCAAATGATTGTTTAACTTGAGTTATTATTTTTAGGAGAGAAATGTTAAACTTCGAGTCCATCATAGCTATAACCTGATAAGGGGGGGGGGGGGTAATTTCATAAAACACGGAATATTCTAAGAAGCCGGGCTTACTAGAAGGATTTTAGTTTGTTTTCTAAATAGATTTACCGTGCTCGAAGGAGGTATATTGATTCGCATTTTACAAAATGTAATCGTCGTTAAATCGGAGAAAGCATTCAAGAGAATTTGTGCACTTTCATTTTTTGAAGTAATCAAAGTACTGCGTGTACAGAGAGGAGGTTTATTGAATTGTGCAAGTGTTATGCTCTATTTGCAGACTTGTATCGTTTCATTTGTTTGCTGGTCTTTTGAAAAGGTTTGGAGCAGTACTGTTTGTTATCTTTTCCTATTTTTTAAATTTTTTTTGCTCATGTTATCCTGGCATTTATATAGAACATGTTACCAAGAAAACAAAAAGGTGTAAGGTTTTATGGATGATATTGTATGAACTGATTTTCCTATTACATAATGGGATGGGAGTTAATTGTCATCTCTCTCGAGAGATGACACGTTAAGTTTGTTACCCGGATATGAAGTCCCAGTGTAAGCTGCCATTGATAAGCTGGTGGTCTGGCAAATGACACGATTTCTAAATATAGAGATGTAAACAAAACTGCTCAATGACAAAGAATGGGCGATCTGTCAAACACACAGGCGCTCCCCATGCAAGTTTGTGGATGACGAAATGATAGTCTACATAGGTCTTCCCCTCTTTACTATAAATTCAACGTTGATTTCGTCATCTACAAACTTACATGGGGAGCGCCTTATGGTCAAACAGGCCATCTTAGAAAAGAAAAACTACATAGAGAGTCACAGAGACAGAATCGCTTGGGTAGTGGTCGGTCTTCAAAATACATGCAGTTACATGTACCTAATGATGGTCAGCGCGTGTGTATCAGAATGCAGTAAACATGGCCAAGGTCTGTATTAACAGACAAACAAAGTGGCGGGTCTTCAGATATCATGCAGTTATCTTGATGATGGTCAGCGCGTGTGTATCAAAATACACTTTACATGGCATCGATTAGATCAGCCAAGGCGTGGATCCAAGAATTTACAGAAAAATGAAATCAAAGTGAATACTCGCATTAAAAATTTAAATACATCTGTTGTGAATTGATGTCGAAAATTTTACCTTTATGTGTACCTTAGTCATTCAATAACTTGATGCCATTTTTAAAATATTTTTTTAAACAAACAGCGAATGTGATATCTGTAACCAGTGTAAGTAATTAAATGTTTCAGTTTCAATGTTTTTATTTTATAGTTATTTCTATTGTGTGTGTTTACGTTTGTGTTGTCATGTGTGAATGTCCACGTGTGAGTATTTATGTTTACTAGGTGTGACGTATTTGACCATTTCCGGTTTGACAAGTTCTATTTCTATTAATAACTTTTTACTAACTTTCCCGCGACTAAATGCTTTCCGTGCACACTCGGCGCTACACCCTTTACGGGGATAGACGTTATCTTGTATTAAAGCTGATTAACAATTGGTGCTTGGTAAATATATTTATTTTATATACATATTTCTTATTATCTTTGTAATTAAAAGTAAAGTCATTAAGGATTTGTAAATGTTTATTAATTATTATGACTTTATTTCAGGTTTTTCTTATATATATTACAATAATTAAAATCTTGGTCAAACCTTACTACTGACTTATGTCTTACTGAAGAACCTGGAATCTACCGACATGGTCTACATATCCAAGGAAAAAAAACAGAACTTGAAATAAAAACACAAGTTAAGCAGAGACAAAAATATTTCTGATAAATTTAAGAAACTACAGGCATTGGAAGAAAGATTATAATCATTGTGAGTTTTCACGCATGTCTGCATTATTCTTTTTTTAATTTTTGTTCTATAAAAAATAAATGTCAGAAATACAATATTGTTACCTCTGTATAAAAGACGCAATATCTTTAACCGACGGGTATTTTAAGAATTTATAATTAAAGCACCTGCAATCATTTTCTTTTGGTAATTTTCAATTGCATTATTAGTTAATGACAAAAAAGCTATCAAATCACTTCTCTTATTCTTGAAATAAATCCAACATTATTATATAAATTGAATGTTTCCTTGAACAACCTAAATATCAGGGTTGGTAAATTGGTACTCTTTCAGATAATTTGTAAATGCCTAATTTTAGCTTATAACGTTTAAATTTTATTACTGACCTTTATTTAAATGCGTGTGAGGGTTATTTCGGGAAGACTGGGTATATAGTGAGAGGGTGAGATCCCCCCCTCCCACCCGGAAGATCGACTGGCTATAGCAGGCCCGTAGGAAGCAATTTCACTTTGAGGGGGCACAACCATACATTTTCAGTTGGGGGAGGGGCACTATGAACTATCAAAATTCCTTGACAAGCAAAACAAACACAAAAAGGTCATCAGACATTATCATTAAGGGGGCACAAGCATATAGCAGCTATGTTTTCTATAGTATTATATATATCGGCAAAATTATTGGCTGCCCCCGGTTCCCACGGCCATGTATAGAGTGATACTTCTCCTAGGGAAGTCTCACTATATAGCGAGTCTCTCCCCCCCCCCCTTTTGTAGACTTCCCTTTAAATGTAGTTTCCGAAATATTTTTTTTCATTGTAAAACAATATTTTTCTAAACAAACGTTTTCAGTATATGAATAAAAGTTCTCCGTTAATTAATAATTAAATATCTTAATAGCCTTTTAACAGTTTGTTAGCCAAAAATAATTTTGGGATGACATGTGTGACATGTATTGATGTGAGGTAACTGAATGAAAAATGTACGTATGTACGTTATTGTTACAAGTATACATCTTTCTTTAAATTAATATACTGTATTTATTGCATTCTCCATGCAGGTTAACATAGGCAAATTCCAAGAGTCCACGAGTAATGATCTCTTAAATGTTAAATGTATTTCTTTTGATAAGAATCATTTTGGAACAATTCAATAATTGCTGTGCAGGATAAATTTTTAATGCGCACTTTATATTTATTAATTTGAAAATATGTATACATGTATCTATTTTATAAGATCATTATCAAAATGCAAGTATTTGTACATCGTCGATGTAAATAAAATACTACTGAAGATGGAAGGGGGAAGTCTCACTATGGCCGTTTAGGGGGGAAGGCTCACTATCTAGTAATTCTTCCCGGGGGGAGTCTTACTATATATAGCCAGACTTCCGGGGGGAAGTCTCACTATATGACATTGGACTAATTCAAGTTAGCGCTTCAAACTTTTTGGCTGTTGTCCGAGTAAGCTGCTGTGAAATAAAGTCAATAGGAACGCCAAGGTTTAACCCATCTTCTTGTATATCAATTGTTTACAAATTTTACAAATACTGCTTAGTGGTTATATTTTTTAAACACATATACAAAAAACTTATGAGATTACTGTTGCAAATGTTCACTGAAAGGCAGCTTGCCTCCCCCTTCCCCGCGTTTTTGTTGGAGTATATTCATACCCCCCCTCCCGCAATGTTTTTTTTCGAGAAAGTCAAAAAGTTTAAATCTTCCCTCCCCATCCACGAAGAAAGAATTTCGAGTTTGAACACCCCCTTTTCTCCTAATCAAAGATTATTTAGGTAAGTTATATATTTTTTTTCTGACTACCCCCTCCTTTTTTGAAAAAAAAAATTCTTCTGCCTTTAATAGTTGAGAAAAAAAGTTACATTCCACTGTTTATTCTGTGTGCCACCCTTTTAAAAAAAAGTTCTTCTGCCTTATTACAGGCAGAAGAACTTTTTTTTTCGTAATAGCTGATAAAAAATGTTATCTTCCACTGTTTATTCTGTGTCATTAATGAAGCCAAAGAGATGATATTTCAGGCTTTCTGGAAAGCCAAACTTGTTTGTATATTATGTTACACAACATATGGGAACTCATTTGGTCCACATGGTCAATTTCTTCATAAAAATCCAACTAATTAAGTAATGAAAGCAAAATCACAGTTTATTGAAATAGGATGAAAACATTTCTTATTAATTTTGCAAGCATTTGTCTCACAGTGAGCAGTCAAACCGCAGCAAAGCTGTGGAAATGTATTCTTCATATGCATTAGAATAGGTAGGCAAATTTGCAGGGTTCAGGCACAAGCAAGGAGCAAATTATATTGGTACAAAAGGCAGTAAGTACATAAAAAAACCTTAAGTAATTGATAGTGATTACAGATTATATTACCATGATTAATTATTTTCAAGTACATTACCAAAAACAGGTCAACATTCTTAATTTTATTTTTTAAGACAGCTTTATCAGTGAGTCAACAGCTGCAATGGGCACAAGATTCCTTTCCATCAAAGCATGACCTTATCACTTCCCCAGTAATTCATTAGAACAGTAATTAAAGATTTGCAAAAAAGAAGCAAGTAGGAAATGTTGCAGTTGTGCTAAAACTAGATATAAAAGTGGAATTGGCAAATGATATGGATCCTAATCCAGCTTCAATTAATCGCAGCTATTAGATTACATTCTGAGGGAAAGTATATTTTGGTTAAGCGAGTCTTTGTGTGGAAGGGGGGGGGGCATATTTCAAATAAACTGGTAATTCTTTAAAAAGATGGTCAAAATCAAATTGGTTCCATGTCTCCTTTAGATGGATTGAGTTCTGATATTTAGTTAAGCTATTAGAGCACTGTGATAGGCAGCTTAACAAAGTGATTGGTCAGGAGTCTCACTAGGATAAGCAGCACCCTGTACTTGCTCTGTATGTTGCTTATCAGGCTATATTTGAATGGATAGTCTGCTAATGTGTGCGACAAGACGGGGAAACAAAGCTTGTCAAATAATCAGTTAAATATAAATTATATATGAATCAAATTATTTAAAGATTTAATAGGTTGATATGAAATTGCAATAGAATTTACTAGTACATAA
The DNA here is from genome assembly GCF_033153115.1 of Saccostrea echinata. Classification (NCBI taxonomy): domain Eukaryota; kingdom Metazoa; phylum Mollusca; class Bivalvia; order Ostreida; family Ostreidae; genus Saccostrea; species Saccostrea echinata. Next base: position 779,731 of record NW_026889781.1, read on the forward strand.
GAAAAGTCAAAACCAAGGAGTTAATAATGTGTCGTCAAAACAATATTGATCCATTTATTTAAGGTACACTGACATGCAATTTTAAGCTAATCTGGTAAGGAATATCCAAGATATGTCCAGAAGTATGCCTTATCAAGTATACCAGTTTTTCCACCGCACATACCCATGGACAAAGAGTTGCAACATACTCAAGATTTTGTTTTCTCGGATATTTTATTGTGCTTATCTATTTTATTGCGCACCTATGTCAGTGTCTAATGGGGATTTAAGCCTTGAGACTAATTTTATCATTCTGTTTAATTATTACCAAATACATGTATAATTGTGTGTAATACACAATGGTCCATGATTATACCTAAATTTCCCAGAGATAAAACTACTCCCTTATAGACATTTTTTGAATACTCAGAACACTTAGTATCGCAATTACCTCGAATTGTATAACTTATTGCGGCTGTTTTGCGATAAAGTCAAGAAACTTATAAATCTCCCTTCATTTTCGGGGCATAACATGTTGTTTACATATATCGTTTACGCTAGTGACTATTGAATGATACGAACAATAAGTATGCCGAATGTACAATGTAATGCCGATGGTTGCACTTCAGAAAGCAAGTCAAAGTATTCGGAATATTTAGACTTCCAAAATAACGTTTATCAGAAAAAATGATTGAACTTATTATTAGACAAGTTTGGCTTTCCAGAAAGCCTGAAATGTCATCTCTTTGGCTTCATTAATGTCACAGAATAAACAGTGGAATGTAACATTTTTTTCTCAGCTATTACAGGCAGAAGATTTTTCTATTTATTTTTTTTTAAGGAAGGGGAGTGGCAGTTAGAAAAAAAAATACAACTTACCTGAAAAATAAAGGGTAGTGTTCAAACTGCAAAATCCTATGTTGTGGATGGGAAGGGAAGATTTTATCTTTTTGATTTTATCGAAAAACACATTTATTTGGGAAGGACATGACTATACTCTAACAAAAAGTGTGGATAAGGGAGGGGGCTTGCAGTGAACAATTACAACAGTAAAAGGTTAAAGGGGCTGGGACACAGATTTGAAGATCATATTTTCTATAATTTTCTAAATAATATCATTATTCATATGTTGCTAAAGCATTTCACACCGAAATATATTAAAATCGTGTTTAGAAACCTCTTTTATCTGGAAATTATTAAAACTACAAAGTTGGGACGCGTTTGATTGACACATATCCTTGCACTTTCACAAAGTTGACTTTATCCATAATACTTAGGGTACATCGATACTCTGATAAGAGAGATAACTCTTAATGACAAAAATGTCTATTATCCCTTTGTAAATTTGTCAAGTTGAAGTGTCTTTTTTGTCCATTTTTGCCCCGCAAGCCATGCTATAATTGTTTGTATTTTACTTAGCATTTACATTTCCTTCGGAAAATCATCAGCGTTAAAGAAACATTTTATATGAGTGAGCAGAGGGTTTATGAACCTTCAGAAAAGTACAAATTTTGTTGTGCATTAATGAAAAATATGAAAACCATAATCCAGAAAGTTCAGAGTAGAAATGCGAGAAAGCAAAACCAACTCACCAGTATTGTCAGTTCGATATCAGTGATGTGTGCAGACTAAACAAACTGAACACACCCCGTAAAATGTAAACAATAACAACACTAGAGTTAGCAGTGAGCTCACAAAATGATACCCCCGCCTCCCATATGATTATATTGGCAAAGACCATGTTTTGCTATGGGAGACCCGAAATATGTGTCGGATCAAAAAGTAAAATAGGAGGTGCACAATGGCAGCTATTAATCAACGTTTCCTACCTTCAACGCAAAAGAGTTTCATTACGTTAAGTAATAGCGATATAAAGTATTCTTCCTTTTGTTAGAAATTGGTTAAACTACCCTTATGGCATGAGGTTATATAAAACTAAAATTAGTCGTACTTTAAAACACTTAATAGGTGATGATCAAATTAATAAACCTTGGCAGTTATTTTTAATTGAAACAGTTTAACGATTCGAATGTACTTGCAAGTACTTCAAAGGCGTATCTCATTCTCTACAATTACATATGTAGGGAGCAACCGCTAAAGCACATTTGCCATCAAGATGCAACAGGGGAAGTTATTTTAGCTTTGAAACGCTGGCTATAAAATGTACTGTTTATGCATTATGCATTAAGTAGTTGTTACAAGGGTCACATATTTTTACTTTCTTTCATTGCAATGATTTATGTTTTTAAAATTTACTATGGATTATAGTTGTTTGATAAATTGTGAAGAGGGAATTTGATTTATGCAGCTGGAGAAATGAGAAAGGGGGGGGGGGGTTAAGGACACAAATATTGTTTTAAAAGTATTCTAAGTTGAGGGGTGACGTAAATATCTCGTTTTTGTTCAATTTGGGTCTGATACACTCCAAACTTTTAGTACAACTATAACCAATACTTGCAAAGATAGTTTAAATTTTTATAAAAGCCATAGAGATGCGTAACAGGAGTAACAGCCTAGTAGGTAAATAATACGATAGAATAAACCAACGGGACGGGGAATACAGTGCAGGTAAGGATCCACAATTTTAGATTAAACGGGGAGTTGTTTTATTCTCACAAGTCCACAATTGCATTTCAACACATTTCTTAAACAATAATAACGGAATAGGTGAATGACCGTTGACGATTTAAATTCAAATTTTGTTTTAATGCATCGAATAGTAATTGACTAGTAATTTTTTTTATAAGTTGTATTGGTAAATGAGCAGGCCATGGTCGACGGTGACCATTTGCGTTGAGGTACTGCCGCCGTCACCATGGTTCTTGGCACCCCCATTGATGGCGGTTGCAGTTCCATGCTTACTCGTGGTAGACACGAGTATTCATGGCCCTTGCAAGTGGCGTATTCCGTCGCACCTCAACGCAACTGGAGGAGTGCAACACATATTCTTACGCTCATTCCATTGTTTATCCTATTGCACATGTAAATTGAAATTCAGGATTTGAATTTGTGCATTGGCTTGTAATTGACAAGCAGTTGACTTGATTGATATTGATTGATTGATTGAACTTGATTGATTGATGATTTATAGGTTGAACTTGATTGATAATTGAATTAGTGACGTTCATGCACTTGTGACCTACCCAGTGCATAATCCGCCCGATTTGGGTCGTCACATTTGTTGTATTGATTGTTGATTGTGGGGCAGCCCTGTGGCAGCCCCAGCAAATTGATCACCGCGGCCAGAAGCGCCAAATTAAACAAGCAAAATAATATCTGTTGTGTGTTTGATTAATAGGGAATCTGCAATAATAATGTAAAATTCGGAAATAATATGTGAATATACAAAGAATATTTCAATATTATAATATTTCAATTTATTTTAAAAAATGTGCAGGTATGAATTGAAGAACAAAAAAATATAACGCTCTGAAATCCATAGTAAAAATACTTTGATTTACTATAGTGAAAAAACTTTGATACTATAGTAAACTATAGTAAACTATAGTTAACTATAGTTAACTATAGTACTTTTGTGTTAGGGTTATATCGCCTGATTATGTTTCTTTTTTATGTTAGTGTCTGATAAAAAAAATATACCTAACAAACTGCTGACATGTATAACATGACTATACATCTACTAAGACAAAAACTGCTAAATTGGTTAATGATTTTGCTTTAGAACTCCTCCTGATGTTTACATGTTACACAACCGTAGGTAAGATATTTGATATATTTCAGTGACAATGATAATTTTATCACTTCCTTCGGATACATTAATTCTCTGGGGCATTTCCTCCACAAATTTTTACATTTGTTCTTGTAGTAACGATAAAATACTTTATTTTTTTCCGGAACGGATTAACATCATAGACGGACGTTGTAATCTTTAAAATTCAGAGAGAATGTGCACCATTTTCACAAAGGTGATACTGGGCAGGACCCCCCCCCCCTCCCCCGCCCTTCTCCAGTCCCGATGAACATCCATTGGAATACTGAATATATATATATATATATATATATATATATATATATATATATATATATATATATATATATATATATATATATATATATATATATATATATATATATATATCCTATGACTTACTAAATGTATTATTTCATAGATAATCTGGATAAAATCCTTTTAAAAATACTCGCTTAGTTCAAGATTATTAATATATACTAGTAGTGCAGTTAATATGTACATTCGTTTTTTATACAGGTAAATATCTTTAGGATAATCTTTTTTTTTTCATTTTTCATTTCAAGACTTGAAATGCCTTAAAAATGTATAAAAAAAAATAATTACTGAAAAAAAATGATCGAGTTACATCATCGAAAGGGGTGTGTCTTGTCTACAAGTAATGAATGATCGTGTTTGTATTTCTTACAGAACTGGGAAGATAATCTTTATTTATGGACAATAAAAAGGGTTGATTGAATCATGTTTCACTTAAATTTTCGTAGAAAATACCGAAAACGTACACCACGGTCTAGGTTTATAAGTCTTGTAAACTTAGTTTGTAACATAATTAATTTTTCTTTATGTATAATTCCTTGTAAATTATAAATTAAACCCGATTTTACTTGAAAACACTGATGTCAATATTCCGATCAGCATGATAGATGTATATATAATTTATAAGTGTAAATAAGAACTTTTCCATTCCCAGCTGCAGACCTACAATAAGTAATTGGAGGTCGGCAGTGGCAGATTTAGAAGTGTTTAGTCATATATAAAAACTTCCTGTTTATGCGATAAAACACTAGAATCCTTTCTGACATAATTAGTTTTGTCAAATAAAAATCTCCAACAATACAGTGACAAGGATAACAAGTTTTGAGGAAAAAAATTCAAATGGTGACTTCTACTAGTATACGCCAAGCTTCTCTCCTACCCCCCTCCTCCCCCTTTACCAGCCCCGATCACTAGCTACATATATTGTCTTTTGATATTTATGATTCCCACACACATATAAAAATTGAAAACGAATAAAACATACTTAAGAAAGCTGATGATTTTCAATAAAAAGATAAAAAGAAAACTTTTCTTGAACTTCTGTCGTTATTACTTTTTTACTCCGTAAATATTGATTGAATATTTATCATAGTTGCAAAGACGGAAGAATTTGTTTCAAGTACATATGTTCAACATGATTGCTCTTTGTGACATCATTTTTTTCAATGCATTGCGTCATTAATTACATGTAATGTCCCATAATAAATTTGACTGAGAAATGTTTATATGGTTTTCATTTGCATAAATTGTATTTTTTTTTTCAAATGCAGAATTGAATTTAAAAGACAATAAAAAGAATAATAAAACTTTCAGATACAGAATTAAACAATTTACTTCTTTAAAAGTATAGATTTATTGAGGAGAAAAGTGACGTCTATCCAAAAATGCAGCATTTTCAACTTCAATTTTTAAATTTTTTTGTAAAAACGGATGTGGCTGCACTTTTGTAAAGTCATTTTTTTTCTTTTTAATATTAAAAATTGGGTTATATTTGTTCTTTCTGTGAAGTTTCGCATACATACTCGGATGCAGCCATATCGAAATATAGACTTATTGAGGAGGAAAACGTCCAAAATAAGGGAATTCCAGGATATTAGACCGGTTTTAAACGTTATATCAATGAAAGGGGGCTTGAGTTGAGAAAAAAAATGTTACCCATTTCACACACAGGGTAACCTCAACAGTAACTCGATACATTTGATAAAATGTAAACCTGAGTTTAATTTTTGCCGATTTTACAGGGCCGATAATTGGGCTTACCGTACCCATTTCTTAGCATAACAGGTACTTGTTGGTTGGAGGGGTTTAAGAATTTTTTAATTTTTATTTTTTCTCATTAAAACTTTTACCCTATACCAATTATGCATGTATGAAAAAAAATCATACCCTTTGTATTACCTTTAATTTCTACATATTTTTTTTCTATACCCCTCCATGGCAACTGATCCCATCTCTGATGTTTTAATGGCCCACGTTCGCTTTCCTCCCGATTTGTTTGTTCGTTTTTTTCTTTTTCAAAGGACATTTGAGCTCATCTATTGTTCGTTATCTCTATATTTTATTTACAAATTGTTCTTTTATTATTTACAAGAGACATCATATTGTTATTCACAAAAGAAATAAAATGACATATTGAGTAATTTATGAAGTTTGTAGTTTATTTCAGGTAATAGATACTTGACAAAGTTAAATTATTGAAAAACGCCATCGCTTGATATCTGTTACGCATCCTTTAGGACAATGTTCCACGGGTTCCACGGCCTCGAACGTGTAACTAAGATCGACTATTTTAACGTTGTCATCCGCCATTTTGTCTTCATATATGTCAATGAAAAAAGGGTCATCAGATACATACGATGAACATCGAGATTTAAAATACTTCATGTATTTGCGTTTTGAATCGTGGCAGTAAATATCGAAATTAAGACGAATAATCTTTCCAGATTTATTGAACCAAATACTAAAATTCTCGAGAATGCGGTGACTCTTGTCGCAATTCTGAATAACAGAAGTGTACGTGGTTGTCTGATTTTGGCATGACCTGTTTAAACCAACAAAGCAGTCTGTCCCGGAAAACTCGCTCTGTACACTGTTTTTTACCATCATGCTCACAAAAGTGAGGAGCTTCTCTGATGCAGTTTTTGACGTCAGCCAAAAAGTTGGTTTATACCTTTCTTTGTCATAATATAGAAGTAATTCACAGTCTGTAGTATTTTCCTTTAAATTCAACACTGAAAGTTAAAAGAAAAATATTCTAAAAGAGATTACATATACAAAACTTATCATAAAAACAACGGAGGTAAGATTTATTCCATTTTTTGTTAAGTCTTCATGGTAATGTCTCCATTGAAATTCTACTAAGTCCTGAAAAAGTTTTTTGTGATATATTCAATATTTTGGAGTATAAAGTCTTTGTTGAGATAGTGATTCGACTTAACTTGATCATAAACTGAGAGAAAATCAGAAATGGAATTGCAATTGAATTGCAAAGTCCCTGTTTTGTCATTAAGGTTATATTTTTTCTTGTTTTCTAATTTTGTACAAACTTGTTATTTTTTATTCTATTATTTTAAAAAAATGACGAAATGGTTTAACCAAGAACGGTGTAAAATATCTGTTTTATTGTTGTTACAATGACATTTTTTAAACGCTATTTTACTTTGTAAAAGTAAAATGTAACAGACGAAGATTAATGTAATTTTTCTGAAGGGAAAAAGAATGCTAGTCGTAAACAATGCAAATTCATAGACAACTGGAATAACTCGTGTCTAAGGGAAGTAATCTTCCTTGACGTTCAGTTAGATGGTTTAAACAGCACAGTTTTTCCACAGATTGAACATAAGGTGATAACGTCATACGTCAAAACCATTTTTAAACCATTTATCAACCAAGAAATCCATTTGTTATTTTGCTTTAAAACTATTCTTGAACCATTTATAAACCATGAAATCTGTTTTTTTTTTTTTAAATTTTGTTTCATATCTTCAACGGATGTCAATATGCAAAAACAAATCTAAATTAGTCATTTCATTAGACATGAGAATTTATTCCATGCAGTCAAAAGTACGCATGATTTTTCAAAAGAATTTTTACCTTTATCAAATTTGACAAGTCTCCCGTCATAAAATTCAAAAAATGATACTTCTGTGTCCTTGGGGCATTGGAATCTTCCTTGCACTGTTACTCTATTCTCCTCCTTCGATACTGATGCATTCAGATAACGAGGCCTTATATATGGCTTTTCAAGAACTCGGACTGTGTTTGAAGCCTGTCATTTAAAAAAAGAAAGGGAACTAATCAACGACTTTTTCTGCTTGACAAGAGACCACAGACAATAAGTTTCAAATTTATAGCAAACGTTTTAATCCAAGTTCTCAAATATGTCTCAGTAGTGACGTATAAGGCACTTTAGCGATTAAGTCGCCGGCGTGGCGCATTGGTTAAAACTTCTGCTCTAGATTCGCGGAGTAAGGAGCTGAACCTTACGTAGCAGGTTCGAATCCACTACGGGACATGGAGACCGGTCCTTCAGATGAAACCGTATAAACCGAGGTCCTGTGTTTCAGTAGGTGTTAGCATGAAAAAGATTTCTCACTGCCCAATGGCCCTGAGTGCCGAATACAGCTATACATTTTCAGTTTTCCACCAGGAAGTGGTGGCATCTCTATATGTGTTAACCATTCTCGAGGGACGTTAATCAACACAAACAAGACGATTAAGGTAAAGTTAGCAATGTAAGTTGTCAGAGTACGGTTATAATTAAACGTTCTTCAAAGTTATCAACAAAGTAAATCAAAATAGTGAAGTTTTCTAAATACTTAAATAAAAAGTTATAGTAACTTTTATTAGTTTTTAAAAGTGATATCTGCAGTCAGTAAACATATAACAATGGTGGGTGGTAATTTCTAATGTGTTAAGTAATGCATAAACTATTTTTTTGCTGGAATATGTTTGCCTTAAGTATTATAATAAAAAGAAAATAAGATGTTGAAATGAAAATAAACTTAGGCAATGACAGCTGTCAATCAGGATCCAAAAGACAAGAAAACTGATGCTCAACTTTCTTATGGACATTCTGGAAGTTATATGTTAAGCTTGTATAAATGTAGAATACATTCTCTTTTGGAACATTTTGATACCGGTATCTCCGGGATTGAGACTAATTCATATATATATATATATATATATATATATATATATATATATATATATATATATATATATATATATATATATATATATATATATATATAGATTCTAATGACGGAAATTACCAATGAAAATGTCAGAGATGCAGTTTTCGGTCACTTGTCATTAAAGCTTAGTTTTGACCTTACACTGAATTTAAATCATACCGTATCAATTTTGATGCACCAGATGCGCATTTAAAAAGTGATGCTTGTGCCAAATCCCTAGATATTCGAAAAATTTAAATTAAAACAAAAATTAAGGAGCTGGGAAAAGGGTGTCAAAGACTTGAGCCAAAGACGTCGAAGGATCATAGCTATCCACGAGGGATATATTCCTTTATTTTGATTTTTTCTTGAAATTTTACAACTGTGACAAGAAGTAAATATATGTCCGTATTTTCAAGCTAGTACTGCAATACATGTACTTAGCCATTGGGCTGTAAATTGTATATGACTATATAATGTTATCAAATTCCAATATAGATATACTGCTTGCAGAGGGGGGTTCAAGAGTTCCTTACCTTGTAAAAAGCAGTAATCGTAATATCTGAAATTTATCCCTAAGTAACTATGGAAAATAACACATTTAGAAACCTATTTATTTAGTTTAATTAAGTGAAAATAAAACTCTTCTTATTATAGATTTTTTTGTAAACGAAAAAAGTAAATGTAGTTTAGCATATCTTTCATCATGTCTCAGATTCATATGTTGTGGAATCTGTAAAATGGCTTCAGTTTTAGACAAATCTAAATTAAAGTCATGGGGTACTAAAAATCCTTAAAAAGTGAGTATTTAATTATTATAATACTTTTTTTTTTATTTTCCCTTTTTCCTCCCTGTTTTAGTAACATGGTACATGTAGCATTAGGTCAAATGTATGTAAAGATCTTAAGGAAATGTATTTGTTACTGGATTTGCATCAAATTCCAGTATTTTATATATATATATATATATATATATATATATATATATATATATATATATATATATATATATATATATATATATATATATATATAGTACTGACCAGACATAACCTAACACCAGAGCGAACCCAAAGCGCATCCCGGGTTCGCTTTCTGGGTTCTCTCGGGATCCGCTACGGGTCGGCTTTCAGAAATTTTGGGTTCGCTTCGGGTTCGCTCTGCGTTCTCTCGGGGTCAGCACTGGGTCCGCTATAGCGAACCCGGCGTTCGCTTTCTGGGTTCGCTTTACACACTTATGCGTGAAGCAGACCCACCTTTAATCTTACCGCCAGTAAGCCCCGCCCCTTGTTTATTTCAAATACAGCAGTGAAATCGATCATTGTTGTTTTTGTGGCGATCGATACATGTGCATGTAAAGTGGCTGCAACGTTTTTGCTGACAACATACACGAACGATCACGTTTTACACAAAATAGTTTAAAAAAAAAATTGGAGTGGATATTTAAAAAAAGAATTTATAAATATTTTAAAATGTTTACATTTCTCAATGTTTTCTTTTTTAAAACACTATTAGAAGCAACGTGTATCTATATCCGTATAAACACGGGTTCCTCGCGTAATAAACGTTCGACGTAATTTCTCAGAGATCATAAAGGGTCGAAGCGCAATCAATGGATCAAATGCGTGCCGTTGAGTTTGAAAAAGAAAACATTTCACGAGTTAAAGATTATAATCAGGAAAATAGAAAATATGAAGTCATAAATTTAAATAAAAGTAATAGTGTATTATTTTTAAACACCTATCTGGATATGAATACAGGTTGGTACGAGATCAAATTTACCATAAAGCCCTATAATTTAAAACTTCCCGTTTCCGGAAATTTTAGTTCCATTTCCCGCCCCAATTTTCGTTATAATTCAAATCTGGTCATGATTGTGATTTGAATTAAAGAGTTTGTTTGTTTGTATGTTGTTTAATGTTCCTCTCGAGATTTTTTTCACTCAAATGGAGACGCCAAAACTTGCCGGTGGATAGCTGCAAATTTTGTCCTAATCTCGTCACTTACGGCCACTGGGCAGTGGGGTATCTTTTTCTGAATTTAAAAGAAAAATTATACTCGTTGGCAAAAACCGAGAAAATTTAGATGAATTTGCAGGAGAAAAACAGCTAACTCAGGAGGATAAAACGTACGCTCAACTAAGACCTCGTGTCACCCGCAAATAGTTCGTCATTTTGCATAGAAATAAAATATTGTATATGAACTTTTCAGGCATTAAAGGCACAAAATTAAATTCATCTTTATCAATACGGTGACTGCAGGACACCTTATATTTTAACTGAATTTTATTTAACAAGTTTAAAACTCTTACTCAAATATAATCATAAAAATAACATTACATCTATCTACTTTATAATAGATTAGCACAGATGTGAAAGTAAGGTTTTTTATTGCTTAAACACAAGACGACAAATTGTTAATAGCCCATAAGAAACTTTGTCAGAAACCCCCCCCCCCCCCAAAAAAAAAGCCAGTATCTTCTTTACTATAGAAAACCAAAATTCTTTTCTTAAATTGTGCCCCTTCAATAATTTTTCAAGTATTCTAGCCTGGCATTTCTAAAATTTGTAGATCTGATTCTTAAATAAAATTTGATTAATTAAAAATGTTTTCCTTTAATTTTGATAACGATTCAAATGTTAATAGGATTAATCTCTTTACAAATGTGTAACTGCTTAATTTTTTTTCAAAAATATTATTTTTGGCCACTGGGGCAGCCAAGTATCTGTAGTTTTGTTAGCAAATTGTTTTAATTTACTTTATTCGTTCACTATCATCATCAGTCATTCATGAAACTGGACCTTGCTAAAAGACTTTTCAAAAACAGCGGCAACAAGTATGAAAATAAGCATCTGAACACTTTATCAGGTGAAGAAAAAAAAGGCTTATTTCACTCTATGCTTTCTGAACAAAGATTACAACTTTCATTCTTTTATATCATAGCACAAATAACGAAATACGAAGAAAACAATGAAACTTAAACAAGCAATCAGTTGCAATGGCTCCACTGAATATAAATTCATCATATTACTTATTATTTAGACTTTTACTTTCAATAAAACTAACTTTTGCTCTTATTGTTTTTTTCAAAGTAATTTCTTCACTTTCTTAAAGTTAGATAAAGCGATATTTTTTAGTTTTTTTACGCAAAAGATATGAAGATGATGGAGAGTTTTTTTTAAACAGTTACATGAATGTTGCGTAGTAAAAAAAAAAAAAGAAAGAAAAGAAAAGTATTACAAATCATCATGGGATATATTCGACGTAAATGAATATTTTTTGACAGATAAAAAAATTACCAAAATTTAAACGCCAAAAATATGCAAATTTTGTATGCACTTCAAGAAAACTCACCCATGTGAGAAATGCATGAAACAAAAAGTAAGTTTATACATAGAGTTACTTTCGAAATAATAAGGATGAAAACCAGGAAATTCTATCCCCCACAGAGCTCCGTAGAATTATGATAGGATTGTTCCTTACACGCATAATTTGCATCGGAAATGAATATCGCTACGTTTCTATGTTTGATTTTTTTCAAAAAAAAAAAAAAATCCTGTCGTTTAAGAATGTACTATTTTATTTTTCTCTAGACATTACTGAAACTGACCAATTGTTCTTTCGTGAAATGAAATATATGGAGATGACGAACAGTAATCAAGCTCAAAAGTCCATTGATTAGTACAAAATTGGTAAGGGAACAGTATTCAATCTTGAAAGTCCAATGAAATAATACAAATTTGAAGCAGAGCAAACATGATCCTCCAAAACATCAGAGGTGAGATCAGGTGCTATGGAGGAGCGAGCATCCCTTGCCGACCGGTCACACCCTAACAAAAAAATACTATAGTAAACTATAGTTAACTATAGTTTACTATAATATCAAAGTAAAAACTTTGGAACTTTGATTTACTGTAGTGAAAACTTTGGAACTTTGATTAACTATAATAAAAATTTTGGAACTTTGATTAACTTTAGTAAAAAATTGGAACTTTGATTTACTATAGTGAAAACTTTGGAACTTTGATTAACTGTAGTAAAAACTTTGAAACTTTGATTTACTATAGTAAAAACCTTGGAACTTTGATTAACTTTAGAAAAACCCATGGAATTCTGTTCCTGATTCTCATTCTTCCTATTTTATGATATTTAATGTTCAAAATTCATAAAAGCTTCAAATATATAAACCCTATATAGTGCGCACGACCCCGGGTTAAAATACAATAAACTCTGAAATAACGTTTCCTGATTACTATAATAAATAAGACATGTAGTTATTTTAGACTACAAATAATTATTTATGTAATTCTGTATATGCAAGCCACACTGGCCAACCTGACGTGAAACTAGTTTCATCATAACGTCAAAGGTATGGATTTAGATTTTTTTTAATATCTTTTTTCATGTATTATCTACGGAGTAATTGTTATTTATGTTTGGTATGATAATACACCACTCATCATAATTTGTTTTGTTTTTGTTTTTTTTTTTTTTATTTTGTTTTGTTTTTTTTTCTTTGTTTTTTTTATGTATAGTGTACTATGTGTTACGTGTATTTCAGTTGCAGTGTGGGCTTCTGCATATGCAGAATTTTTTAAATTATACATTGTCTTCTGTACAAGGCTTACTATAGAGATGGTGAATTATTAAAATAAAATGCTGGAAATATGTTACAAAATTTGACAGAAAAAGCGAAGTCGGCTATTCGAAAGGAATAGCTTCCAATCATATAAAAAAACAACAACAATGTTTTATATGGTGGAAACGACGTCAGAGACAAAGTATTCATTCAAAGAACTTGAATTTATTTGAATATATTTAGTTTATTTATTTGAAATTAGTATCTGTAATTTTTCTAGTGTGTGTACACTACAAGAAGTGAAAAACCACTCTTATTTAATGAAAATAGAATATCCCTATTCATGCATGACGTTGTTAGCACAACGACGGACTGGCCTGTATAGCCTATGTCTACGAAAATATAGCCTGTGTCGATGAACATGTTATAAAAAATCAAAATCCATATTTTTGACGTTATCATGAATTAAGTTTTAGGTCAGTCTGGGTCGTGCGGCTTTTAAATATCAAAGGCACTTTTAAACAAGAACCCAGCCCCCCTCTTCAAGACACACACGAACGATATTCAACCCTTGCTTGTTACACATTTCTCCATAAAATATATTTTTACACTTATTTATCATGTATACCACAGAAAAAAAGGGAAACAACGCAAAAAGTCGTTCCATACAAAAAATATCCTTCTAAACGTTATAAGAGAGAAAAGTATGCCACTCCGATTTGTTTACATTGTACCCCCGCTGGTCTTCCCAATTGAAAAAAAAAAGATTTTATTTCAACGTTAACTGTCATCATGTCTCTACATGATTATAATATATTATATTTGCCATCTTTTTGTTAACTTTTTCTTATGATGTTTTGATTGTCTTGTTTTACAGGTACTTTTTTCTAGTAAGTTTTGGGGGATCAGACATTATCATATTTTACGTAACTGATAACCAAAACTTGTGAATCTGATCCTCCTCTTGTGTGTTAAATTGTTTATGTTTATACCGTCAATTTAATAAATGACATTATTCATCTCTATGAAAGTGTTTTATTTGACTTGTACAAAATTAGCAAAAACTAGCTGCGGTGAGCTTGCCTATAAGCATTAGAAGACATAAAACAACAATTATTAGAATAATAATTGTACTTATGTATTTAATGCGGTAATTTATTTAGAGCTTTTTAGTAGGATTTTATGTTTGTAAATTGTGAAAATTCTTAGATCCACGCCCTGGCTGATGTATCAATAGCTTTTAGCCAATGATGGTGTAAGTCACGTGGTCAAAACAGCGAGGCATTCAGTTGTATTTTGATACCCGCACGCTGACCACCGCTTACACGAGGCACGTCTATTTTGAAGACCCACCTCCACCCCAGCATTCCTACCCCTTAATATGGTTATTAAGGTGTCATGTAAAATTATATTTAGGCCTATTTTGTTTTAATGTGCCATTTTTTTTTTTGCTAACTTGGCCTATTCTGTTTTTGATGTGCCATCTTTTTGCTAACTTTTTCTTATGATGTTCTGGCCTATTTTGTTTTGATATGCCATCTTTTTGTTAACTTTTGAAGGATCAGACATTATCATATTTTACGTAACTGATAACCAAATCTTGTGAATCTGATCCCTCTCTTGTGTGTTAAATTGTTTATGTTTATACCGTCATTTTAATAAATGACATTATTCATCTCTATGAAAGTGTTTTATTTGACTTGTACAAAATTAGCAAAAACTAGCTGCGGTGAGCTTGCCTATAAGCATTAGAGGACATACATTATATTTGCCATCAGATTGACTCTGCATCTCGGAAAAATCCCCACAATTAACCCTCAGACACGATATTACATTCAGTGCATTAAAAAACCATAAGGTAAACGCAACGAAAATGCATAAAAAATGTATTACCTACAATGATAACATCCGAGAGAGATTATTACATCGGGTCTCTCGGATTTCTGCAAATTTATTCTACATAAAGACATCTTTCTTTTGTTTTTCATAAAAGAAATAAAATAGCACCGTGACTAAAGTTTGATGTTTACAATTTATTTCAGGTAATAGATACTTGACAAAGCTAAATAATTGTAAAACGCCATCGCTTGATGTCTGCTACGCATGCATTAGTACAAGGTCCCACGGGCTCGAAGATGTATTCGAGAATGAGTAATTCAACACTGTCAGCCGCCATTTTATCCTCACAGAAGTCAATGTAAAAAGGGTCTTTGGATACATCCGATAAACATCGAGATTTGAAATACTTCTTGGATCCGCTTTTTGAATTGTAGCAGTATATGTCCGAAAAAACGGTAATAATTTTTCCAGATATATTAAGCCAAATTACAAATTTCTCTAGAATTAGGGGAGTCTGGTCACAATTTTTAATAACAGATGTGTACGTGGTTGTATTAGATTGTGATTTACTGTTTAAACCAACTGAGCAGTCTGTCCCGGAAAATTCGGTCTCTATGGTGTCGTTTATAATCTTACTAACACCTATGGCTAGAAGTTCTAATGCAGTTTTTGATTTCAGCCAAAAATATGATATTAACCTATTTGTTTCATAGTACAGAACTAATTCACAGACTGTAGTATTTTCCTTTGAATTCGAAACTGAAAATAAAAATAAACAAAATTATTCTTTATCCAAAGGACTTAACATATACAAACACGTAGTGAAAATATCTAAAGTAACATTTATTCCATTCGTTGTTAAGTCTCCATAATGAGTTAAATCATACCATTGATTAATTATCTAGACACATTAATGGCCACAAAAAAAGGAGACGGGGCCTAATTTATATTGGAAATTTTAACTATGACATCAAACAAATCTTAAAATTCTTTAAAAATGCCACGGAATAAAATGATTTGCGATTTTAAACTGTACCAGAAAATTAAACTACATTAAAACCAGTTGTAAGAAGCTGTTTTGTAGTTAGTCCCCACATAGCAAGGTATAAACAAGTCACTGATCGTGATGCACTTGTCGATGTGACGTCATTTCAAAAAACCTGTCGCAGTTTGTATGCAGCGAAAGGCAGATACGTAATATTTTAACAACGAAAAATGTATTTTAAATTAAATGAAATAGTATATGGAGATATTTCAGAGGCCATTAACTTGCAACGTTGTTTTTCTGATTTTATCTAATGAATATATTTTCCGTACATTTCCTAGTTAATTGATACTGTTGTATACATTTTTACAGGTACATTGTAGGGTAATGTAATGGATTTTTTTTTTAAATAAACTGATTTAGTGCAAGTACATACACTCAATGGATGAAAGGATGCTTTTTCATGTAAACTCTAGAAATGTAAAGCTAAGTACAAAGTGCTGGTGAAATCTTGAAAATGAATTATTTTTTCTACAGTGAATGCAGGTGCCCAGCAAAGAATTCAGCATGCAGCCATACAAATAACATTTAATAATAAAATAGTACAATGCTTATAGGATCGCAGCACGTTTTACAAAGTACAATGAGTTTTGAAAATATTATAAATAGGGATGTGAAATAGGTCAATATTTGAGAATCGGTTACTAGGATGATTTTCCGATCGAGTACCTGGGTACTCGGTAAAATGTAAATACAAGTTTGTTAATTTTCTTGAGCCCAGTTAAGCTCTGTGTAAACTCTAACGATTTATTAAGTTTATAATGCATGTTAATAATGTCAAGAACAATGTTGATAATAAACATCGTATCAAACGAAAAAGATTTTTTGAACTAATTTTAAGAATAATAATAATAATAATTTAAAAAAAAAACAAAAAAAAAAAAAAAACCTTTGGTTACTTGTATTTCCAAAGACTTCATCACTTTTGAAGTTGGTACCGGCATTTCTATGCATGTCCAATATCGCTACCGTATACAAACTAAACAATTTAAAATGATAATCCGTACTTAAGTGATGTTTACTGAAAACAATTTATTGAAGCCATCCAGAAATTAAGGACCACAATAGGTGAGAACAGCTGTGTACTAGGTGATTGGTCACTAATTACTGTGTATACACCGCCACAGGCGATAACGGGTGTTTTACAGGTGTAAAAATAATCTAATAACCGTGTGCATATTTAGTTACCTTTTAAAAAAGTTTTAATAAATATATGTACTTTGAAATAAGAAAAAAATATACATCCGAGTAACCGAGAACCAATTTAAGTATTCGATACTCGAACGTTCGATCGAATACCCGGTTAACCGATTACTCGTTGTACTCGTTGACATCCCTATCTATAAACTAAACGAAGAACTTGGTATGCCCTGGCACTACTTAAATTTGTCAGTGACCTCAATACTGCAAGTATGTACTAAAAAGAATCGCCATCCTGATAAAGAATGCATTTCTTATCACAAAAAAAAAGAAAATGCCGATATTTCAATTGGTCATCTTAACAGTACTGCAAAACTTATTCCTTTTAACGATAAAGTTACTTAAGCGCATTTGGTTCCGTCCAATGATTTAATAAATATATATAATCATTTTCAAGACTAGAATGCACTATTTCTGTTTATTTGAGCTAACCAGTTTAAAAAAGGAGCAATGCTTAATTTTCATGTGCTAGTTTATGTACCTATATATCTTTATTATAATAACACTTTATTTCGAGAAGTGGAATTAAAAGAAAATATTATCTTTGTCAAATTTGACAATTCTCCTATCATAAAAACTAGAAGTTGCTTTTGTGTCTTTAAGGCACTGAAATCTACCATGAACAGTTACTCAGTTCTGCTATGTTGATAGCGATGCATTCAGATAAAGAGGCCTTCTGCTGGGTCCAAGAACTAGGGCTGTTTTGGAAGCCTGCAATTTAGAAAAAAATAAATTCATTATGCAACGACCTCTTGCTTACCAAATACCATCGAAAATAAGTTTCATATTAATAGCAATCTATTTAATCAGCTTTCAAAGATATCACAGTCGTGACATATTATGAACTTTAGGCGATAAAGTGGCCTGTGTGTGGCAGTGGTTAAAGTGTCTGCTCTAGAGTCTCAGAGTAAGGAAGTGATCCTTACGTCGTGGGTTAAAATCCACTGTTGGACGTGGACACCGGTCCTTCGGGTGAGACCGTATTAAGCAAGGTCCCAAGTCGCAGTAGGTGTTGGCATGAAAACGACCCCTCACTGCTCAATGGCCCTGAGTGCCGAGAATATGTATACATTTGCAGCCCTCCACTGGCAAGTGGTGGCGTCTCCATATGAGTGAACAATTCTCGAGAGGGACGTTAATCAACAAACAAACAAACACGGCGATTTAGGTAAAGTTAGCAATGTAAGTTGTCGGTGTATATACTATATATATGTCAGACTATAATTGATAATTTATTATAAAAAAAAAGTTATCAACAAAGTAAATCAAATAGTGAAGTTTTCCAAATACTAAAACAAAGCGTTAAAGTTTCACGCTATTTTTTTTTTAAGTGATATCTGCAGTCAATAAACGTTTTGTTTGTAATTTGTGAATGTGTTTAGTAGTGCATAAAAAATTATAAATTTTCCGCTAAAATTGTTGAAAAAAAAAAGAAAAAAAAAAAGAAAAGAAAAAAAAAACAACAACATTTTTGTTGGTGGAATTAGTTGGCTTACAATATGATAATAAAAAGAATGATGTTGATGAAACAAAAATAAACTTACGCAATGATAGCTACCAATCAGGACCCAAAAGCAAAGAAAATTGATGCTCAACTTTCTTATGGACATTCTGGAATTTTAACTTTCAGCTTGCATAATTCTAGAATAAATTCTCTTTCAGAGCATATTGATATTTCTGGAATTGAGTATAATTTATATACATAGATTCTAATTACGGAAGTTACCAATGAAAATGTCAAAGATGCAGCTTTCGGTCACGTGTCATTAAAGCTTCGTTTTGGGCTTACACTGTATGTTAATCATATACAGTACCAATTTTGATGCATCAGATGCGGATTTCGACAAATTCTGTTTCTTCCGGTGATGGTCATGCCGAATCGTTGGAAATCCAAAATTTTAGATTAAGAAAAAAAAAAAAATAATAAAGAGCTGTAAAAAAGGGCGTCAAAGACTGGAGACAAATACACCGAAATATCATAGCTCTGCATCAGGGTGATGATCCTTAGTTTTGAAATAAATTTCTAAATTTTACCACAGCAATTATATATGTATCCGTATTTTTCGAACTAGTACCGAAGTACTTAGCTACTTGGCTGTAAATTGTTTATGACTGTATATAATGTTACTGCTTGCAAAGAGTTCAAGAGTTCCATTACTTTGCCAAAGGTAGTGATCGAGATATCTGAAATTTATCCCTAAGTAACTATGGAAACACATTGTGCAATCTATTTATTTAGCTTAAAGTTAAAATAAAACTCTTCTTACAATCCTTTCTTTTTGTAAACGAAATACGTAGTTTTTTAGATATCTTTCATCATACTGAAGATTCACATCGTGTGGAATCTGTAAAATGACTTCAGTTTAAATTAAAGTCATGGGAAACCCAAAATCCACAGAAAGTGAATATTCAATTTATCCTTTTTTCTTTCTTTTTTTTTTTTTTTTTTAATTTTATCTTTTATCCTTGATATTTTAGTAGCATGGTACAATGGTACATGTACATCTAACACTAGATCAAATCTATTTTAAAAACTTATGGAAATGTAATTTTTACTGGTTTTGCATTGAACTCCAATATATATTATAAAGGTATTGAAAAAGGAGAAATTTGAAGAAAGACTGGCCCATTAGCACCGGTTTTGTAGGCAAATTCTATTATTAATATGTGTTTTATCAATAATTGTAAAATGCACGTTTTTCTTCCAGTTATTTTTTACATAATTTCTATCTTATCCCACGTCCTATTTCAAGATATTTTTAAAGCATAAGAAAACTTTTCAATTTTTCAATATTTTCTAAGGGGAGTGTGATCTTTTATAGATTAAATTTAAGAAAAAAATATGTAGCGGGCACAAGCGTAAGATTAAACGTGCTAAGTATTTTTTTTTAATCAAATCTATTATAGAACACCTACATAAAATATTTTGTGAACAATGTATGCTTTGCTTTAGTAATTGTTTAGATAGAAGGCAAACTTATTTCATTTGGTACAAATACTTGAATAAAACAAAAAAACCATGATCATTCATATGGGAACACTCTGACTTCAAC
Source organism: Saccostrea echinata (assembly GCF_033153115.1). Classification (NCBI taxonomy): domain Eukaryota; kingdom Metazoa; phylum Mollusca; class Bivalvia; order Ostreida; family Ostreidae; genus Saccostrea; species Saccostrea echinata. Next base: position 800,126 of record NW_026889781.1, read on the forward strand.
GCATATACTACTGTTACGTGCAGGAACAAAGATAAGTAAGCCACTGGTTTTCAAGTAGCGTGAGAAGTTTAAGGAAAAAATGAAACTTCCGTGGAGGATGAAGGCGGGTGTCGCCGCCTATTTCAAGATCAGTTCTTCCTCAAAGACAAATTGCAAGCGTAAATGGAGATGGACCGCCGACATACAGGGCTTGAAATTTAGTTGGTTCTAAAATCGGAACATCATATGGAACGACGGAGTATTTCCAAAAAAATTGTTTGTGATATAGGAAGTCGATGCGAGATGGGTGCCCCTGTTTTCCTTGAGAGCAGAAATGGAAAAAAAGCAGTGTTCTGTTGAATATCTAACTCGATTTGAACTTGAGGGTGACATAATCATGACGTAACACACCCGTGCACCTATATGTAACTTGACGTTACGTCTAAGCCTCCCTGGATTTAACTCTTGTCTATCTTAGGAAAGCTCCTTGGACCTTTGTGGTAGTTTAAGAAATTATGATGAAATTTTCCAGTATTGTTGCACAAGGACTCTTTTTATATATATTCATGCCTATTGTTTGCTTGAATCACACCAAAAAGATTTTTTTTTCAATTCCATAAACTTTTGGATCAAGCCTGTGAATAGGATAGTCGAAAGGGGGAATATATATAATTTTTTAGGTTAGTGGTGGGTGGACATATGCAAGAAAGTTTAACCAAAAATACTCTTCTATCCGTTTTCAGGAGGGGTGGGGGGTCCGTGTCTCCTACACTGAAAAGAGGATTCAAAGGTCGTAATATTTTACTTTTGCATAGAAATCTAATAATTAATTAAAAAAGACTTTGTTGATGATTTTTCTAACATTTCAGAAAATTTTCCAAAATGATGTTTGGGGAATGTGTATTAAAAAGAAATAGTGTTAAAGACGAAGTTTCTATGCACAAAATATTTTTACTTCAAAATTAATATCATACAAAATTAAAACTTATGACATTATGAAAACAAAACAAAGGGGATAAAAAGAAATGATTTAAGAACTTAATTTTCAACCATCCAAAAACAACTGATGGGAGGGATTCCATAATTAAAAAAAAAAATCCTTTCAATCGTAGGATATGTAAGTAACTTGAAATCAAGACCGTTGTTCTGTTTTGTTTACAAGCGATTATAGACATTTTACAATATCCACACCTTGTATTTAACAGACTAAAGGCAGTATACAATGTCGCCAGTCAAGCTGTAAATGACATTCCAAGGCGAATTTGCAATAGGGTTGGAACAACAAACAGATTCTGACAGAAATAAATTGTTTCCCAATTGTTTGTATGTTTAAAAAAACCCTGGCTGGAAGACAAAAATGATATAAAGATACCCTCTCAGACTGATCCAGCGGGATTTATCTAGAGATGCTATGAAGTAAAAATTTTAAATGTATACTTCCTTTTTTTTTTGGTCAACCAATGATGGCGTTTTTTAAATACCTTGTTCTCTTTATTTAATGTAGAAAAAGAAATTTATCAATATTTTCTAGGCAGTCTTCTTTCAATCAAATATTTCCTATTGACGAGTTTACCCCAAAAATTCTTAAGGTATTATAAGATACATTTTGGTTATAGATAGTTTTTTTTCCCTGAATATAACTTGCAAAGGTATTTCTACTGTATATCAACATATATTTTTTTCTAATATATCACCTAGAATTTTGTTTAAATAACATAAAATTATCTAATTTTTTATGTCTTCTTTGCTTCTTTTCAAAAGAATGGGATTTGTAAAACAGTGTTATTAGAAACGGCTTTACAAGCGAGAACTGTTTTAATATATCAGTCTCTATCTTGAACTCAATCCTATATTCAGCTACAAAATATAGGATATCCTCTGTTCTCCTACGTGTTTTCCTAATAAAAAAATGTCTAAATTTCCCACAAACAAAAAGAATCGGTTGTACTGGAAAGCAATGTTGACTGTTTCTGGAGGGCATGGCTTCATTATTCAAAGGGGAATAGTTTTTTTTTAACAAAAAATTCTCGACGAATCAGTTTCAACTAATTGACATGAGAGTATAATATAACAAAATGTTTACCTGGCACTGGTAAGATAAAGTGCAATAATTTGACCCTTTCCTTAGAAATTCGTTTGGAGCAATTTTTTGCGAAATTAAACATCTCAATTATTACATTCATTTTGCAAACATACAGAAAACAATTCACCAGAAATAAAGAAAACCAACAATAATAATGCATATTTATATTTATTGCCAGGTTATACATGCAGATACTTGAGGACATTAAATGATCGAGAAATACCATTTTTTAATAAATGCTATACATTACTCAGTACAAGGCCCCAGAGGTTCGAATACGTAATTGAGATGTAGCAGACTAATATTGTCAGCGGCCATTTTGTCTTCGTAGATCGTAATATACTGTGGACCTTTCCATCCATACCATGAACACCTAGATTTAAAATATTTCGTATGATCTGTATTTGAATAAGAGCAGAACATGTCCGAGTCTAGATTAATAATTTCACCGGATTTATTCAATTCAATGTTGAAGCTCTCGATAATCTCCGGACTCTGGTCACAGTTCTGTACAACAGAAGTATACGTAATCGTTTGTTCTTCGGATGACCTGTTTATTCCAACTAAGCAGTCCGTCCCGGTGAACTCGGTCTGTACAGGTTCAACATTCTCGTACAAATAAATGGGAAGGTATTCAGAGGCAGATTTTGACCTTAGCGAAAGTTTTGCAAACTGCCCACATTGATCGTAATAAAGAACCATTTCACATTCTGTAGAATTTTCCGTTGAATCTGAGACTGAAAAATAAGATTAGTTTATATACAAAACAAAACCAAGCAGACAGGTAGTGAAAGTGAAACAATAAATCTGAAATTAATGCCCTCCTTGTATAATGGCGGGTCCCCTTATGAAATAAAATGGAATATGCTGTCTTTCAGAAAAGAGTCATTGTCTATAGTTAATGCTTCCAATTACATAGCCTCTGTCAATTTATAGCATCAATTTCCAAAAACAAAATTAAGGTTAACTGTAAAGTTCTCTATTTCGGCTTTAAATTTATTTAAGCACATATTCTTGTCCATTTACTTATGCACATTTAAATGCCAGTCCAAAATTCCCAAAGTATAATTCCTCACTGCGAACAAGTGTAGAAAAAGTGATTCTTGCATTTTATTTGATACGTTTATGATTGCAGCTGAGGGAAAAATGTTACCTTTGTCAAATTTGACAATAGTCCCATAATCAATTTCTGCTGTCGTGTCTTGAGGGCACTGGAAATTTCCATGTATAGTAACTCTTCCCCCCTCCTTCGATTCGGACATATTCAGGGGTCTTATATTTGGCTTTTCAAGAACCCGCACGGTTTTGGAATCCTATCAGTTAGAAAATCTATCTGATTAAAGTATTTTCCTTAAAAAAAATACTATCTGTACATTATCCATGTGTCAATTTTGTCACTATAAAAATCTTTTCAATTTTATTTCTATCGATATTGTGAAATTCAAAAATGCAAAGCTTATTACTCTAGAGATTAACAATGTCAAAGTTAAAACGATTGTAAATTAGTGTTTAAAGAAGTATTAAAGTAATGCTAAGTCAGTGCTATAATATGCTGTCATAGAAAGCGAGATGACGTAAACTTTTGAACTAACAGTTGGAATTTTTTATGTAATTAAACATACAAAAATGACTGGAAGTATGGACATACTGAAACAAATTATTTTCTTTCTCATGTTATATAAGTCATATGGGTTGAATTGTTTTCATCAATTATATCAGCTATTCATTTAGCACTGTTGGCCGTTTTGCTGTCACCCGTCACAAAAAAAGTCCAAAAGAACAATTTTTAGTCAGACACTTCAAAACATAATATATCAAGCATTGAAATTTGTCTTTTAATATATCTCGAAATTACTGGCAGAATTGAGAGGTAAACAAGGACTGAAGAAATGTCCTTGGACAGATGTATAAAATGCAAAACATGGGAAAAGTTTTTATTCAAATTTGTTGAATAACTATATTCCTGACCAGAACACAACTAGGTTAAGGACGCCCATGAAATATACGGCTTAATTTATTATTAGAAAATGAATACAATTCTAACAATTTTTTTTAACAGCATTAGTTTTGATGAATGTGAATTGTGGTGTTTGCACTTGTGTATATCGGGTCTTTGCTTAGTTGGGTCAAAGCAACATCGCTTACATAAGCTATTTGTCACCTGACCGGTTTAAAATTAGAACATATATGGACTACAACAAAGATCGTGAATGTTAACGATATACGGGTATCTTTCCGCTATAAAATTTATTCTGTTTTCTTTGAAACAAATTACTTAACATGAAAAGTGCTGGGAGCAACTTTCTCATGCTCTGGAATTTTGTAAAATTTAGCCGTCTTTCTATAAACTCCAGACATAAATGTAATACGCATTGGAATAATGCTACATTACGGAATGAATAAAAAATGCACAACCAACTTCCAGCACTTTTCAGAATAGTAGGAATAATAGCTACACGTGCTTAAAAATTTAGAATTATAGTGAAGCGGATATCGTTGAGCTTTTGATATTTTAGGGGGTCTGGACCACTCATTCTAGCACGTTACTGTACAAATGTGCTCCGTAGGGACAAATATAAAATCTACACATTATGAATTTAGTTTGACAATAAAATATGGATTAATATATTTTAGAATATGTCTTTATTTTGGTCCAATTAAGGTTGTTTCTTATTTATTTTTATTTTTACAAACTACGATAATAACTTGATCCACGCCTCAAGTACAGAGAAATTGCCTGTCAAACTAAAAATTGACGTCATCTCAGTAAGTACAACGAGATCAAGCTGACTTTCATTTTACATATGCTAAGTGCTGTTTCGGCAAGATAAGTTGCAAATCCATTTATCATTTTAACATTTATTGAAAACGGAAGTATTTGAGTGTGTTTTAAAAAGAACATATATTTTATTTATTCATGGAGATTCATTTGTATTGTTTTAACGTGACGTCATAATAGCTTTCCCGATCCTCTGCATAGGCTTACGTAAATATGAGAGTCCTTAACTTAGCTGCGAATGAAGGATTAATTTAAGCCATTTCTTTTTCCAGAAAACGTTATCTATCCCAAAATAGTTTAAACCTAGGAAAAGGTTGTTGTTTTTACTTTTTTAAATTAAGATATAGTTTTCATTCATTGCAGTCACGTGATGACGTCGTGGATGTGCACGCCTTTGCCTTGGACTCAAACTTCTTTTTATGTAATGGTTGATAATACTTTTAATTGGCGACCTTGATAATTTATTGAAATATACAAGTCTTACAATTAAGAAATAGGATATCATTTTTAGAGTTTCATTGGGATATGACATGAAGATGGTCACGTGTTAAAATCATATAATGCCCGATGAGTGTTATAATGGATTTGATCACGTGCCAACTTCATGTCATATCTCAATAAAATTCTACAAATTGATATTTTATTTCACGTATTTATATTTTAATTTTATTCCTGTTAAAAAGAAAATTAGGCACTATATAGACTTTGTTATGGAAGATGCAACATAACGTACCTACGACGTCATCTGACGTCACGGGCAAGCCTTTCTTAATGGATCGTGCGGTTTGCTTTTCATGAGCAAGAAAGTCTGATCACGTGACCAATTCCATGTCATTAAAAATTAAATGTCAATTAAATTGGTTTTGTCATATAAGAATAGACACTGGGAAATGTTTATATTCACATTTAATTCATTTTTTACATTAAAATTCATAAACATTTTAAAGAAAATGAAATGTCATCCCATTTCTTTTTTTTTGGGGGGGGGGGGGTATTTAATATAAGATTAAAAAAATATATAAGATAAAGCTATATTTATGCAAACATAAAAGAAAATAATAATGATAATAAAAAAGATAAGAAATAAATAAAAATGAATGGGCGTTAACACCATCAATGGAATTTAGAAACATACTTTTTCCGTATGAACTTTTTTTTCTGCTTTTTAGTGCAAATAAATCCGATAATTTAATCTTGAATTATATTTTTTATTTTTCTGGCAAAAGTTTTAATACTATCCATGAGTATTTATTATCATTAAACTTTTTCCTATTTATATAATATTTTAAAAAGCAGTAATTAGATATACTCGTATATGTATTTCAAACTTTCTTTTCTAATTGCCCCCCCCCCCCCCCCTCCAAAAAAAAAAAATCACTTTTACTAACTTTTACCAAGAAACAAAGACATGTGTCACATATCATTTATTTCTTTTTATAATAAAAGATGCTTAAAATTTGCTTCAAGACAATTTGACAATTTGACATTACAGTATTTGTAGGTACATATCCTTTAAAGTCATTTATGTAATGAATATGAGTGTTAAAATTATCTCTGTGATGGTTAATCCAAGCTTTGTGAATTATCACTTTAGAGATTCACAGTGTGAAATCGAATAAAAATTAACCACAAGTCATTTGCATCTTCTCAAGCCACAGTCTTGAGTCCGCATATAGCTCTATCCTACCTGTGGCTCTTTGATTCCATAAACTGACACAAGCTTGAATGATAACGCCACTATGCTGAGGCGTCGTGTTAAGCCATTAAAAAAATAATAGTTTCCCTTGCAATTGAAATATTAAAAAAAAAAAAAAAAAACAAACAAAAAAACAAAACAGTAAACAAGACATGTTCCATAAAGTGCGATTAGGTATTGAAATGTCGCATCAAATTTATTTTCCAACTATGCTTTACTCGCATAGGTAAATATTTTATTGACGAAATATTTTCTTCTCATTTAACTATGGCCAGAATTGGAATAGATCGTGCATTTAGACCGTGATTTGTGACGATGATCAATTTGCGAATTGTTTAAGATTTACATTATTTTATTATTTATAATTTTTACATATTTTTATTCATTTTTATAGATTCTTAACTTAGACTGATCGGCTAGGTTTTTTTTTAAGGATAGGGCGTTGTACAAATAGTATAATATATAAAAAGATGATTAAAAAAAACTAACACAGTAGCATCTGTCAATAAACACCAATAGAAGAAAAACAGTGATGACGAAATTGTTTAAGGACATGATACAATTTATACGTGAACGTTGGGACAATGTAGAAAACTGTCTATTTTAGATCATGTTGATATCCATGGAATTCTCAGTAATTTGTACATGGCGATTTTAATGAAGGAATTTAACATAGAAAATGTCAAAAGTGCATCTCCCGGTTACTAGATATTAATTGTCATGTTGGTTTCATTTATTTTATGTTTAATGAGTATGCAAGGAAAGTTTTATAATTTTAAGAGAAAAAAGAAAATGATAAACATATCAACATTAATTTATTGGTCATTTAAAACACCGTTTAATAAAAGCTAAGATACCAAATTGTAATTCCTAGTTATCCTAAACATGAAACAAAAAGGCAAGGATTCCTTATTCTCTGAAAAATATTTCTATTTATTTATTTATTTATTTTTGTTTTTTTTTTGGGGGGGGGGGTCGGGGGGGGGGGGGCTCGTAGATTTAAAAAAAACATTGTTTCTCAAATTGGATTGATAAGCTAATCGCCCTGTCATCAAAACATGCTAGTTTTGTAATTTTTGCGTCATGATCATTTTTTACGGTTGTTTTAACATCCTTGAATCAATACATAATGAGTGCATTAACATAGCATTAAAAGTTAGTACAATCATGGACAAAAATACATAAACAAATTAATAAACTTACATAATGTTGCCTACTTTTTTTTATGCATTTCACGGGATAAACCTGCCCATTTAGTCAGCTGGATGCTCACAAAACTGACAGTTATAGAAAGATAACTGAATGGTAGAGCTCTGACACTCAGTCATCCTGCAGTAAACTTTCAGTCACCTTGCACTTAAATGAATGGGAGAATTTCATCCTGTGTTTATAATGATATTATTGCAATGAAACACACACTGAAAAGTCAACAATTGACTGTATACAACACATAACCTCACAAGAGCGTTACTTCTATGAATTTGGCTATTTCATTGAAAAAAGTAAGAGTGATACAATACATCATCATTTATGATTTAATTTTCAAATGATAAGACACCAATGAAATAGATAATTAAAAAAGAAAAGAAATTGCCTTGCACGTACTTACGTATACATCCATGGAGGAAACATATGAAGAAAGCATTGATATTTCAAAACCATTGTAGTCATAATTAGATAAAGAAAATGAACAATCGACCAAATCTTCAGCTCATTCTGTCAGCCAAATAATCAACACAAAAACTGCTTTAATTCATATGTGGACTTATTTTTTTCTTACATTTACATGGTCTGGCAACCTGTCGATTTTAAATGTATCTTCAAGTTTTCCTATATCTGAAAACCCCTCTTCTATGGGTTGCTCGAATACTAAAGGGAAATTTAGAGTTCTGATGACTAAGAAACTCAGCATTGAGTTAAGGTTTGCTTATGAAGAAATATGACTCTTCTATATCTCAAATCAAATTTAACTCTTCTCCAACTAGTGAGCCTTGAAATTTGAAGACTTGTAACTGCAATGTTTTGTGTTCCAGAAAAACTTTTACCTACTAAAGTATGTGCACATAGATTCATGCTTAGCTACTTCAAGTACTGCTCAGGGACAAAATCTTACACGTCATGCTATCAAGCTAAGCAACCATCATTGCAATCTTATTTTCGTCCCAATACTCCTCACTTCTTATTCTAACAAAGACAAAGACATTGACTTTGAGTTTTCATCTTTATTTCAATGAATTCTTATGTATATATAATAAAAAGATAACAAAGTATGCTTAAAAATAAGTTATTCATTGAATGATATAGTTTTTTTTTGTCAATTGGCTGGTTTGAAAACCCCATAACCAAACCATTTTATCTTTATAAAAGTTGCATCATTTATTTTAAGACGGGCATTTTTAAAGTCTGGACATCAGCAGAAGTTTTCAATTTAACGTCATTTTTGTGTGTTCGAAATAGTCGTAATGTTTTCATTCAGCAACCTCATTTTGTCTTAGAAATCCTGTATGGCATAGATTTTGACATCGTTTCCAAGAAAGATGGTTGTTATATTTGTATAACAATACGTGTATATGAATATGTGTATATATTACAATTATATTGCTGGAAATGTATTATAAAATACAATTATAATCTTGTAAATATTTAGTTATTGTGCAGAAATATAGAAATAAAAAATCGAGACATGTTTGATAAAACACCCTGTACAGTATTCTCTATGTCCTTCGGTTGGGTGAATATTCTACTCATCAAGTACATTAATTTGTCATATTGATCTCAAACTACCTAGCTGTTGTCATTTAAATTTGGAGAAAGAATTTATTATGTGTTAATAAAGGAGAAGATTATCTGGAAATCACTTAGTAAATTAATTTGAAATCTTTTTTAAAACCTATAGGTTGAGTTTAGATATTTGACTGAACCTTGCTGGAGAAAAAGTGAGCGATGCTTTGTTTTTAATATAGCCTTCAAATATGCATACTGAACTCCAGGAGATATTCTTATACCCATGAAATATCATATCTTATCGTAAGCACATTTCAAGAAGTCTAGGCTAGGATGCGTTTATATATACATGTACTTAAAAACAATAAAAAAAAAACAAATGTTAGAAATCTGTGCCAAATCGATTTTTGTGAAACACGTAAAAATGTCTGATGCCTCACCTGATAAAAGTTGTGATTTTATAAATACAGGTTAAAACAGATATATTTATTATACACAGCCAAAAAGAATTCTAAACTAATTGGCTGTATCAAGTTCAAAGTACATACACTGTAACTTACAAATTCAAAATCAAAACCAACCTAGCAACAAAATATTATGATTTGAACACAAATGGGAAGACAACATATCTGCGTACTAAAAGAAACATAGCATATCTTGACATAAAATGTTCCCAAAAAATGCATTCTGAAGTTGACGCCTCCATAATATTAGATGTTTAGAATGGTGTTGTATCTTCAACATGCTGTTATTTATTGAATTTTAGCACTATTATATTATAAAACATTTTTATTCCCTAAGAAAACAGTACTATAGTTAATTATAGTTTACTATAGTATCAAAGTTTTTTTTCACTATAGTAAATCAAAGTATTTTTACTATGGATTTCAGATCGTTATATTTTTTTGTTCTTCAATTCATATATGCAAATGCTTATGTTTAATTTAAAATATTATTTGTATATTCACACATTATTTCTCAATTTAAGCTATAGTTAACTATAGTAAATTTTTGTTAGGGTTGTCTGATATGCAGTGCATTCAAATAATGAACAGAAATTTGAATTTGAAATGCACCTGGTTACACCTCCATAGACAAAATAAGAAGTTGTAAATTGTGTGTACAGAAAAGCACGTGATAAATAAAAAATATATTAGAGACTTTTGTCTGAATCTATAATTTAAATTGTGTCCTCTAACAAGATTTTGATAGGGTATTGAATGTGACATTACCTCGTGTGTATAAATTGTGACGAAGATTAGAAATGCCCTTATTTATGTAGCGCTTTTGCTTATCACTTGTGTCGATACGATTTATATGTGCAACATTAAGGGGAAAATCATTTGTGTCCGTCACGTGATAAACAAAGACATGTGGAATTACAAATATGCCTTACAATAATACCCGATAAAACTCTCTTTGCAACATGGCCTTACCTGTATACATAGTTGAAAACTGAAATTAAAAAAAAAAAATAGCGTGATATAATATAGCATTTATAATGAATGTAAGCCTTCAGAGAGTCCAAAACATGCTGCAAATTAAAATTGCTGTAACTTTTCATTAGTCATTACTGGGAGACAGAAAAAAGATAAATAACGTGTAATATAACTTTATTTTCATTAGATTTGTACTTTTCTAGATGATTGAGAAAAACCATTCTTTTACATCTGCAATACATTCGTAAGAACAAGGTCCCATAGGATTGAACATGTAATCGAGATAAAGTAGTTCAACATTGTCGGCAGCCATTTTGTCTTCGTAAAACGTAACGTATGAGAGGTCGAATGGTCCGGACAGTGTACATTTAGATGTGAAATACTTCTTATATTCGTCATTCTCAGAAAAACAGTACATGTCTGAATGAAGTCTAACAATCTCATCAGATTTTGTAAATCCAAATTTAAAGTTGTTATCAATGCGATGATTACAATTCTGAATAACGGGGGTGTAAGTGGTAGAATGATTCTCGGAGGACCTGTTAATCCCGACTAAGCAGTTAATTCCAGAAAACCCGGTTTGTTCGGGGTCGTCTACTATCCAGTTCAAATAAAATTTCATGGATTCTAATGTAGATTTTGAGCTTAGCGTAAGTCTCGGCCAATATCTTCGTGAGTCGTGATTCAAAACAAATTCATACTCTGCTGAACTTTCCTTTAAGTCTAAAACTGAAAAATAAAGATGGCTTATTAATTTAAAAAATCTGCTAAAACTACTACTGTAAAATAATTTTCCTGCGGGTTTCGTTTCTTTTGTTTTTGAAGTATGTCCAACGAATTTTTGTCCACCACGAAAAGTAATATGTCATCTACATAACTACTTAACAATTCTTTATTCACGAAATCAAATTCCAACGAACATATATTTTTTTTTTCTCAAACATGAAAATTTGATTCCTCGAAAATATTTCAATTTACAGCATATTTGTTAAAACATTTTTTTTTTATTTTTCATGTTATTTAGCCAAAGCCCCTCCCCTATGAATAAAACTGTACTAGCTATCTTGTCGAACACGTTATTGTTTACGTTTAATGTTTCAAATAACAAAGCAATTGCTAAAATTGTAACTGGGCTGGATTGAACCACATAGTACTATAATTAGGGGAAAAGGGCACTTGCAATTGTAATATTCATATTTTTATTTTACTATCTACAGAGTTGACGTATCTCGTAGTTTTCCACACTTTAACCAATTTTTTTTATGCAAAGGAAACGAAATCTTTAAGATGAGTTGCTTTCCGAGAAAGAACAGTTAACCCTTGTTTGTATAGAAACCATGACATCATTTTTATCCTGAAATTTTATAAAATATGGACATATATTGGACATTTTTTTAATCATCAATTGTGCCTTCCTTCCACGAAAAAAAAAATATTTAAGTCAATTTCAAACTATATAAATTCAATGTGAGGAATAAAAATAGATAAATGTATTTTCTTTTAAAAATGCAGGTGTTATGATGAAAATCAAATATGTGGATTAAAGAATTATATGCGTAATTGCTTTTGCCTTCTGGATGTAGACCAAATCTAACCAGTTACAAATAAATCTATTTTTTTAGTCTTGTCTATTTTAGGTTTTCATTTATGTATTGGCAATACCAGGCAAAAAGAAAAAAAAAATCGAAAATATTGAAATTATACATTTTTTTCAGAAAAGGAATCAGCAATTTTACTTATCATTTTTCTTTAGCAAAATGACCATATTGATAATTTCCAATCCCTTTCGACCCCAGTGAAAAAAAAAAACAAAAAAAAAACCGAGTCGTTGGAATTATTGGAATCCCCCCTCCCTCCCAGATTTCGAAATTCTGCCGGAAAAAGTAAATCGCCTGTCGGGTTTGGCTTTTGTCTAAGCAAAATCTCTCAACTATCGGGGTATATTCTCCAACTTCTCCTTCAGTGCGTGGATTTTTTTTTTGATTAGTTGCACAAAATAAAAAAAATAATAATAAAAAAAACCTTTTGTAGATTTTTTTCTTGCAATCTATTTTTGAAATGTAAATTCTGTCTGATATATCCACACAAACAATAGGAACGTTTTTTAAACATTATAAAAAAAATAAGATATTAAGAAAAAATTCTACACTATACCTTTATCAAATTGAACAATTGTTCCGTATTTCATTTTTGCTGTTATGTCTTGAGGACCCCGGAATTTTCCATACACAGTTACTTTATTTCCTTCAGGCCACTCGGATACATTCAAATACAATGGTATTATATTCGGCTTTTCAAGAACCCGCATTACTTTGGAAGCCTATCTTTTAATAAATATGAAAGTATTAATCTCTCTTCCAAAGCGGACAATTTTCATGCATGTAACTTTTAGATCTCGTATTATTTTCATTTCATATCTTTTAATTTTCTTTCCTTCCATAACAAAAATAATGTGATCTTCAAAAATTCTCTCAGAGTTTTCCACATAAACGAGCTATATGAAAAAAATTGAAGAAATTTATAAAAAAGAATAAATAAAAATAATAATAATAATAAAAAAAACATTTCATCTGCATGCAATGTTCCGTACATGTAGTTGGATGAAAAAGCCATTCCACACTTATGAAAAAAATTATCAATATATGCCTTTTCCACTTTGCATCAAACTATTTTTTAAAAGTTTTGATAAGATAAACTAATGTTCAGTTGTTCTTTCTAATGAGACCATATGATTTTATTGAAAAATCTTATTATTAGCCAATAACTGATGATTGGCTAGATGGTGTTTCCTTACCTTTAAATGGCACTGATAAATGTTCATAATAATAATAATAATAATAATAATAATAATAATAATAATAATAAATGTTCATAATAATAATAATAATAATAATAATAATAATAATAATAATAATAATGATAAAACACTTACACAAAGACACCTGTCAATCAACATCCAAATGACAAGAACATCGAGACTCAATTTCACGATAGCCATTTTAAAAAATCGAACGAGACGGTTGTATGAATCTTTCAAACTGTTCATTTAGGATCATACTGATTTCCATGTAATTGTTTGTTATTTATATATACTACGATGCCATTGAAGGACGTTCGGAGAGAAAATGTCAAAGATACATCTCTCGGACAACCGGCAATACAACATCAATCTGGCTTTACGAACATAATGTGCTGTAAAAAGGTCAACATCTCTGTATATGACCAAGACAGATATAGTAAGCCTACACGAAGCATAATTATTACATAATTGCTTTAAAAACAGATCATTACATTTTCAAATCGGTTTCAATTTCTCTATGTAGACTATTGGTAAAATTATAGACATTTTGCCAAAACGATTTCTCAGCTACATATAAATCATTTTTGTGCTATTATAGGATGCAGTTGTTCATGTAAAGGTTACTATTTTTTAAAGTAAATAAACCCTTTCGGCAAAAGAGTTCTCAAAAATTTCTTTTTACATTTTTAACAGAAATACGCTTATCGTTTCATGAAAGATGCTTGGGAAGATTATTGATGCACGACATATTCCTTTAAATTTTACCTTTCACGTAGGTTTGAGGATATTTTCGTACTGTGTGATATTGTATTTCAGGCCCAAAAAATAAAATTGTTACTGTATTTGAAATTTTCGTTATATGTAGTGTATAGAAATGTAAGTATTAATTTTAAATTGATGAGCCATATTATGAAGAAGACGTTACAAAATCGATTAAATCAAATAAAAATTTGAATGAACTTTTCCGCGGGACAAGAATACAAAGGTTGAATATTGCTTTCAAAAGCCTAAAAATTGTAGAATATTTCTTCAATATATACACACATATCTTAAACCAAAATTTGAACAAAAAATGTTTCAACCTGCGTCTTTTAGCATAACAGGGTATTTTAAGTCTCTATAATTGCAACTTGCTTATAAATCATTTTCTAGTCTTTGTCTCAAATTATTTATCTAAATAACTTCTTTCTTTCTAGAATTTTAACATTTGAGTTTTTTTTATAACACTGATGATTGTACTTGCCAAGTTCAAATATATGCTAAAACATAAAAATGACATAGGATTTTTTTTAAACTAGAGATCCAGGCAATTCTTTTTAAAGCTGAGGTTCTTGAAAAAAACATGTAAAGAAAAATTTGAAGAGGACATCACTGTATTGTACCACTTGTACCAATTCTTTGGTTTGAGCGAATGAAATTAGCATAAAGTTAAAAAGAAAATCTGATATTATGCTCTTGTTTTTATGCGGATTAAAGCTACACATCGGAATATGTTTCTCATTCGATTCTTGTAGTAATAACTGTTTCCAGCACTTTGAAAAATATATTCAGATCATATGAATTAAGGCTACACATTGGAAAGTTTCTCATTCGCTTCTTGTGGTATAAACTGTCTCCAACACAATCGGAAATACATTCAGATCTAATGATTTTTTAAAGCTTTGAATTAATGTATTCTATATAATCCAGTTCACATGTGTAAGTCTTTTTACCTATTGTGTTCCAATCTCTTGAGTCACTCGAGACTTGATCTATAGATTGGTGACGTGTTATGAAACTAAATTATCAAGTAATAGAACTGATATTTCATGCATTAATAGACAAATATTCGCAATATATTTTATCAGTTTTCGGAACAGCTATCCCTTTCTCTCTCTCTCTCTCTCTCTCTCTCTCTCTCTCTCATCAGCATCGTTCATACAGTTGAAGGGCGCAGATTAACTAATATAAAGGTTTTTTTGGCTTCCCAAAAATTAGCTTGTTTTAATCCTATTTCAACTTGTGGCACCAGATACATTGTATTTCGTACATCTCAATCCTGCCCGATATTGTGTAAAGTTGCTCATTTTATCTTATCTGTATAAAAGAATAACAGTTAGTGTGACCAGTGAAAATATAAAAAAAATTGTTTTGTTTGATATCACCCTGATGTTAATTTTTGTTATTATCTCATTCCATAGAAAAGCATGAGTGCATTTTTTTTCAATATCATACTTTAGAAGAAAACTTAATTAAAAAAAAAAAAAAATAAAAAAATATGCAAATGATCCTTAATGATTAGTCTTCCATAATTTAATTCAATATATTTTTTTATTATTACTAAAAGAGTTTCCAGCCGTTGAAGGAAGATCGATATTGGCGTGTGCTATATAAATCCGGAGTTACAGACGCGTCAGGGGGTGTGCGAATGAATACTTCATCTCCCTGGTTCATTTCAAACAAGGCAACGTCCCTTGTTGATATACCATTATGGAGGATATTTTCTCCAGCAAATAATCCACACATGGGATTAGAGTTGACTATTAATTCTGTATAAACAGATCACCCCTCAAGCCCAAACGTATATTTTCCAGGTAAATACATAAACACCATGACTGGGAGCAGTGAAGACACCTATGTGATGACTGTAGTGATTTCCGATGTTTGTCGGTGCAACATCGAAGATTATTGTTTGATGATGGCCAAGATGGTTTTCCGATTTGGACAGGTAAGAAAAGAAGGCAACTCTGTCGTTGGATATTAGTTTTTTTTATATAGAAACAGTTGTCAAGAAGAGATACTTGTAGAAAGATATATGAATTTAAATAATTGTAGCAACATTGATTCATTCCTACTCTATACCCATTAAGATTATCTTATACAAAACATGTTGACTAAGTGTCATACCAATGATATAAAAAGCAATAAACATTTCTTATCACAGACTGGTGACAAAAATAATTTCAAAACTAATTCTAGTAATGTTTTTCCCAATATTACAAACTTAATGAACGCCATTTTTTTGGTTTGTTTAACGTCCCTTTTGGGAATGTTTTCACCCATATAATGACGCCACTACTTGCCGGTAGAGAACTGCAAATTCTGACCTATGCTCTGCACTCAGGGCCATTGAGCAGTGAGGGATCTGTGCCAGCACCTACTGCGACATGGGACGTCGGTTTATACGGTCTCATCCGAAGGACCGGTCTCAACGTCCCAGAGAGGGATTTGAACCCTCGATGTGAGGATCAACTCCTTACTCTGAGACTCTAGAGCAGGCGACAGGTAATTTACGTCATTGCATAAAAAATAATCATAAAAATTTCTTTACCAGGTAACAATGCTGAATGCATGTGCATTTAATGTTTATAAAAAAATAATTTAACCTCCCTCTCTTATTACATTATGTTCGGATAATCATTGATGCTACAATATGTTTTGAAACACATTTTTTTTTCATTAATATGGTAAAGTTAATCTTAAAATTAGCGTTTGTTTAATCGTAAATGAATTGATCATTTTAATTTGTAGAAATTTTAGTCAATTGACGATGGCGTTTTGGTATTTAAATTCAAGGATGTGAACTCGACGTGTAAAATTGAAATACATGAGACTTAAAAAGTATTGACTTTTCAATGATAATTAGTAAATATGAAAACTGTTACCCGTCATTAATAGTCTCGGTACTCTCTTGTGCTGGTGGTTATCGACCCTAAGGGTCACATGTGAATTGATTTCTTGTGCTTGGTCAAAGATTGTGTCCTTGATCCAACACTCTGTTTTATTATTCACATTTTAAAATAATTGTTTGTTCTGAAAAGTGTTTTGTCCTGTTTTAGGTTTTGCTCCTTCTTGAAGTTTACATTTTTTCTGCAAATCAGCAATCGAATGTTGCATTTTCCTGATATTTTATTTTGAAGGGAATTTGCCTTGGAGTGGTCTTCCAGCTTTTCTTTAATCCAGTTGTTTTCCAACAAAACTTTTAATTTTTTAAACTTTTTTAAACTTTTTAAGTTTTCTGATTTAACTCTTTGTTCTCCTCTTGATTTTTTTTCCCCATTTTCTCTTATATTGTCTCCTTGTTTCTATCAAATCTGCAATTATTCCCTCCAACCTTGGAATGGCCCCATTTTCGATATTTCCAATGCATCCCTCAAATTGAAGAAACATTAGAAAGCAAAATAGAAATGATGACATTGTATTACAGTTACAAAGTCTTGTACTTTCTTATCTAAAAGTTGTCTCCAAATTGTTGTAGGCTATTTCTTCTTATCATTACACAATTGTCGTGAAGTACAGGGTCTAGTTATGAAAGTGTGCAGAAAAATATCAAATCTTTCCAAAGATTTGGAAAACCTACTAATTAGTTATGTTTTCCGTATTTGCTTGCACTATAAACTAATCAATAATTAATATAAGTGTATTTAATACTACAGGCAATACTTCATGTATTTAATTCATCACAATCTGTTTATTCAGTTATATACACTACGGTCAACGCGGATCCCGTATTTTCCCGCGCCCCCGCGATGGTGTTTTAATCCTTTCCGCGATACACCGTCGCGGTTTTATCATCGCGGTGATCGCGGGGACACGAGATAACCGTGACGGTGTGCTCTACCGTATTTTACTCAATGTGAAGTCGATAATCCTTAATGTCAAAGTAAGGATATTAAATTGTGATTATATAAGATAGTTTTTTTAAAAATGTGGCTTAAACATGTTAAGTCATATATGACATATTTTTGATAAGTTCAGGCTTACTAAAATTAAAAAGGACTTTCTATTTGTTTTATTACCTTATATAAAGATAAGAGTTTTCTGTAAATTACACAATTTAAATCAATCGCGTTTTGTAGATATTAGAAATTTAAAACAATAACTGATTTATTTTATACCGACTCCGCATTTAAATATCAGACACAGTTTAAAGTCAATTTAACTATCGTGGGGTTATTCAAGTTCAAAATCAGCGAAAATTTTAATTTGAATGTAAATAACAAATATCATGTTCATCTACACTCAATCTCGTATCTTTATATTTTAACTCAGATACGCCATATATAGCTTTAAAATTCTAGAAATAATTTATAAAATCTTCTTTTTTTTTTAGTCTAAAGGGTGACATTTGAATGATACTTGGCATTTATTCTATCAAAATATTTTGTAATACCTGGATAATTACCGTGCAAAGCGCACTAGATTGGAAGTCATGAAAAAGAGTCTAGTATTATAATACGTGTTGTACGTTCATACGTACTTTCTCAAGTTTAAAATTTTAAAATTTTCAAAGAAAGTTGAATTATTAAGGAATACAGAAAAAAATATCTATTCCTTTGAAGATTTTATTCTGAGCGCTTTTTTTTTAAATATTGCGACTATTTTACTTATTTAAAATGGTTAAATGACGGAAAAGTTGTTTTCAATTGACAATTAAATCATTGAGTTATCGGAATCAATAACTGTGATCTACAAAATTAATGCATATGTATAATTACGAATAAGTTAAGAACAATAAATGAACACACAATCTAAATATCTATTTGTCTCCATATCATGCATTCTTTTTTTTCCTTTTCTTTTCTTTCTTTTTTTTTATTTTTGAAAGAGGTGTGAAATAAGTAAAAAGATAAATTAATCAAATATAAAAAGGGAGACCTAAATAACTGCTAAGACTGGTTTTATCCTTTTCATTTTTGTTTTTACTTACAATGTAGAACTATTCATTCTTGTTCTGATGGGTTTTTTTCCGTCGGGGGAGGTAACTCGCGTTCATGAAGAGAATAATTTTTTACCTGAGACGGATAACACAAACCGCGATGGTGTGGATTAGTTGAGGACCCGTACCGCGAGAAGACGCGGTTTTACCTGAGTTACCTGTGTTAAACCGCGATCAATTTCACACCGCGAGGACTCGCGGTAAATACGGAAACCGCGTTGACTGTAGTGTACATGTCTACACATTGAAGGATTGTCATTAATGTAAAAAAGAAAATATCCAGGGTAAAAATGCATGTTATTACCAGAACATGTTACAACATGTACATGTATATCAACAAGAATAACAAATAACAAATGTTGGTGTTGAGTTAAGTTCACATAAATTAGTTTTCAGAGAATATACTGGAGGTAGTTGGGATGATACCTATCTTTAACATTTTTCGGACACATTTTTGAAAAAAAAAAAAAAAAATAAAAATTAGTGCATTTCCACGTTAATATGAAAAAAAAAAAAAAAAACATTTGCTGCAAGTTTACATTTTTATATTACATTTAACAGAAAAATGCAAAGCTCCAAGATATTAAAATATCAGCGAAAAAAAAATACATGAATACAAAAATAAAACGTCATTTGATTCAATTTATGGTCCCCATTGTCAAGTCAGTAAGTGTGGCAAGCTCATGCTTCAGTAGGATCACTTTTGCTAATGTAATGTTCAGTTATGGATAGTCATACAAAGTTTATTACTTATCAGTATTCGTTTCATATATTTTCATATATTTTTTTGATAATATAATGCCGTGCATCGTCTCAAACCACCGTCTGTAGTCCACATATTGCTCTCTCATGTCCTGCCTTATGACACAATCTATCTTAATCGTCAATAATCACACCTACAATGTGTGATGTCAATGACGTCATGTTAATGCAAGAGAAATAAGATCGTTTCCATCGCAATAGCAAACATTATTATGAAATAAAATATTTATGCCGATAATTCATTTATCTTTACACTTTCTGCTTACAAAAAAGATGGGAAAGGAAATTATTCAACAATCATAGATCCTGTGTTTGCTGTTTACTCTAAAATTCTTCATTATACTCTTGAACGTGTGGTCACTGAAAGTTGTATAAGGAGTGGGCTTGCGTAAAACAGGTCAAGCTGGTTACGAACCATAGCAATGAAAAAAAAAATAAAAGGTTCTATTCGCTAGCGTCACTTTTTAATTGAAATGACCATGTATGTTCTATTTAAGATCTCTTACAAATAGAATTTCTTTCATGCAGAAAATAATAAATCAGTTCTGTTATTGTTTCATATTAGTACAAACAATTTCATAAAGATTCGTTTGAAAATATCAGAAAAAAATCTGTTGTGTTTGAGTGAAATAAACATATTATTTAATAATTGATAAACCTTTGTGTAAATATAGATATGGATTATTAAAAGTACTGATACCGTATCAGTTGCGAAACCAGAATTTTGCGTTAGAGGGGGTGTTATGAAATTATAAGGCTCTGAACACCTAGTGTCCTGTTGGGGGGAGGGGGAGGGGGCATGGTCATGGGTGAATTCTACGTAGTCTCCAAAGATAGTTTTATTTTGACACAAAAATGGCTGTTAATTTACTTCATGTCATCAAAGTATGACAGTTAACTATACCTAGATTTTTTCTTCACTGTTCTTTTTTTTCTTTTTTTTTTTTGAAAGGGGGGGTGGTTGTAGAGCGTCAGCGTCTGTTTCCGCCCTTATATAGTATAAGCCCATACCACACTGTTACGATTTAGATCTACGATTCATTACGAATTCAAAAACTACAACACTTCGGGGTTTGTCGTTGAGATTGTTACACGATACCAGTATTTAGTAGTACTTGTAGTGTTTAATCGCAGCAATTCGCTCAACACTTTAGCTTTTACCCTGATCAACCAACTTTGATATGATTTTTAATAATTTCAAACAACTCTCTCTTTATTCTATGTGCATTTCATAAAATGTATGTTCATATGAAATCGTCATTAATATCGTGTGTGTGTATCGTACCATATCGTAGTCGTTCGTATCCGAATATAACTGTATTTAATCCTTCATAATTGTAGAAACATAATAAACAGATGTGATTGGTTCTGATGTTCAGTTATTAATCATGAAGCGCTAACGCGCTTCATGAAATATGCCGGCGTGAAGCGTTGTAGCTCATGTCCTCATGAAATATATGGAGATAACGAACAGAATTCAAGCTCAAAAGTCCATTAAACATTACAAAATAGCTGCAGAGCAAACACAGACCTCCAAAACATCAGAGGTGCATCAGAGGTGCATGGGATCAGGTGCCATGGAGGAGTGAGCATCCCCTGCCGACAGGTCACACCCTCCGTGTGCTCCTTGTCATGATCGGGAAATATCAGAAAAATACGTCGACAATTCAGTGTGTAAATAATGGCCTAACAATCAATATGAAAAACGCCAGTCAACATTTGACTGATGATAAATTGTATTTGCTGTCAAGGTCATTATATCGACCATAGAACCTACGAAATTTACATACGACTTTTAACGAAACTGCTGATATTCTTGTTTCATCAACTTGTTTGTAAATAATTTACCTCGTTTTAAAAATTGTACATACGTAGAGCATGCTCTTACGTATCGAATCAACTGAGAGATATAAACCCCGTATGCAGGTGATGAAGGTATATTGCTGCATAAGTAAGGGAGTTGACGATTGAAAAGTTTAAGTCATCACGTTTATCATAAAGCTTGGTTGTTAGATTACCATTAACGTCTTTTTCAAGTAAAATATCCAAATATGAAACAGATGTGTCAGACTCTGTAGTATCCTTTATCTCATATCGTATCGACATCAGAATAGAAATAACAATTGTTAATTGACAAAACGGCGTCGATATATCTAATGTCGAGTTGAAGGCCACAGCAAGCGTTTTCTTCTGATCACGTATAAGATTTTGGACAAATTCTGCTTCATATGAATACAAAAAAAAAGGTCTGCTAATAACGGGGTGCAGTTGGTACCCATGTGAATTCCAATAGATTGTTGGAAAACCTGGTCTGCAAAAACCACATAGATATTGTCAATCAGAAACTCAAGCATCTTTTTAATGTCAACTTCAGAGTACTTGTGTGTACAATCAGAATGTTTTTTAACAAAACAATTTTGCAAATGACCAATGACAAGGTAAGTGAATCTACGAGTTCCATTTTTATTGAAAAAGCAGCTGTCAATGATATCAAAAAGCCTGGATTTTAATTTATCGTGGGGAATGGTTGTGTATAAAGTTGAAAAGTCGTAAGTCAGGTTTTAAGCTATTTATTTTGGTAAAATCTTGTGATTTCAAATTTTCAAAAAGTTCCTTGGAATTTTTAAGTATCCCCATCTGATACAAAATATCTTATACTGGTAAGAATTAGCTACAGTCGAACAAATAGATGAAACAAATTCCTGTTGGAGAAGAAAAAAATCCTATAGGAACTTAAAATATAAAATTTCCTACAGGATATTTTTCGTCCTTAGGAGAAAGCAAGAATTACAAAGGGATGAAATATTCCTACAGGAATTTCAAACTCAAAAGGATATCCTATAAGATTTTAGGAAATCCTAAGTAAAACATCTTCCCTCAGCTTTTCTGATTACATTTTGTCTGGTGTCCATCTGTCTGTCTGTCCGTCTGTAAACTTTTCACATTTTCGACTTTTTCTCAAGAACCACTTGGCTAATTTTGACCAAACTTGCCACAAAACAGGATTCAAATTTGTTCAAATGAAGGGCCATGTCCTCTTTTAAGCGGACATAATTACCAATAGGCAGGAAAAAGTTGAAACTTATGTGAAATCTTCATTCTTTAGTGTAGATTCAGGTTTTTTTTTTCAAATCATGACCCCCGGGGGTATGGTGGGGCCATCAATGGGGGATAAAAAGTTTACATAGGAATATATAAGAAAATATTTTTAAAAACCTTCTTTTCTACAACAACAAAACTGTGAACAGTCATATTTATATGGAAGAATCATCAGGTAGTGTAGATTTAAATTTCTTAAATTCATGACCCCTGAGTGTAGGGTGGGACCACAATGGGGGATCAAAATTTTACATTGGAATATATAGGAAAAAACTCCTTCTTAAGAACAGAAAATCCACCATGTTTAGTCATATTGATATGAAAGCATACTCAGGTAGTGTTGTGTCAAGTTTGTTCAAAGTATAACTCCCCGGGGGTAGGGTGGAGCCACAACTGGGGATCAAGGTTTTACAAAGAAATATATAGGAACAAATCTTCTAAAGAACAGAAAAGCCATTTTTAATCATATTGATATGGAAGCATGCTCAGCTTGTGTACATTCAACTTTGTTCAAATGATGACCCCTGGGGTAGGGTGGGGACACAATGGGTGATCAAAGATTTACATAGAAATATATATGAAAAAATATTCTCAAGAACAGAAAAGCCACATTTAGTCTAATTGATATGGAAGCATCCTCGGGCAGTGTAGACTCAAGTTTGTTCAAATGACGACCCTTAGGGGTAGGGTTGGGCCACGATGGAGGTTAAATGTTTTATATAAGAAATATAAAGGAATTTTTTTTTTCAAGAATGGCAAAGCCATGTTTAGTCTCATTGATTGGAAGCATCCTCAGGTAGTGTAGATACAAGGTTGTATAAAATGATTACCCTCGGGGATATGGAGGGGCCAAAATGGGGATCAAATTTTTACAAAGGAATAAACAGGAAAAAATCTCAAGAACAGCAAAGTCATTTGTTATACTAATATGGAATTTTGATTTTCCTATAGAAAAATTATTTTTCCCATGGGAATTTTCGTTTTAAAGATGATTATCCCACCTGAAGGGTGAGATTCACCTATAACAAAAGGAGTTTCGAACTCTGTAGGTGATGGTCTACCTCACCTACAGAGTTCGAAACTCCTTTTTTTCGGGTGCCGATTTGCCACTTTGGGAGTGGCAGATTTATCCGGCACTGTGTGTATTAATAAATAAAAAATGCAATCTTAACTACATTTATGCAATTCATTTTAAATACACAAGTCTGGATCTTCTAAATATACATTAAAATATACAAAAAAGCAATTGAATATATTATATATATTTTCTTACAAAGACACATAGCGCGTACCAGAAAATGTTCTAACAAGCATCTTATTTACTCCTCCATAAAATATGAACAGCAGTAAAGGAGAAACATCAAGAGTACTATACAACAATATATTTTTCGATTTGGTTAAAATCAGATGTGGATAGTTAAAAACGCCAAGTAACTTTTAGAACATTTGAAATCAGACAATTTTACCAAAATCAATAACATCAATTATACGATTTTTCAACACTTTATTCAACCATTCCCCACGATGAATTAAAGTCCAGGCTTTTTTACATCGACAGCTGCTTTTTCAATAAAAATGGACCTCGAAAATTTACTTACTTTGTCATTGGTTATTTGCAAAATTATCTTGTTAGAAAAATTCTGATTATACATACAAATGCCCTGAAGTTGATATTAAAATTATGCTTGAATTTATGATTGACAATATCTATGCAGTTTTTGGAGATCAAGTCTTCTAACAACCTGTCGGAATTCTCAAGGGTACTAAATGATCCCCTAGCAGATCTATTTTTATATTCATAAAAAGCAGAATTTATTCAAAAACTAATTCATGAGAAGACGAAAACACTTGATCTGGCCTATAACTCGACATTCAATTCATCAACTATTTAGATAATCAATTAACCATAGTAACTTACTTTCATATGACGATTCGATATATCCCAGTGAACTTGAAATAGAATAAATGCCATAGGGGCTGTCACATCTATTTCATATTTGGATTTTTTACTAGAAAAAAGAAAGTTAATGGTAACCAAATAACCAAACTTTATGTGAAACGCGATGACTTCAACTTTTATATCGACAACTTCCCTTATTCATGTAGCAATATACCTTTATCATCTGTATATGAAGTTTATGCCTTCCAGTTGATTCTATAGGCATGAGCATGCTCTACGTATGAACAATTTATAAAACAATACAAACTATTGACTAACAAGTTAATGAAACAAGGATATAAACAGTCTCGCTTGAAGTCAACATTTCGGAAGTTTTATGGTCGATATAATGACCTTGTTAGAAGATACAATTGATCATTGAGTCGAATGCTAACTGACGTATTTCATGTTAATTGTTGGATAATTATTCATAATCTGAATTTTCTACAGTTTTTCAATTGTCCGATTATGACAAGGATCACACGGCAAGTGTGACCGGTTGGCAGGGGATGCTTACTCCTCCATGCATCTGATTCCACCTCCAATGCGTTTAGATGTCCCTGTTTGCTCTGCTCCCGGTTTGTATTATTTCAATCGGATTTTGATCGGTATCTCCATATATCCTATGGAGATACCGATCAAAAAGGAAATGAAAATAATTGTACTTTTCCCCCCAAGGTGATCCTGTTGATTTAAACGCTTCTTAGTGCTTGCTTGTAATGCTGATTCTTTTGGGATATAATAAATCCAATGCTACCGGAAATAGCAATGGTTTAGGTTATGCTTCAGTTATTAATATATTGAGCTTCGTTTTTATTTTAGGATTTGAGTCATATAAATACAAGTTTAAACGTTTTCATATGTGGTCATTATTTTTTTTTTTTTACTAAATAATGAGACCTTGAATCTGTGATGAAAACACCTGATATGTTTAATGACGTTTTTCATTCAAATAATTGATTGACTATCTTCATACTAAATTGTATATAAATTATACGATAACAAGGGGTTCACAATGATTGTGACAGGTCGGCAGGGGATACGTATTCCTCCATGGCACCTGATCCCATCTCTGATGTTTTAGGGGTTCCTGTATACCCTGCTCTCAATGAGGTACCGTCTCCTGTTATCTTTCCCTTAGAGGGCGCCACAGGCAAACTCGGTCCCGTATCGGAATACCCTCGCGCATTATCAGTATCTAACTATCCGCTGTCAATCTCTTTTTTAACATGCCTGAAACTTGCTGTTGTGTACCAGAATGCAGTAATCGAGGTGGACATGTGTTTCCCTCTGATCAATCAAGAAGAAAAATTTGGATCCATGCAATTAAACGCGGCGAAACCCGTTTTCAAAGTTGGGAACCTAAGACACATGCTGTTGTATGCAGGGCACACTTTAAAGCTGATGACTACGTAACTGAAACTCAACACGGTATTTATTTATTTTTTAATGAGCTTAAAACTTTATTAACAAAAAAATATTAAGAAAAAGTTGCATATTCCATGTAAATACTTTAATTGCATGTAAATTAATTTACGATGAGCCTGTTCCAGACACTGATCGACACATGCATGCCAATATTTGACTCCCGCTGACATTCCCGATTACACTTGTGATCCAGTAAACAAGAAGCATGTCTGGCAGCTCTATAAAACTTCTGGTAATATATTTATGCATATGTAATAAGAATGATAAGAAATTGTCTTTTGTTTACCCTTTTATTTTCATCTCACACTGTTTAAATCTCTGCATGAACAGATGAAGTCTGACAGATGTTCGGACTTTGTATAAGTATGGATAATAATGTAACTAATTACTGGCTAATTCACTGTGAATTTGAGAAATAAATAAATAAATAAATATATATATATATATATATATATATATATATATATATAGAGAGAGAGAGAGAGAGAGAGAGAGAGAGAGAGAGAGAGAGAGAATAAATTGATTCATATTTTGTATCTTACTAGATAATAAAATTTTAAACATGTTAAAAATTTGTTTCAAAATAAATAAATTATTTTCAAGGAACTACACCCCTGAGTAAAAGACTTAAGAAAAGTGCGGTCCCTAGTATTTTTTCCTGGGTTGAGGCAAGTCCCCATTCACAAGCCAGATCTGATAGAGCAAAGTCCAGGGGTATCAAGCGAAAATTAGCAGAGGAATTTTCTTCCCAGTCAGAGGATGTAGAAATTATATATGCAAGTTATGAACTGCAAACAACCGAAGAAGTAGTTTTTGATTCAACAATTGTAACTGAAGCTTCAGAGATACCCAAAGTTGAAACCAACATTTATTTTCAAAATGTGGAGACCCGAACACCTAAATATCCTCCAATGAGCATAGACAATTTTACAAATGATGATGCTGGTGTTCATTTCTATACTGGCCTGGAAACACTACGGAAATTTTACTTTGTTTTGAGAACTCTAGTCCCAGCTGCCTATTATTTGTACTATGTGTATCATAAAGTTTCAAACATCATTGTCCTGATCAGTTTTTCCTTGTGCTTTGTAAATTACGCCGCCACACTACAAATTTTGAACTGTCAAGACTTTTTGGCATTTCTGAAAAAACAGTCTCAAATATATTTTTTACCTGGATTCTATTTATGAATAAGCAATGGCGTGAAATTGATTTGTGGCCTTCAAGACATCTAGTTAAATATTTTTGCCCGTCAGATTTTAAAATAAAATTTCCAAATACAAGGATAATTATTGATGGTACTGAATGTCCCATTAAGAAACCAAAACTTCCTAAATCTCAGCAAGCCACTTTTTCTACATACAAAAACCGTAACACTGTGAAGGTTCTTGTTGGAGCAACACCAGGCGGTTTGACATCCTACATCTCTACAGCCTATGGCGGATCTACAAGTGATCGTCAAATTGTTGAAAGAAGTTGTCTAATAGATATGTGCAATTCGGGTGATTCAATTATGGCAGACAAAGGTTTTAATGTGCAGGATATGTTTGTACACAAGAACATTCAAATTAACACGCCAACGTTTTTTTAAAAAGAAAAATAGGATGTCCTGTGAAACTGTTATAAAAGATAGAAAAATATCCAGTAAACGTGTACATATAGAGAGAATTATTGGACTTGCAGAGACTTTCAAAATTTTAAGTGAACCAATGAACAGTTCAGAATCAAAACTGTCATCTGAAATTATATACATTTGTTTCATGTTGTGTAACTTGAAGAATTGCATTGTTCCATCATATGCATAATTAATCAGATCTAATAAACACTGAATAAAAAGAGTGTTTTATAATTTAAACTTTTATTTACTTATTGCAATTACAAACACCTTCGTATGTTTTGTAAAACATTTTCTCAAGCAAGGCAGATTTGAAGTAAGTTTTGTAAAACTCATCCAATTTTTCTTTCATGTCATTTATAAATTTGTCATTTCTTTCGATAGAAAAGAACAAAATGTCATTAAAAGTGTACACGACAAATATGCATTTCTGTTTCTGAGCACAAAGAAGTTGTCCCTGAACCTGGTAGTAATAGTCATGCTTTTCATCAAGATAGAATTTGGTCCCAGATTGTCTTACATACGGTACAGTTTTAGAAGAAATGAAATTATTTCTCGCTACATATGGACATTTCACCTCCACCACAGTGTCTTCATCAATAATGCCATCAGGGGATGCTGCTAAGTATGGTGAGTCGAGACACACACATATTCCACTGTCATAAACAGTATTTCCAGTAAAATCAAAGCAGATTTTTCATATTTTCTGCCGTGAAGTATAGGCTTTGTGTTTAGTCTTTGTCCCTTTTCTGTTAGGCGCTGAGCAAGTTTTGCTTTGTCTGTCCTATCTGTAGCTTTACATATTCTTCCACACAAGATGAATGTAGGCGCTTACACCGTTCTTCAAACCACAGATCATTAGTTGCCTGGGTTGCCGTTTTCACCATTACCTGCCTTGCAGACTCTTCAGAAATTTCTGACACATTTATTAATTTCAAATGTCTCTCACTAAATGTGTCCTTGAGGTAATCATGGTCCAGGTCAAGTGCCCTCATGTTTGCAGGCTCATATAACTAGAATATTGGGGTGCTGCTTATTCCTGGGAAATTCAAACACACACTTCTGAAATATGAAGAGTAACCAGAGCTATTTTGATATTTTAAAGGACTGGGGGTCATATTCACTGTTACATATTTCATCGCAGCCAGGCATGTCCATGATCCGTGCTTTCAGGGGGCTTCCTTTGTGTGGTTTAGCTCGGTGGAAAGCGTGAATCATTTGTGTACAGGTTAGTTCTGTTTTAACACTTCCACGTTCCAATCTGAGCATGCAAACAGAACAGCACACACATGTTTACAATGTGCATCTGGTCCTATGCCTGCAGCACATTCACACTGGGATTCAACAACACTCTTGTCCTGACCAATCATGACATCAACAATATACTTTACTGATTTCATCATAGAGGCTTTCACTGAACTTCTGATAAACCAGTGTAAATCATGGAATACTACTTTCACATACTGGATGAAACCATCATTATATATGTCTCTAGCTTTCTTGTCCATTATCTTGTTAAACTTTAACAAGAAGGCAGAGATATCTGAATCAGTACATCCTGGAAATGCCTGGCCACTATGGAGGTCTTTATAAAGCTGTGGATCTGGGGTCATCATGAGGAACTCAGGTCCAGAAACGTCAGTCTTTGCACAGTGGGCATTTCTTTTGTAAGCTTCAAGTCTGTAAAAAAAGTATTATCATAGTTAAATTGATTAATTTTTTTTTAAAATAGATAACAATATATTAAATATTTTCATGATTTTGTGAATCATATGAGACGTACACTCACAGGAAAACAAAGACCACTCAGATGACAATGATTGAGGAAATTCGGGAAAAATATATAAGCAATAAAAACGATCATTTTATATCTTTCAAAAAGACTTTTTCAATTAACTGGCGTTTTTAAGGCTATATAAACACAGATCACTGATATTTTATTTCATTTAAATGTTTCCATAAGGTAACAAAAGAGTATAAAAAGATCGATCAGCTGTTTACATTGACATATATTTACCTTTCAACGAGCTCCCATTTTCTGCCGCTTTTTTTCGCA
The DNA here is from genome assembly GCF_033153115.1 of Saccostrea echinata. NCBI lineage: Eukaryota > Metazoa > Mollusca > Bivalvia > Ostreida > Ostreidae > Saccostrea > Saccostrea echinata. Next base: position 830,223 of record NW_026889781.1, read on the forward strand.
CCGAGTTTTTCCAACTCTCTTTTTAGCTCAGGTATTGTCATAGCACCAAAATTTGATGCCATAGTGGGTAAAATATGTTTTTGATACGTCTATTTTCTTCGAAAGTGATCTGTAGAATAATCGCCGATAAGCCATTGCTGCCATGGCTATCAGTTTTTGTGTTGGACCGCATTTGCCTGTGGGGACCCCTTACGGTGCAAGATAAGATAACTGACGCCGGTTCACCATTTGCATTGTTTAATTGGTCTTTTGATTCATTATGGAAATTAATTTCGATATTATTTGCATCTATTAAATATGATAATAATTTTGTTTGTTTTAACTCTACCTCCCACCTCCACAACATATATTAATTTTAATCAATATACTCTTTCGTATGTGTGAAGTATTATTCTACATTATGTTGACTTAAGGATGGATTCTTCTCATATTTCTTATAATGGCAGAATCTTGATTTTCTGGATACTCAATATTCAGACTGTTTACACTCTTTTAACATCCAAAAACTTCGGTGTCATCGGCCTTGATTTTCAATCAAGGTCATTTGAAAGTCAGTCCTAAAAATAGTACTTTTACACAGAGAAGTTTTGAAATTTATGCATATGAATAAATTTTGCTAACTGAAAAAATATCTTTCACAATAAAATTAAAGTTGTTACTTATTTTTGATGACTAATTCATATGAAATGAGCTGGTGAAAAGATAACATGAAATCCTTTATATTCAATAAATATATTTAATCCGAATTTCCTCGATATTTTTTCAAAATTCTCAGTTTTTATGAATTCACATGAAATTTCATCTCAATTTTTACAATTGACCATATAATGTCAAATATTTAGATTTTTGTCTGATGAATATTCAAAGGTTCAAGATTAATTTACAAGGTAAAAAAGATATAGTAATCAGGCAAATTATCGAAAAAAAAATTAGCCCGAATTTGCTCTATACTTTCTGAAATCTTCATTTTACAGAGTGTTTTAAATGTCTATAAAAAAGATTTTTAATCCCCAAAAACATATTAATTTGGTGTAATTGTGACATAAATGCATTCATTTCTCCCAGTTATACATTCTATTTTCATGGTATTTTACACTAATGATATTCAAAATATTCATTTCGAATTTCCTCTGTCATTTTATTCTTATGAATGTTATGTTTGACAATTTTATAAAATACATCAATTTTCTAGTGGCAATTACAGAAAAATTATCACATACATTCTTCACATGCACAGGACTAATTCAAAGCAACTTAACCTTTAATATAACCAGAAATAAATAATAAACCTTCCAAAAAGTTATGAGAAAAATCATACATAAAATTTCCATAGACTAGAAAAGATTTCAATACATTATTTATGACATAAACATGAAATCAATATACATGTATAGTGAACATGTCATTCAAAGCTTAATATATGAATATCAGAGGGACTAATATATATGCCTATACATGTATATGTCGTTATATACATAGAGGTCCCTGGTATTATGTTATTATTGGATATTTTACATTTGTAAACTGAGTTTTGAAAACAACAAGCAAATTCAAAGAATTGTGGTCCCCCGCTTTCAATGTCTTAGTGGATGGGATGCCAATGCCATTATTTATGGCATATTTTAACTGTCTTGTTTGTTTGTCCTGTCTTATCTGTGCATCATACAAAAAAAAAAAACATAAATTATTGAATTAATAACAGTTATGGCAAAGACTATAGCTTCTCAAAACTACATCAAACTTCAAGATCAAGGTCATGAGGTCAAATATCATAAAATCCAAAAGATCTTCTCACAAGTGATGCACATGTAAAAAAAAAAAATATCAGAAACCAGAGTATACAATCAGAAAGGTCTTGAAACAGGTAATGCACATGTCAAATGTAAATACCATCTCTTCTCTCAATCAAATGTTATTAGCAATGATAAACTTTTTAAAAATTAGGTCAAACTTCAAGGTCAAGGTCATGGGATTAAAAATCATAGTACATTTGGAAATGCTTGTCACAGGTAATGCACTTGTCAAATATGAATGCCCTATCTTTGCTCCTTCAAAACTTAGCAAACTGATGAAATGTTTGAAAATTAGGTCAAACTGGAAGGTCAAGGTCACGGGGTCAAACATCATAGCATATTCAGAAACATTTTGACACAGGTAATGCACTTGTCAAATATGAACACCCTATCATATGTCATTCAAAAGTAATCACCAAATATAAATTTTTTGAAATTTAGGTCAAACATGAAGGTCAAAGTAAAGGGGTCAAAAATTATAGCATGCTTGGAAACACTTTGTCACTACTAATGCACATATTAAATATGAAAGCCCTAACTATTCTAAATCAAAAGTTATAAGCAAAGATAAAAATTTTGAAAAGTAGGTCAAACTTCAAGGTAATGGTCATGGGGTCAAAAATCATAGTACACTTGGAAAGGTATTCTTAAATGTTCATATTTAATATGAAAGCCCTATCTTTTCTCATTTAAATTTAATGACCAATTTAAAGAAATGTCAATTTTCTGAAAAGTAGGTCAAACTTCAATGTCAAGGTCACGGGGTCAAAAGTCACAGTATAATTTCGAAAGGTCTTGTCACAGGTAATAAACAGGCATAATATGAAAGTCCTATCTTTTCTCATTCAAAAGTTATGACCAATTTAAGGTAATGTTAATTTTTTTGAAAAGTAGATCAAACTTCAAGGCCAAGGCCACGGGGTCAAAATTCACAGTATATTTAGAAAGGTCTTGTTACAGGTAATGTACATGTGAAATACAAAAGCCCAATCTCTTCTCACTCAAAAGTTATGGCCAAGGTTAAAGTTTTTGTGACAGACAGCCCGACAAATGAATGAAATTTAATGTCCCCTCTCTTTCGCGAAAAAGCGAGGGACAATAAATACCTACACACATTTATAAGTATATAGTTTGTTCAGCACCAATAAATATAACTCCTCATTGTGATCACATATTGCGTAAAATTTGCTGGAGTTTTAAGATAACAAAAAAGCCATCTATAACAATCAAATGCCCTTTGACATCTTTGCCTGAAAATGACATCCTTGAACTTTGTAACAATAATATGCATGCAGCTATCAAACTTAATTTCACATTTAGATGCAAAATACTTATTCAAGGATGAAATTTCTTTTTTAGAATTTGTAGCACAAACATTTATTGATCAGTGTCAATAACTTATATTGAAATGAATTAAAAATTACCTCTTAAGGGCTTATACTGCAAGTACATGTATGTAGTTCATTTGTAAAAATCTAAATTTTAACCCGGCCACTACCAGCAATTTTGTTCGGCATGCTCTTGCTTAAAATCACCCTTTTACTAAATGATCTAAAGCAGGCACATTTTTATGTATTCCAGAACTGTATTTTAAGATTTTAACTGTATTTGAAAATGTAAAGCAACTGAATACATAGAGCTAGGTATATATCATTTAAAAGTTGTTGTAATGCCAGTACATGTAAATCTTCACATTGTAATCTAATGAAAGATAATGCTTGAAAAATTCACTCTGGGAGTAAGATTTCAAATCTGAATCAAAGATTTTGTAAAGTAATCACATTCTACAAAGTGTGCACTGTATCGGGTACTTGGGAATCAAATAATTAAACATTATATAATTATAAATAAAACTATTTTTGACTGAAAGTTTCTGAAAAAAATCAAGAATGGAATCATGCAACAAGCAGCAGTAACTATGATAACATGCATTGACTTCCACATTTCTACAAAAAACATTTCTTTGATCAGATAAATATGTAATTCCTGCTTCTGATCTGTGATATATTCTGAGAAAATCTCTTTTCCACAGACAGCCATCATTCATTTGATGTGAGAATTTTTTGCTGAACATGTGTCCACCTGATGAAAGTCCAAATTTTTTGTTGACCTATAATTTAAAAAAAAAAAGTAATATATTTTACATAGCAACACAGATGCTGCATTACATGATAGTTAGATAAAATTGTGTCCATATTTCTTATACATGTACCTCAATAGTCCATCTGCCAGCACTCCTTGCTCAATCATCCTGCATTCTGACCTCCAGTCTTTTTTCTAGTCTAGGGTAAAGTAGGGTTGATTTTCTCCTAAGAATTAAACATGAACATCCCTTAGACTATTTTTTTTAAATTAATGGAAATTGATTATAAATTTAAACAACTTATCTCATCTGTATTTCATTTATTGATTTAAATGAATGAAGATATTTTAATAGATTCTACCATATGCATAATGTCTTATAATGTATTGGATATAAATAAATAGACATTTTTTTATCCTAAAAGTACAGAAAAGTAAAAAAAAACAACAATTATATAAATAGTTTTTTAACAATAATGTTTCATTTTGCTCTATTTATTAGACAATTGTGTGTTTCAATATTATTGATATTTCCACATACAATATCAAGTTATTTTTCTGTTTGATTTGTACCCAAGCGGGACACCTTACTTTTCTAATAACTTGATGATTGTTGTGTCTTGAACAAAGTAGGCTAATTAAAAATATAAAATTTGTTGTAATCATATACAAAAAATGCTATTTTTGTGAATTATTATTCATAAACCTGACGAACACACGAAATATATCCTCTTCAAATGTTGAAAAGTCGCGGGCAGACGAAATATTGATAACAGGACTATAATTTCCGTGCGAATTCCCATAAATCAATATAAACCAGCATGTAATTGAATTCAATTTCAAAATTATGAAAATCTTCAGACATATATAGCTAACTTACATGCTCACTGCACCCGACATGACTTCAGACGAGGCAACGTGGATCTGCAATCTTGCACATGTTTGTGACCTTCAAGTTCAAGCTTCCCTTTTAACCAATGGTTAAGATTATAATTCTTTTTTTCTTCTACTTTCTAGAAGCCAACTTTGAGACATCATAACTCTCTCATTTCTCATTGGATTTTGCTCAAATTTTCAGAGTTTATATGCGTTACAAAACTCTATCAAAATTCTGTCAAACAGTTCAAAGACTCACTTCCGCTTTTTAAGTATTTCCCTTTAAATGAAAATTTTGGGGCCTTCGTTTCCAGACAAGGCTCCGATACTAGAAAAGCTGGAGCAGAAATTCTACCGAATTTGAAAAAAAAAAACAGATTGAAGTTATGCATATCGGTTTTTGTTTTTCGATTTCTGTATTCAAATGGCGCTATATTCTTTTAGAACACCTAAAAGAGCGAAAATTTAGACCTATTTTCCCTTGTATCTTTAAAGTTAAAAATGTAATGATAAGACACGTAGAATAAAAGTTGTGCACAATTTTAAGGCCTTTCATTTGACACCACTAATAAGGGACTGGCCCCCTAAAATAAGGGATCTGGAGCCCTTTAAATTTTTTGCTTTATAACTCAAAAACGGTAAATATTTCGAAAGTGCTGTCGTTAAAAAAAAAAGAAGTTCTTTAACACCTTGTTGATCTCATGAAAACGTTATTTTGTTCGAGTCTTGTGTTTTAAATGAGCCAGAAGCTTGACCCATATACAGGTAACTGTTTTCATTCAGTAAGTAAACGAGAGCTCTTCATGCGTGTAACTAAAATACACTTACTATAAATAATAAACCTGGCTACATTAGATGCTAATATTCTTTAGAATAAGGTTCTTGAAGTGTTTTGTGCTTTATTTCCAAGTTATTTACTGAAAACTTTCCCTTTTATTTCAATTCCTTTTTTTCAAATTCGAATAAACCAGTCTACTAAATATGGAAAAAAAGATAATCTTTTCTTCTTATCATGTAAAATCAAACAATATAGTGAGCAAATAAAATATAACTTTGAAGCATAGTGCACGCCTTTTACATTCACCTTGTGTGTTTACAATTATGTAACACCTCCCTCGATAGCGCGTGGCAAAGAAGGTCCCCGGGGATCAATCGGCGTGTGAACCAGCGACCTACGGTCCTACACAAAACATCCATAGAATGGCCATTCCAAATTCATTTTGTAAACTAAGTCATTAGTGGATTAATATGTCGGGTCTTTCAGATTATTTCATAATATCTTTGATTAAGTCGCTAGTGCATTTTATTTGATATTTATTCGCTGAATTGCAAGAAAGTTGCATAATTATTTTTATAAACAATTTATTCTCGATATCGAGGTAATTGTCTGTTTTATTTCAAATAAAATTCAAAATATGGTACGTTAATTAATTCCTACTAGTGATGGAACGTTTGAAACTTAAATGTACATGCATGTAATCTTTGTTCTTTTGTCGACGCCCTTAAATTGTACAACTGTATATATACAAATACAAAGCGCCCCAAATATACGCATATCGAGCGTATGGAAAATTGGAAATACAAAATCCCACATTCACACGCGCCTCCAAACTATGTAGAAAGAGACATACATGCGTAACTGTAAACCTTGAACAAATAATTATTTTCTACTAAACTTGTAATTGTATGCAAAGAGAATGATAAACATGTAATTATTTATAGGTTCTCATAATTTTTTTCTGAAAATCAGAACACATTTATCAGCTCTCTAAATGGTTTTACGGACACATACAATGTACATGCATGCAAGTACAGAACATGCACGTTTTTTAAGTAAAAGTGCATATGCAAGAGCGCCCCCAAATATATGCATATCGAGCGTTCGAAATACAGAAAAATTCAAAATCCCAAGTCTTTTTTCCCCCCATTATCATTGCAATAGAAAATCGTTTAAACTGAAATGATTTTATTGATAAACAGCATATATTAAATTGAATTATAGGTCCGCTGAGTTGATCATGAGTTGTTTTTATAACGGGTAGTCCTCCTGGCCAGTCATCGTCACAGTTTGTAACATCGTAATTACACAGGTAAATACTATGGTGTCAATCTATATATTACCAAAAGAATGAATTACCTGGAGATGTCTCGTTTTCTCTGATCATAGATTAATTGACAGCGTTTATGGACAGCTGTTACAACACAGGCCTGTGTAAACTGGTAAACCACAAGAAGAAAAATTCGAGACATATAAAACAGAAAATATATACGTCTCTGGAAATAACATTGTCTTTAGATAACTAAAATAAATCAATGTCCGCCGAGTTTTGAATTAATCAGAGCATTCGTTGATGTGTACCTGTACAGGCAGTGTGTCACTTTTTTTTGAAGCCTTCGTCAAAACGAACATCATAATAAATCTTGAACCCACAGTAACCCACAGTACACACACATTCCCCTATACCGGAAATCTAATCAAAATCGTATCTTTGTTAGGACCCGAAATTCCGATAGTCGCTGTATTTCTAATCTGATTGACTATACCTATACCAAATATTCTCTAATTTTCTTCGTTTTATTAACTAATATCTTTACTTTCTTTTCTTTAAATCTTTTTTATATATTTTTTTTAATTATAAGAAATCTATGCAGGTACCCCACGTGTCAATTATTGTTATAGAAGTAATTACCACGTAACCTGATCATAATACATTCATACTGGTCAACTCTGTGATGCATGCTGTGTATATATCAAACCTTTCCAAATCTTTCATCTTGACAACATCTTTAAAGTCAAACGACTTCCTGTAAATTTCGAATATCGTCAACGCACTTGTATTTTGGACTTTGATTACCAAAAATATTATTTTCATCAATAATACATATATCCTTTTAGCCTGTCATATTCGGATTTTTAAAAACTAAACTTCACACAAAAACTCACAGACTTCTTGTTAAATATAAATCAAACAAACAACTGAAGCATCCTAAATACAAGAAGGGTGGGTGGGTTACATAACTACATGTATAAAATAAACAAAGCAAAAGCGGATCCAAGGACGCCCCCCCCTCCCCCTTGTTTGAATTTTTTTTAAATTTGTATGTAGAACTTATCTGTCCATAATCCTATAATCAAGGAAAAAACATCTCTTATTTGCAGAATTCGTCAGCTTCCGGGTCCAAGGCTTTCCCCTAGTCCCAAAGGGGGTTTTAATGCAGCCCCCCAGACCCCCTGCCTTCTACCCCCCCCCCCCCCCCCAACCGTTAGGAAATTCCTAGATTCTAGATCTACATGACAGGAATAGAGCTTGAGAGGCAGTTCTGCTTTGAAACATGTGTCTATTTTTCGGTACAATCATAGAAAATTTTTAGTATTTTACAAATCCTTGCTGCAAAGCACAAACACCATAATATTAAACTTGACATGTAACTAAATTATTCCATCAATAATCCACGAACATACATTAAAAGGTATATGAATATCTGTAGAAATTAAAAAGCAATTTGGAATTGAAAAAAAAAAAAAAAAAAAAAAAAAACTGTGGGCGAGTTGCAGCTTTTGCTTTTGACATTTGATTGGCAGTCTCTTTCTATATACCAGGACAGACATCTCTACATGTTACTTTTCAGGGACGTACATATTGTAGCAGCGTTTTTTAAAGGAGGGGGGGGGGCAGCCAGAGAAAAAAAAATTAACTTACCTGAAAAGATTTCACAACCAAAGCAAAAAAAGGAAAATTGCCCCAAATCCTATTTCCTGGTGTGTGTGTGTGTGTGGGGGGGGGGGGGGGGGCTATACTGCATCAAAAAGTGGGGGCCAACGGGACATTCAATGAACATTATTATAGTAAATAGTTAGGTCTGAAAAAGGGAGGGGGGGGGCTGATGCTACCTGCCTGCTCTTATAGCTCATGCTTTATTTGAGCTGCAATATCATAAGTTTACTTGATTGAATACCTCGAAGCCTCTTTTATCCTCTCGACAGCCTTTTAGTTTGACCAACTTTGCAAAATTTAACCTTTTGAACAGTTGGCGTTAGGGTTTTCTGCTTCGCATCCGAAATTCTTAGTGACAAGGCCTTTCCTTGGGAAGAAGTATTTTTGACTTTGTGGCCTTCACTTTGGAGTTTGACCCACTTTTTAAAAATTTTAACCTGGGCAATACATCTTGAACGGTTGGGACTAGCGTTTTCACATTCACAGAGGTTTTCCTTGTGACAACCCCATTCGTTGGATATCAACAATTTTTACCATTTGACCTTGACCTTGGAGATTAACTACTTAAATTAAAAGTTTTTACTTTTTACCTTTGACCATAGATTTTGACCTACCTTTGAAACATTTTAATCTCGTCCATAACTATTCAACGGTTGGTGTTAGGATTTTTCCATATTTTTACATGTGTTTCTTGTGACAAGACCCCCCCCCCCTTAAGTACCGACAGTTTTCACTTTTGTCCTTGACCTTGGGGTTTGACCTACTTAAAAAAAAACGTTGTCCTTTATTATAACTTTTTATTAATTAATGCTAATTAATTAATGGGCTTTCATATATCAATGTCTTTTTCTTAGGACAAGACATTTTCTTAGACACCTTTAATCTGACCTTGACCTTAACATTTGACTTGAGTATCCCAAAAATTAACCTTTGCCACACTTTTCAACAGTTAATCCTAGCGACTTCATATTTCACAGTTATATTCCCTGAGACAGGATCTTTCTTTTTGTAACATAATTTTTTTTTTTATCTCTTGACTTTGATCTTGGTGTTTGATTTGGAATTGAGAAACTTAAACCTTTGCCATAAGCTGTAAATCGCGGGGCATCAGTGTTTCACAAACACGTCTTGTTCAATATCCAAACTGACAAAAAATATTCATAATGAATCCTTAAATCATTGTGTTGAACCTAATAAATTATTTTGAGTCGATCTATGGTCTGAAGGAACATGGCTGAACTTATCAATAACACTTATTATCAATAACACACAGATCGGGATTTTTCTTAACCAGTGTGTGTTATGGCCTTGATGAAAGGTTATTTGGATGAGTTTAGATGAGAAACTATAAATTTGTTACCGTCTTTTTTTTCTAGTGAAACATTGCTGGTATCATTTAGAGTGTGACATGGCCTTAACTCAAGTTCAAGGTCACTAAGGATAAGATGTTTTGACTGGATGTACGGACTGTAAGAACATGTGTGAATTTGAGATGTGAGTAATACACAGATGGAGTTGGCACATACCCAGAGTGCCTATGTACATGGCTTTCGCAAGGTCATTTGGACAAGTTCAAGATCACGTACATTACTTTATCGTCTTTTTGCTACAGAGTGAAACATCGTTAGTTGATACCCCTTAAAAGAAGATTGCTTATAACCTAAGAATATGGCATGACATTGACTCAAGGTCACTTCTTCCTGCCCGCAGCTGCAACGGAAGACATACTCGTTGCTTTCTAACGAGCTTGGCTCTAATATTTTTCATATTATTTATAGATTTATAGATCTTAAGTTAATAGGATGTGTTTCTGCATGGAGAAAAAGGGAATTAAAAATGCTGAATGGCTGGACAAATGAATTTGTGAAGATGGGTAGAGAAGATGATGATATGCGGCACAGGTTGGAATCTTACAGAAAGAATTTAGCATTTTAAAATTCTTCAGTTTCGTCAATCCTTTATTATTTAAAAAAAAAACAAACTAGTATTAATTTATTTAAATGTTAATTGTGAAATAGTTGGGATAAGTCGTCTCAATTATCATACTTATACCATTTGTATGTGGTTCACAGCGTTTGTTAACAGTCCTCACTACCTGATCCCACGTTTGGTTTTTACAGTGTTTTGCCCTGTTCACAATTCTGTATTTTCCTGGATTGATGACTATTTGTTATCTTCACCTTTAACATTAAAACATTTTGGAAAATCTGACTGTCACTTAACGTGGAATATCCGGGAATGTTGTTCAAAAATAATTGCGATAATGAATTTGAATTTCTCGTTACTTAAGCATAATAATCAGCCACGTTTAACCGTTCATTTACTTCGTATTATTTCTCTTGACATTAAAAAATCAAGTAAAGATATAAAACTTGAACTACTCAGCACCCATGCTATTTAGATGTACATCCACTATTATTCAATAAATTTTAAATATGCATGTTGTTAGTGCACTCTATTTTAAGAATATCATGTTATATTCTCAAATCGTCTAATGCATTTTCAAGCTCTACCGAAGAAAGTAAAAAGCTTGTATTTCATCGAACAATCCCACTAAAAAGAGATGTGGAATTTAAGACATGCAAACATCAAATAATTTCTTCATAGTTTAAAAACATAATTTTCCTAAGATAATTGCCCATTAACTCCATAATTTCATATTTCGCTTCAACAGTCTTCCTTTTTCTTCAATGTAACTCTGTGAAACGTGAACTATTTAGGAACCATAAAGTTTTATGGACATACCCATTATCATTAAATGTATTGAAAACATTCACTCAGTGAGTGAACTGTACTTTTAGCATCTTCATTCAAGTTCCCAAATTGCGCATAAATGCAAAACTTATGCAAATACAAGGAAGGGTTTATTTGTACTTTAAGTTAATCATTCAAAATTGATTGCATTAATGTCAACAGTAAGCGTTACTTACTCCTACCTCAGGAATAATTATACTAAAATCAACTAGGACGTATCTTCTTAATGATGTTAAACATTCAAGAAAGATTGTTTAATGTACAATAGACATTTTTTTGTAAATAGTAAAAGTACAACTTGCACAAAAATAAAATGTAAAAATTTAATATCGGACTCTTATTAAGAATAAATTAAATTTCTGTCTAAAGCCTCATAAGAAAGGACAAATTGCCCAATGTTCACATTACTGTGATAAAAATATGAAATACGTTACTTTGCAATGCAACTGATTTTTTCAAAGGTAATTTAACAATTAACTCGTCATTATGACAATCTAAAAGAAAAAAAAAAAAAAACAGAACGAAATTGTCGAACGTACAGAAAACTGTTTAGTTATTTGCAATTGTTTGTAAAGGTAAAATATATATCACACGTAGGAAAATAAAGTAAACGGAAACAGCGATGGGCAAAAGAGTTACGCCATCATATGTCATCAGAGTACTTGGATTATTACAACAAAGTTCAATGAATCATTGATTTTTTTTTTTTTTTTGGAAATCTGTTGGCCTAGTGCATACTATTTAAGTGGAAGCAGTATTTAAATGCGCAGCTATGTTAAGGCTTCCCGAAGCTTTAAAATGCGCTCAAAACATAATATGTCATTGAGAGGTCGGTTTTGGTTTTAATTTATAAGTATAGAACTTTAGTACTTCCAATTTATATGAAGGGTTTCCTCGGCTATATATTAGCATATTTGTTATGATATCACATGACTTTTTTGATCACGTGACGGTCATTTATAATTTTTGAAGTGTTTCATATAAATCGCTTCGGCGCAGCTGATTAACACAATAATTATTAACATTTTGTTATATAAATAAACTCATCGTATCCTTGTGTATCCGAAATGTGTTTGGGAAAAGTCGTAGTATTACTTGGGTACAAAATATTTCCTGAGAAATTCAACTAACCTACAAATTTGAGGGTATTTTCCACACAATATCGTAATCTATATTAAAACAAAGCCAACATACATTTTTCCCAAGCAAGATTCAGTTAGAGAAGAACCTCTTCTTACAGATTTCCACAAAAATTCTTAGATTAATCCTCATTAATCACCTGCGCCAGACTCTTTTATACACACAAAATAAATTCTACCTCCAACCACGGGTATAAAACAGAGTACATTTCAAAAGTATATTTTTCATAAGCATTTTGAACATGATGAATTTCAATCAAGGGTAGGTAAGCGGTGTATTTTTAAAATATTCGGACATATAAGACTTAAAAAACCTTTCACGACCCGTGAATTTTGCAATAGCTATCTAGCATTTTACATGCAGTTTGAAATAAAGTATAAAGTTCATGACACTCTCCCCGTCATAACACCTCAAGTTTGTAGTGACCTGACGTCATTTTCCATTATGACGTCATATTTTGGTAGTTAAGAGATGTGAAGGCACAGAGTACACTGTCATATTCTACGGGAAGCCTTAACCTACCTGCGTGGTTGTCTTATTTTGCAGAACAGATCTAATCAAGAATTACATATATATATATATATATATATATATATATATATATATATATATATATATATATATATATATATATATATATATATATATATATATATATATATATATATATATATATATTAAAATTAAATCCAAGATAATTAAATGTGAACTTGTTTGTTTATCTTGGATTTAATTTTAATTTATAACCTACCTATACCGTGGACTTTTACTACAATTTCACTATATATATATATATATATATATATATATATATATATATATATATATATATATATATATATATATATATATATAAACTTCGTTATCTCGACATCGACGGGACCATCGGAAAATGTCGAGATATCCGAGGTGTCGAGATATCCGAGTTGAGACTTGACGTGCAAGATTTCACTCCATAGCAAAACAGACAAGCTTATTATATGTACATGACTTCAATATAGACTGTAGTTCAAGATATTTCAGAATTCCCTCTATTTTTATTAAAAAGCTAAGAAGTTATTTTAAAAATGTTGTTTATAAGATGCGTTCTCTATTGAAATATTTCCAAAGTCACAAAGTTTCAGCACAAAGTTACAGCATTCGCGTATAACTTGCCTTTTTTTGTCAGAACAGGGTATAAAATGCTCTCTATGAACTTCGAACCGTATAAAGTCGAATCCGATATACAGAAAAGAATTAATTGCGGATTTTTTTTTCTTATTTCATTCAGGAAGAATGTACATTAAAACTATTTTTTTTAAAAAGATTTGTGTATCTTAACATAGTGATGTTACAGATGCATAAATTACGGCTGATTCGGTCAATCGTGTCGTTAATTGGATTGTTGAATACATTTTAACTACAAAATATCATTAAAACATTTTTAACTCCTTAGTTTGAATTATTCAGTGTGTTTGTTATTCATTGTAATTTAGTTACCTTTTTCAAATTTAAAAATTATGTTAGGTTTCCATGTAAATAACCGTCTGTACATTTACGCAGAATCGTGTAGATTTAGCAATGATATTACCCAAGCTGAACTTAAAGCAATTAACTTCTCAAAGACGCCGAGGAGGCTTGGGATTCACCTACAAACACAGTCTATAGAATTAATTAAGCAGTGTGCAGTCAAATCATTGGCGTGAAAAGGTGTGAAATTTTGACGACGTCAAGATACCCGGAGTCGTCCTTGCCTGACGAGCGACCCTATCTGACAAACAGTTAGATTCAGTAGAGCAAAAAATTGCCGATATCGACAGATACCAGGTAAATTTTGCTCTTGGGGACTGTGAATATACGTCGAGATAACACGGGTTGTCAAGATTACCGAGGTCCACATATCAGAGTTTTTGCTACTCATTTATATAGTAAATACTGCCGGGACCGCGGAAGGACGTCGACATATCCCAGGTTGTCGACATATCCGATGTCGAGATACCGAAGTTTACCTTTATATATATATAATATAATATAATATAATATAATATAATATAATATAATATAATATAATATAATATAATATAATATAATATAATATAATATAGATAGATAGATAGATAGATAGATAGATAGGTTTTTCAAATCTGAAGGCGAAAATGGTCTAGAAGTCAATAAGTGTGCCTCTACAAGGGAGCTTTTTGAAAAGTATACCAATTCAAGTGTAGTTTAAGAGAGGAACGTTCCTCTTCATCAATAATCGGCCTTGATGTCTTTTTAGTTCTATGCACAGAAATTGTATTTGAGGAACGTTCCTCTTTTCTTTCAGATTGCTTATGATAAGTACGTGTGACTGTATATACAATGTTGCATGAGGAACATTCCTCTATCAATTTCAATTGGTATACATACTATATCCATGATTCTTAATAAAAATTATATTTGAGGAACGTTTCTCTACCAATTCTAATCGATAATACAACAAATACCACTCTTAATACACTGAACATTTGAGGAACGTTCCTCTTCCCATTATAGAATATTAACACTATATACATGAATCTGAACTCAGTGAATTAGAGGAACGTTCCTCTCCTAACTGTTGGTACTGGCTTCGTAAGAGGAACGTTACTCTCCTATCTGTGGGTACTGGCTTTATAAGAGAAACGTACCTCTCCTATCTGTTGACACTAGCTTCATAAGAGGAACGTTCCTCACTTATTTGTTAACACTAGCTTCATAAGGGGAACGTTCCTCTCCTATCTGTTGACACTAGCTTTATAAGAGGAACGTTCCTTTCCTATCTGTTGACACTGGCTTCATAAGCCTGAACACATAACATATTTGAGGAACGTTCCTCTTCCCATTTCAAATGTTCATACATGAATCTGAACACACTTGATATTGTCTAATCATAGTTTATAGAAACCTTACTCGATAGAAGCAATTCTACTCTTGCAATTTTGTACGGCCCATAAATTTGGTGCGTGCATCAATGTTTCTTGTTTTGCTTGTTTCTGCAAACTTGCAATTGGATAACGGTAGCGGATCTAGCAATTCTTATTCTTGCCCCTCTGGATCTGCCAATAAAGAGCAGGCGAGGCTATTATTTCATTTTACAGATATTTCTCAATTTGTCTTTGTGTATGTAGTACAAACATGTAGACCATATATCATTCTTTTCTTGCTATGTTTTTCTGTGATTTTTTTTCCTGTACAATTGTTAGTATATGTGTTAATTCTTAAGTTGCTTTAATGGCCCTAAGTGGTTTTTTTTTAAATATTTTTTTTTTTAAAATCAATATTTAGTCATATACAAATGACTGATACAGTGCTGCTATCCTATAAGTTGACAATCCTATCCTATCCTATCGTGAATCCTGCATCCACAATCCTATCCTGTGATTTCAGTCTAATCCTATCCTATCCTATCCTGCTACTTTCAGTTTTTTAATATTTAGGAGTTAATTTGACAAAACGAAAAAAAAATAATAAAATGGCCATCATATAAAAATCAGTTATGATTATGGATTTTATTTAATATGTTTAAATGATAAATATAATCGAGATCGACGTCCATTAATTCCCGACACCCCGCACGAATTAATTTTCGAGTACCCAGTTAAAATGTAAACAAAGGGACTGTAATAAATCATAGGCAAGTACTGATCTAGCGAACATGTAAAGAAAGTAAGCTTTCAAAATAATTATAAAAAAAATACAATCCGAATTTATTTTGATTTAATTTCACATACTAACGATGATCGAGAAACGTCACGGTATTTGCAATTTCTTTTCGAATTTATACACTTTGGTAAATAAATGGGGTTAGAGAGGGGAAATCGTGGAAAAAGGGGGGGGGACAACAAATAAGACTTCAGATACTTTTCTAATGTTATGATTATTAATAAGTAGACTAAAGGAACAAAATTTAAGCTCTTTATTTATGAGAATCAGACTATTAATGTCTATACCTTCATGCGGGGAAGGTACAACACTGTATAATAACCGTACCCGTTGAGAATACAATTTTTCTACACATACTAAATAATGAAAAAAAGAGGATATGTTGGATGTTTTAACAGTTATGTTTCATGTCAAATTTATGCAAAACTATTTTTTCCTGAACTGTAAACTGAGCACCATGAAAAATAATACATGTATATATACATGTACCTAACTTAGATTTTATTCATACTCATGTAAATCCAGAAAGAAGATACATGTATGACAAGACCATAAACCGAGGACAGACATTTAGAATATCTTGACTTTTATTTATTAAACATGTAAAAAATTATTTAAATATATGATTAAAATTTGCTTTATATTTATTGTTTAAAGTTATTCTTGTTTGAGATGTTCAGTTCATCATTGTTTGAATTTGAATATTTTACAAACATGCAAAAACTTTATCATGTTTGCTAAATAAAAATCAAGATATTCAAAATGTTAAATTTTCTTATTTCACTTCACTTTATTTTTAGTTTATGGTCAGTTCAGTGTCATACAAATGTATCTCAAAAACCATATTTTTATGAGTGAGAATTTAATTTATGTTTAACAGAAAACATTTTCATAAATCTTCATAGTCAGATAAATTGACAGCAATAATTATTGCAGTGAACACACACATATTCCTTCGAATTCTTTCTTATAAAACATGTATATGAATTCACAGTAGTTTCAGTATTTATAAGACATATTTAAGTAGATTTTGTTTTTGACCTTGACATTTGATCTTGAATGTTATTCAGGGTCTAAATGAGGAACAAAAATGCTTGACCAAGTTGACAATATTTATTCAGGGTAATTGCCTCTTCAGTGTTAAATATATATATATATATATTGGGCCAAATAAATCTCATCTACAATTTTATTTATTTATCTACAATGTATAACAATTGAATGTTCCATTATGAGACAAATTCATCAGAAGTATACATGTATATCAATGCCAAGCTCACAGATACATGTACATGAAATCAGTTTAAATTTAAGTTTATCAATGTCTTTTTCCAATTGTATGATGTTTTACATGCATATGATTTCGCTTGCTTGTCTGTCACTCAAATTGAATTTCAAATGTCAAAGTTTGTGTCAAAGAGCTAGTCATAAGTAACCGAACAGTTTCAAAACTGTCAACAATGCACAGAAAACAAATACTTCACACACTGATCTCCTTAATAAAAAAACATCATGATTTCAGACTCTAGGGGGCTCTTGTACAGTGGTTTGAACATCTTTCATATTTATTCCAGCTGCAGATGAGATGAACTGCAATATGTACATCAGCAAATATGCAGGATCGTCCTAAAAAAAACCCCAACTTATCATGATTATAACAATATATATACATGTAGATTGTGCAATTTTGTCATATACATTATACATTAAAACTGTATTTTATTGTGATTATCTTTCTCACAACATGTACGACTGGCTGAATTTTACCTTTTTTCTCTCCCAGAGTAATGTATTTAAAGAAATCAAGCAAACTCGAATCTTATACTGCAACTTCATAGTCATATCTTAATTAAACAATCATAATTTACTTGTAAATTGTAATTCATTTCATCTCGTCAACTTGTTAACTAGTATGAGTACATTTGCTTGTTTTTTTTCTCTATTTTGAATTTTTCTGCTTGTATTAATCTATTTATGTTTTTTGTTTGTTTTCCTCTTTGCTTAAAATTTGAATAAGAAAAAATTATGAAAATACATATAACATGATGATGGCCATGATGACCAGAACAATAACAAATTGTTTTCAGTTTTACTCTTTTTTTTTTTAAAAAAAAGAAGAAAAATCACTTATTCAGAGAATCTACAGAAACTTCATCTCAACTCAGATAATGATATATATGTATTATACTGATACCCATGCATAAACACATGTTAATAATCATACCTACTTTTTAAATGTAAAATCATTTTTTCCTCACAAAATATTTTGATGAGGGCAGGCAAAACCAAGTATCATTCTCTGCAATGAAGAATAATGAATGATTAATTTATAATTCATAACCCAGAATAGGTCATACATACAATGTACATGTAAGTACTGAGTTGGCTTATAATACAATTTAAACAGTAGCATAAGAAATGATTCTGTCTTTATTTTATTACAATTGCACTCAAATTAAAAAAAAACAACTTTTTTTTAAACCACAGTAGGGAAATAATATAGTAATAACAAGCTGGAAAAGGCATAATACATCTTATTGTTTTAGAACACGCTGAATCATGACAGAGTATTTGTAAATTTTTAACCCCCTCCCCTTCCTACACTACCTATTTTTCCACACCCGATTTTTGTCTATATTATAATAGAATAAAATTTTGATAGGGGCTCAAGTCATTATAACATTGTTTAAAGGGGGGAAATGTATAAACATGCACAGATGTACAGTGTGTAGTATACAGGGTGTTTCATAATATATGTTACATTTTGAATCTTCAATTTGACAAACACAAGAAAAAGATACAGACAAGTGATTTTATCAATTTGATACATGTATCCATAAGATTCATTATGTACAATTACCAACTAAAATATTAAACACTGGACAAAATCTCAAACATTAATGAAAATTGGCAAAATTTCTAATTTACGTCATTTTTGTAACGTTAAATTTCACAACGTAAAAAGCCCACATAACATTACATTGTTCTAAATGATCTCCACTATTTCAACTACAAATGAAAATTGCTTCTTGAAATTTGTATAACCTTGTCACACATTTTTGCTTAGAGACTTCTCATTTGAAGTTTTACGGTCTTTTTGAGTTCATTCAGTATCTCTGGTCTAGGACTGTAGAGCCTGTTCCTTAAGAACCCCTACAGAAAAAAAGGCCCAAAGATTGAGATTGACAAATGTTGAGGTCAAACTCTTTCCTTTGGGTATGACATTATTGAAAATTTGTACGCTAATAACTTCATATCATATTTCAAAGTCCAATATATGCTGGAAATGCTGTTATTGCCAGCATAAATTTCTAAAACATCCATCTGACACTTCTCAGGAGTTTGCTAAATTAAGAGTCTCTACTTCACCAATTAAATCTTCGGCTCTTGAAGTCCGTAGGCTTTCTGAAGCACCGTGTCATTTATCGCATTTTGCCCGTCCCTGTCCTTTAGCCTTCTTACTAGCCTTCTGAATAGCATCCTAGAAAGCTTCCATTCTTTTGGAATATTTCCTTCTTCTACAACTTCTGAATGAATGTTGACGACATGTATTGAAAAAAAATTGCTTTACAATTAAGCAATATGTTGAAAAGTTAAGTCCATTTCGAAAAATATTCAAATTATGACATTGGTATTTATGTCACAATTAATCAGTGTAATACCATGATATCCATGACTTTTTCTCATGGAACAAAAATGCAGAATTTGATGTTTAAAATGATATATATTTTGTACTACAGTCCCTGAAACGTTCTACTTTCCCACTTGAACGGTGAGCGAACGCTGAACGAACGGTGAACGAACGCTGAACGAACGCAGAGCGAACGGTGAGTGAACGATGTGTGAACGCTGAACGCAACTTGGTGAACGATGTGTGAACGCTGAACGGTGAGCGAACGCAGAACGCAAACGGAGCGCAAACGCGAACGCAAAGTGAACGGTGAACGAACGGTGAACGCAAGATGAACGATATATTCGGAATGCCTCTGATCTTTTCCTTGCACTGAAACTATTTTATTGTGTTATAATGTCAGGTGCCAAAAAAAAAAAAAAAAAAAAAAAAAAAAAAAAAAAATAATAATAATAATAATAAATAAGTAAACAAATTAATGAATGAATAAATAAGTCAATAAAATAAATTCTCCAAAATTGTCCTAAGAAAGACGATGCATGCACATTAAGTTTTTAATCACACGATTTTTATCGCATTAAAACATTGCAATTGTTGCCGAACGCTGAAGTATAAAAGATATTGTTTTTAGTTGGAAAATAAAAATGTTTATTCTTATTTGATAACAAATCAGAGAAAAATTATGATTTATGAATGATTTAAAGCGGTTGTAACTTATATTCATATATATATCTCCGTGTCAAGGCGATTTCGTGTAAAGTAATGAAAAAAAAAATTAATTACATTTATACGCTCGTATTTTAAATTTTTAACACAATAACATATTATGTGTCATTTCTATTTTTCATTATGATTTATTGAGCAGACGTCTACATGTATCTCTAGATGGCCGTGATTATACATGTACTCGGACAAGATGATACAAAGATACATATTCATATTATTTGTTACAAATTCAATTTTCAGAACATGATATTTAAGTAATATGGTGTTATAGTTTTTATTAAACAGACAAATGAGAGAGAGAGAGAGAGAGAGAGAGAGAGAGAGAGAGAGTACTATTCAGTTTTAGCCCCCCCCCCTCCTTTCAGGCTTCACCAAATGTTTTACCTATATCAAACAAAAACTTTGATTTTTTTTTTCTAAATATATCAGACAGTGAAAGTAACTTTTTTTTTTTTATCAACAAATCATATCCATTTGTTTGACAGTCATACTCGTTTTTATTTTCCTGCTTCAAGTTCACACGAAGTCCACGTGCTTGTCCTGTCAATCAAAATCATTCGACACTGTGCAGGTGTGAAAGTTTCGTCACATCGAAGACGAAGTGCGAGTATTTCCAACAAGTTATAACATTTATTTTTATCATTTCTAGATTTGATTCCAACATTTGAATAATAAATTAGTAAAATACATTGGGCATTAACACTTGAATGTGAAACATACTCTCTGTCAATTTCAAATACCACCGCCGACACGTGTACATTTTGATCTACTATTGTTTTGTGACTTTTTTAGATGCATGTTTGTTTTGAGACTGAAATTTTTGTTCTAAAAAAGACCGTAGCTTTTTCTTTAAAATGTTAATTAAAATATTCTGGAAATACGGTACTGACTAAGTCACCGATTTAGGGGGAAAGGGGGGGGGGGTATTAATCATATCGAATGGCAAACATATAAAGTTACGGTGAAGAAGGATTTTAATTCTGTAGTGCATTACATTTTAAATAAATATTTCCTTTAACCACACTATCATTTTAATTCGTTCTAAAGATAATAAATTAACAGGATATCCGCAGTACTATGTATAACTCTCAGAACTATTCTATTATATTTTCTGTTGTATTTGAAAAAAAAAAAGTAATAGAAATAAATATTTTCCTAATTTTGCTGCGTAATTATTATATCTCCATTAACGATTTGTCGTCTTTAACAAAACAACAAAATGTTGCAGTGCTTGAAGTATTTGCACATTGCCCTTAGTTAAATTTAATATTTCAGCATTGTTCTACATAGGTACATAATGTGCTTGTAACAACATTTATTTTCCAGAGTAATTTAATAAATAACCTAACAGCTAAGTTAGAATAATAAAAATATATATCGTAGATATTTTTCCTCATGAAATAATGATTCTTCAAACACGATATGTTAGTTAATAAATTAAAAAAAACCCTGTAACTCCTTTACTACAAAAAGATAAGTCCTTTCACTTCGGAGTTCCGAATGACAATGAAAACTGAACGATAGGTGAACGCTGAACGCAAGGTGAACGCAAAGTAAACGGAACGAAGAGCGAACGCTGAACGCTTTGTGAACGGTGAACGCGAGCGCACGGTGAACGGTGAACGCAAAACTGTGAACGGAGAGCGAACGGTGAACGCACGGTGAACGAACGGTGAACGCACGCTGAACGAACGATGAACGAAGGGTGAGCGAACGGAAAAATGGGAAAGTAGAACGTTTCAGGGACTGTAGAAATATGATAGGTAAGAAAAATAATTAGATTTAAAAATGTAACATATATTATGAAACACCCTGTACTTACCTGCTTACATGTTCTTGCACCAAACAACTGCGATATCGATCTGTTCAAGTCCGCCGTTGGCGGTTTGTGTAGAATTATCCAGACAAACAGAGCACATTTAACACAGTTACATGTTACTGAACTTTAAAACACGTAGGAATTGGCTTAATCATCCAAACATGCTGAAGAAAATAAGATCTCTTGATGTCCGAACTCTTCGTTGTTTACATGCGAAGATTCTTCCGGTAATCGTTCACGGTTAAATCGTACGTAATGTCACTCGAAGTTAATTATTAATTTGTGTTAAAATAAACAAAATATGTTTATTTTCTATCGTAATTTTATAAATATTTCCTTTGGAAACGTTTTAAAACATATTCCGTTTTTGTAATTAATTCTGAAATATGAATCAACCTTTACTCGAATCTGATTGGCTGTAGGATACAGGATAGA
Organism: Saccostrea echinata; assembly: GCF_033153115.1. Taxonomy (NCBI): domain Eukaryota; kingdom Metazoa; phylum Mollusca; class Bivalvia; order Ostreida; family Ostreidae; genus Saccostrea; species Saccostrea echinata. The sequence continues at coordinate 852,858 of NW_026889781.1, forward strand.
ATAGGATAGGATAGGATTGGATTAACTACTATATGTTTCTATCGTGAATCCTCAATCCTGAATCCTATCCAAACCCATCCCATGTCAACTTGTGGGATAGCAGCACTGTACACACAGGTTTATGGGTTTTTTTTAAATAAATGAAATCCAAAGTTTCTAACAAAGTTTAATTTTGTATTCCCATGTTACACTTCAACTGTTTACATAAAGGACGTAACTGAGAAACTATTAATTGAACAAAATTCTGTACTCAGTACTGGAACTGCCCAACCTGCTGACTTAATGTAATAACTGGCAGTGAACATTGTGAATTTAATTCCGATATTTAACCTGTACTGAAACTCAGCAGTTAATGTCAAAACTTCATACCCTCTCCAAATCCAGCCAACTTGATTAGCGGACAAGACCTTATTACCTAATGAGATCATTGTAGTCATTAACATTTATATCTAGGACACACTACAAGGTTACATGTAAGATAAAGTAAAAAGTAAAGTATAACTTTTTTGAGGCAAAATTATAAATATTCTAAGACTTATGCTAACTATTAATCTTATATCTATTTTTTTTTAGATTGCTCTGAAGTGTGAATAATGTTTTACCAATAAGAGCATAATTAACCCATTGGACTGTACTCGGACAACTTCATAAATAGGTAAGCCATTCTTCCTCTGTTTATTAGACATGTAATGTCATCATCAGAGTAACGTTTGAATAACATATTAACCTTAGAATGCGGTTTGGTTTGCTAGAAATACTACATTTTGTTTAAATTGCTAAGCATAGCTAAGAATAGCTACAGTACTTTTTTGTCACCTGTTGGCAATATGATTTTCTGCCACCTATGGGCCTTAATATATCTGTGCTTAGCAAGTTATTTTATTTAGATAAGTCTTACTAGCGACAAAATCTAGCATACTAGGATTGCTTGGTGTCAAAGGGCAATTAAAGCGGCAGAGCGGAAATATAGTGTCTGATTGAGAATTTAGATGGGAAAATGATTTTTTAAAGAACTCTTAGTTCATTGACTGATAGATAGATTTTTTATTCTCTAAATGTTTTAAATTAGCCTGAAATTTGTTATTTCTGATTAAAAAAAAATAAAATTCTGCCTTAGAGACTAGCAATTAAGCTTTAGTAGCACTTTACATAACCTACATTCCTTTTGTCTTTAAATACATTGGCATTTAATCCTAAGTCTTAGGGAGTTGGAGTTGAAATTGTCTAACTAGATCTTACAGAATGTTAAATTCTCTCACTTTCGACTACTTAATTGCTTCAATTTTCTAACTGGAGATCTGTATCTATTATTAGACCCTGACTGATACAAACTTTCAGCAATAAAATATCATCAGCACTGGTCTTGACTGTCCGCGCAGTCTGTCAACTTGCAGTCTCAGGGGATAGATAAGGGATACACAGTTGCCAGAGCTGGTTGAAGGCAAATCTCATAATGTTTCCCTAGCATATGATTGGCAGTGATTAATAACAAGTAATCTGTGAACAGGGCACAAGCAAGATATCAAAGTCAGATGGTCGTTATCTTGTGAAATAAAGACTGATGGGGCGCGGGGGGGGGGGGGGAGGGTGTTACTTGACCAATCACTACAGAATCAATGCTTCAGATTTAATAAAGACACAGGTTTAAGTTTTTTTGAAGTTAATCTGAAAGATTACTCATGCAAAGTGGAATGAGAATCAGAATTAAAGTAGGTTCTTGTAGATTAAAGGAGAATATAAATATGAAACTCATGAAATCAAATGTGACAGCTGCACATTTCTTTGGAAAAGCTGTATATCTTGAACATGATATATATGCGTAAAAATAATTTTTGTGAGGAGTATGGGGCTCAAAACCTCACTAAATGAACACTAACTGGGATTCAGATCTGTTAACGGTACCTTTTGTTTTTCAGGATTATAGAAGTGTATCATCTCATTTGATTAAAAATCAATTCACCATGTCATATATTTCGATTCTATATTGTCCATTTTCACTTATTTTTTATGTTTAGATGAAGAGAAGGATAGACAATGATTTTTCAAAGTCATAATTTGCAAATCAAAGACATTTTTCATGTAAAATATGAGAAAGATGGAAAGTGTCAACTTTGCAGTTTTCGCACAGTACGATATGAAATTAATATTTACATAATTGATAGCAATTGAAAGTTCAAAACTTTAATCCAAGTTCTGCATTTTCACTGTTTTCTTTTTTTCAGTCTCATTTTAGACGAGACATCATAACCTTATTAGTATATAAATAGTTTCAACTATATTAACTTTGCTACTTAATCTTTAAATCACAATTTTGAAAATCTAGAGGACACTTCATTCATTACTTTATTTAAATTTAAAATGTGATACTGAATTTGACATTTTTCCAACAGAAGATGACACCAAAGAAATTTGTTAAAGTTGCTTCATTGATGAAAAAAGCAGTTATGAACCTATGGAGACCAAGGTATTTGACGCAGGATTCTCCCTATTTCAAAGGAAGATGTAACTGAGAAAGAACCATTGTCATCGTCAATGATATGTTTTAGTTTCGTGGCTGAAAGGAAAAACTTTGGCTGTTAACCCAGGTAGACATTGTAGAAAGTAATCCGAATGTCATTCAGTGAAAAGGGTAGCATATTGTTTAAAATGCTTTCTAGATGTAGTAATGAAAAACTTGAAGTGCCTGAATTGTATTTTGTAAATATGGCACTATAAACTTCTTAATATATGAACAAGGCAAAAGCATTTGCTTGGACATTGATTATTTAAACATACAATTACCGTTCACGGTAGCTCAGTCGGTAGAGCGCTCGCTCCGTGATCGGGAGGTCGTGAGTTCGAATCTCGGCTGCGACAGACCCAAGTCGATAAAATGGGTAGCAACTGTTCCTTCGCCATGCGCTCGGCACTTTAAAGTGAAAGTTGCGGGTCCTTCGGATGAGACCTTAAAAACCGAGTCCCCGTGTCACGGCAGGCGTTGGCACGATAAAGATCCCTCAGTGCTCAATGGCCTTGAGTGCCGAGTAAAGGTCAAAATTTGAAGCCCTTCACCGGTATATGGTGACGTCTCTATATGAGTGAAAAATTCTCGAATGGGACGTAAAACAACACACAATAAATCATAAACATACAATTAAATCAAGTTCAACAAAACATTGGAATTATTATTAAAGTTTTCACATCATGTTGAATTTTAAATGTTCTTAAAAAAGTGCAGTGACAATTATTTAGAAAGGAAGATTATTTCGGGGAGTATGGAGTTTTAATATATTAAATGGAAGCCCCTTTCATTTGTTGTACAATTAATTTTCCTAGAACTGTAATCTCAGGTGCATCATATGTCATCCACGTCCATGTACACTGTACATTGCACATACTTATACTAAAGTCAAATCTTTCTTCGTTCATGATTTATATTATGCTTTAACATAACTTTATTTAAAAATACTTTTTTTTAAATGTCAAAATGACTTTTCATATATATTTTTATACAGTGTTTGCAGATAAAAAAAAACGGGAAAAAAATGTTTCTACAAATATATACTGCATTTCATATAAAAAAGAGGAACGTTCCTTAAATGCTTCATGCATAGAGACTAAAATGATATCATAAGACACATGGTAATTTCAGAGGGGAACGTTCCTCAAATGTTTGTTGCTTTGAGCTTTTTAAAGTATCAACAGATATCCATAATATGAGAGAGGAACGTTCCTCAGGTGCATAAGTCGTAAGCTTCACGAGGTTTAGTAATCATCTGAAATGCAACCATTTGAGAGAGGAACGTTCAACTGCTTGATGTATAAAACTTCATGAATAAGGTACCAATGGATAGATCTAGAAATCTGAGAGATGAATGTTCTTCCAATGCGTCATATGTAAACAATTGTAAGATGTCTAAAGATACAGGAAAATTTCACAGAGGAACGTTCCTCAAATGCCTGACCTTTGATCATTTATGAGTTGTCTACAGATATGAGAATTTGATAGAGGAACGTTGATCAAATGCAAGAGTCTTGCCCTTCATGAGGTACAGTAATCGACAAAAATACAACCATTTGTGAGAGGAACGTTCCTCAAATGCCTGATTTAATAAACTTTATGAATAAGGTATCAACAGGTTGAAATCTAGAAGAAGAACGTTTCTCGTATGTGAATGTCATGTGTGAACAATTATAAGATGTTTAAAGATGCAGGTAAATTCAAGAGAGGAACGTTCCTCGAATGCCTGATGTTTGATCATTCATGAGGTATATACAGATATGTAAATTTAAGAGAGAAAACAAAAAGAAACAAAACAAAACAAAACAACAACACATCAGCCATATGGAAACGTCCTTTCCGAATTCAAGTGGCGCCTATCCAATTATTATTTAAACAAAGAGGAACTGTTTAGACACTTTCACGTTATCATCCATGCTCCGTAAAGCGATACCACATATAACATAAAATGTCATTATTTGCTTATATATATATATATATATATATATATATATATATATATATATATATATATATATATATATATATATATAAGCAAAGAATGACATTTTATGTTATATATGCAAATTAGGAGATTGTTCATTTTCTCATGAACTACCATGTTTTTGTTTGTTTGTTTGTTGTGTAACGTCCCTCTCGAGAATTTTTCACTCATATGGAGACGCCACCACTTCCTGGTGGAGAGCTGCAAATTTTGTCCTATACTCGGCACTTACAGCCATTGAGCAGTGAGGGATCTTTTTCGTGCCAGCACCTACTGCGACACGGGACCTCGGTTTATACGGTCTCATCCGAAGGACCGGTCTATACGTCCCACAGTGGGATTCGAACCCGCGACGTAAGGATCAACTCCTTACTTTGCGACTCTAGAGCAGAACTACCATGAGATGAGCATGAATATCTCCATTGTTACGTCATACTACAGTACTTGACGTCAAAACTGTAGTGCAAACTGTTTTGCTTCAAAAATGACAGTTGAATGGCGTAACTTGTGGACTCCCATCAGAAAAATAATGTAAATATAAGAAAGGAATTTAATTTTTTGAAAATTCATGAGGTACATGAACTACAACGCTTCACGACGGCATATTTATAATGAAGCGTTAACGCTAGCGCTAATGGGTTATCTATTTCAAATATGACAGGAAAACAGACGAATTGTGGGTCGCCGGGGGTTGATTTTTGACATACACGGTTGTTGATCAGGTGTGTGTTGGGAAGGATATTTTTCCGAAGCAACTGACTGAAAAAAAGCTGCACAATTTGATTGATTGATTGATTGATTGTGTGTTGTTTTACATCCAATTCGAGAAGATTTCTCTCATATACAGACGTCACCATATACCAGTGAAGGGCTTCAAATTTAGACCTTTACTCGGCACTCAAGGCCAATGGGAAGTGAGGGTTCTTTATCGTGCCAGCGCCTGTCGTGACACGTGTCCTCGTTTTTAAGGGCCGCAACCGAAAGACCCGCAACTTTCACTCCAAAGTGCCGAGCACTTGGCAACGGAACAGTTGCTACCTATTTTTATCGACATATGTCAGTCGCGGCCGTGATTCGAACAAACGACCTTCCGATCACGGAGCGAGCGCTTTACCGACTGAGCTACCGTGACGGTTTGCACAATTTAACTATTTCCCAAAGTGGTCATTTTGGCATCTAAATTTTTAAAGTTATTATAAACGCTCTACACTAATATAATAATATTTGTTATTTTGACAATAAATTCAACAAGTTCTAATTATGGGCCAAAATTTACAACCCCTCTCTCCCCCAACCACCCCCCCTTCTTTTGAAACCAAAATCTTTCAGAAATTCTCTTTTAAACAAAATTTACATCATTAAATTCTGTTATATCAGACTGGTAATGAATTTGGTATGTGGCCACATGTTCAACTCAGCATTTATGCTTGATTTAAATTATAGAATAATTGGAGATTCTTCCCTGGTTACCCAATTATGAAGGAGATTGCATTTAGAGACAAACACCCCATAAGTGGGGACATTACTGTCTTATGACAGCATTTATTTTTTTTCTTTCACAGCTCAACTTTTTCTTTCTTTGTTACAAAAAAAAAAAAGACCTGTTCAAGTTTTATCCTCAGATTTTCGAAAATTCTATATAATATTTCGATATTTATTAGAAATCCTTACACATTTATAATTTTTCTCCTTGAAAGATTTTCTTTTTTCTTTTCTTTTTCTGTCAAGGCTTTTATCAAATCATATCCAAAATAAATCATAAATGCAGCGATGCACACAGGGTGAACATTGAAAAAAAAAAATACACCGAGAAATGGGTAGTATGAATTACAATGAGCATAATTTATCGATATGATGTACATGTGTTTCAATATCTACATCAAAATTTTCAACAGTTTATGATTTTGAAAGTTCTTAGAAAAATTATATAATGACAGAAGCCTAATTATTGTCCAAGAATCCTGGAGAAGATTAGCAGCGGCTTCGACCGAATTTTATTCAATTTGGAGATTTTTTCCCTTTTTTTTTCATTTGGATTATTTCAAAACCTTGGCACCGATGACAGTAAAGAACCCATTACAGTTACCTCACGAAAATTTGAGTCTTTTAAAAAAGAATGTAGATTACCAGCATCTACTGATCCCCATGATATGGAGGTATTTTTGTTGTTGACATTTTTAACCTAACTTTTTTCATACTCTTATCGACCCTCAGAAAGATTACGTCTGGCTTTTAAATTTATAGTTATCGGTTGCACAACTGTGAGCAATAAAATGTGCTTTTAAATTACTCAACCTTTCCATTAAGTAATCTCAAAAGGAGAAAAGTTATCATTACTAGACTTTCTGATGCATTGCATTCCTTTCACATAAAATCAGATACGCAAAATTCAGGTTTTTGATGTCAACAGGAGTAATGGAAACTACGTATTAGCAAAGTTAAACGGGGATTGGGATAACATTACCTACATATCGCACAATGGACGTTTAACAACTCTTGGTTTAAAGGTATGTTCAAATTGTTTCAGATTTTTTTTTTTTTACTTTAAAAAATACAAGTACTTGTCAAAACCATTGTGGATAATCACCTTAATTAATATTATAAAAAAAAGTTTAATTAAAGTAATATTTTTAATGAAATTTTCATCAGCATTTAATATATAAGAATGAAATGGCAATTAAAAAATAGGTAACTAGTTGGTGATATCCCTGGATTTGCAAAAAATGGGGCAGGTTAAATTTTTATACAACCTTTCAACAATTTTAGTGTTAAGGGATTTCAATCGCCTTAAAGAAATGTGTATCCTAATGAAGACTGGAAGTGTAAATTCATTTGATGTACTTTCAGAACTGTAGCTCTCTGGTTAAGAAAATTTGGACAGACAAACCAGAGAGCAGATCTACACATTCTACAAACCTTTTGTCGCAACGCATCGAGTTTTCTTGTATTATACATATATAAATATGAGTTTGGAATATCAGTTTCTTAGTTCACATTCCGACCTTGCTTGCAAATAAAACTTACTGCTTGATCGTATTTTGAATGACATGTGTGAAGACGAATTTTGACTCCAGTGGAATAATGACCTGGGGTCATTTTTCGATGTCGAAAAATGACTCCCGGTTATTATTTAAGATGAAAAATGGCTCTTATGCCTGTAGAAAAAGTGGCATCACCCTTCAAATCTGCATAGCTACGTGAAGAATAATGCCCCCTATAGATTTTATTAGGGATGTGCTTTTCTTTTCCTTAAAATGAATAAGAATTATAATAGATTAAGAGGCTTGTGGATCAAAATGCTCAGCTGATGTAAATTGAGGATACAGCGATGATCTGTTGTTCTCATTAAGTCTTTCGAATGTCTTTTATGATTAATTGACAACATTAATCGACTTCAATCTAAACTATGTGGACATGCTTCAATAATGATTTGACTAATGTCTCATTTTTTTCGGTTTTATTATCCAGAAAGAGAAAGAAAAAGAATGGATTATACTCTTTATCTACTGGTTAAATAAGTTGCGTGCAAATGCCTGTTTTTTAAGTCAATGATTTAAAAAGTGTACAAACGTAATTTTCGAACATATAGCAAAAGTGCTTTACAATCTGAATAAGTTGAATTACTTGATGTTTTAGAGACTTTCGCACTTTTTCATGAAAACCGAAAGAACAAGCATTAAATAACTATCCAGTGTTTATAGCAAACAAAAGTTTAGATGCAAACAATTTTAACCTAAAGTGCAAGGAAACTTCTTTGAAACCCAAGAAACCGCATTGTAAAAGAAAACTTGATCAGATATCTACATGTATATCCCGTAACCAATGTGCATTTGATGAAAGTGCTTTATACATGTTCCATTGTGATTTTGTGGATACTCTTCTTAATCAGAGAAAATTCTTGTCCAAAGAAGAAACATCAAATCTTTTTGAAAAAAAAATGTCCTTTGCTAAATTGCACAAGTAAATATCCAGTTCACTTCGTACAAAAACATTTTAATCTACTTTCATCTTGCGTACGAGTATACATAATTCGTCCGAAGAAAGAACTTATTTATCCATACAAATATTTTGTTTGTCCAAACAAAGAACTTACCTTTAGAACTAGTTCTTTTTTTGTCAGAACAAAAGTCTAATTGGTCCGGACAATTATAATTCAATTCTGAGCTCCAACGGCACTATATCATTGCATTACATTCCATACTTTGAAAAAGTTATTGTCTTCATACATTTGTTGAAAAGTTTTCAAGATTCTAAAATTACAAAATATATATACTTACAAGTTTATTATAATGACCAAGAATTTTCAAAATGCTCATTTTGATACCGGCTGTTGAGATCCCTGTAACAGCAACTTATTTAACAGTATCCTGCCTCTGTTTTAAAGTTGATTGTATTCAGACCATTGTTTAGCCTACCAAATAAGTTGGAAGATATAAATACAATATGCAGGCGATAGTTGAATATTACTAATACATGTAAAAAGTTGGCTATAGAAAAGCCGATTGTCAATTCACCCAACTTGTAAAGAACAAGATACGGTATTAGCAGTAATTGGCCGCAAAATTTGCGATATTTTAGCATTCTTTCTTTTGTTTATTGATGTTGAGGATTTAAGTAAGTAATGTGCGAACTAAATTTCACAGCCACAAAAATGACGTAATTGTTCATTATGACGTCACTAATACGCGGTAAACATGGAATGTTTGCTTAAAATCGTTATATTATAGTGTAAAATAAGTAATCTTTCTTGGAATTAGACCCTTTCACATACAACAACCACTTTTATATTCCGCATGTAAGTTCAGTGGTATATCTCTCATTCACAGAATTAAAATGGTGTTGGTTGTCACCTGCGCTCAATATGAAATTTGGAAAAGTTGAATACGGAAAATGATATTTTACCGATGTCATTCACTTGATATCGATGTTTTAAAATAACGCACGATTGATGCAGAGTGAGACTGATACATATATACTAGGTTCCATCATTGGTCATAGTAAATCATATATACTTGTTATAATATATATACATATATATATATATATATATATATATATATATATATATATATATATATATATATATATATATATATATATATATATCTATATCTATATCTATATATATATATATATATATATATATATATATATATATGAATGAAAAAATATTTTGAAAATAAGGAATGTTGTAGTTAAAGATCGATGTATGCCGTTTTTACAAAAAGTATCACCTGCTTACGTTTTCACAGTCGTATACATGTATTACGTTTCCTTTGTGCATAGTCCTGAAGCAATCAGTGGCAGATCGGGGAGAGGGGATATGGGGTTGCAACCTTTTTGATGTTTGTTAGGTAGTATAAAGAAAGAATTGTGCGTTTGTGGAATTCTGAAATTTATCCGACTATGACTTTGCTGATCAATCCAGGAGCCCCCTCTTCTTCATCTTTGGATTTTTGAATTTGTTAAAGATTTACAGTAAAGAGCCACAAAAGATGGGAAAATATAAATTTCCGAGGGAAACATGTACAGACCCCTCCTGATTCATTAACGCAGCACAGTTAAGGCTGCAGTAAGGAGGCGGGGCCTAATTTATACGGGAAATGCTTACTATGATATCACACAAAAATATAAGTTCTTCAAATTACCACAAAATGAAATGATTTGCTAGTTTAGACTGTTGAATAGCTTTAAACTACATCAGTACTAACTAGTGCATGCAATATTGTCGTTGGTTAAATCCCACATAGCAATATATAAACAATTCACTGATCGCAATGCACTTGTCAATGTGACGTCATATTGTAAAATTTGACGCAGTTTGTATGCAGTGAGAGGCGGATCAAGTTATATTTATACAATGAAAAATGTATTTTGTAATTAAATAAAATATAAATTGTAGATATATAAGAGGCCATTAACTTGGATGCGCTGTCTATTTTATGATTTTATTCACATACTTCCCGTACATTCCCTAGACAAGCGATACTGTCGTATATTTGTATGCAGATTCATTGAAGGGTAATAGAAGGGTCGTAATAAATCGATATATTGCAAGGGAATACCCTCAATGAATTATGACAAGCTTTTACACATAAACTCAAGAAGTATGAAGATATTTGAAAAGTGCTGCGAACCTGTTGAAATCTTGCAAATGAATTGATTATATCTATATTTAATGTACAACATACGGTCTAACAAATGTAACTTTAGCAATTAGATAGTAGAATCTATATAGGTTCGCAGCACTTTTCACAAACTACAAAGAGTGTTGAAAATAATTATATGTTACAGTGCAGGGAACTAATTTTGTTACATAAACCAGCATCAGCATAAGCATTAGTAGCATCAGGATCGAGCTAGCATCAGGATCAGCATTTAAAAAAACAGCATTACCAGGATCAGCATCAGCAAGCAAAGGATAAAACCAGCATTGACCTACATAAAATCAGCATTATCCTACTAGCATCAGAAAATCAATGAGTTTTAATTCAGTAAAAAATTAAAAAGAAAGAAAGAATATTGGTTAAAGTATTCACATTATTGATACATAGTGAGATATTATGATCAAATAATTGTAAAAGGCACTTTTATTGCTTTAAACGGCAATGCTGAAATTCATTATCTACTTCCGGTAGCATGATGCTGCTTCCGGTAGCATTGACCTAATTATAAAACAGCATCAGGATAAGGATTACTAGCATTAAATCAGCAAGCAAAGGAAGCATTCAAATCAGCATCGATGCTGTAACAAAATTAGTTTCCTGCACTGTAAACTTAGATTTTTAACTTGGTTATGCCCTTGCAATATTAGAATTTATAGAAGACCTCAATACTTCAGGTATATTTGCTAAAATCACGTGACTGCCACATCACGTGACAAGTCTAAATAAAAAATCTAATCGTCCTCAACATGTAGTTTTCAACCACATTGCATTTGTCCGATAATAGTAAAGTCCTAAAAAGAAACGCCCATCCTTGTAAAGAACGTATTTTCTATCCAAAAAAATCGCCGATATTTCCATTTGGCACCTTAACTGTACTGCGAATACGAAGGAAAGCAGCTTGTCTTTGAAAGACCTCCTCAACGAAATAAGTGTTTGTACACCTTTTTTTGTTTTGTTTTGTTTTTCCTTGTGGGAAAAAAGGGGTGCGCTGTAAAATTAACCATATCCGTAAACGGTACATCTTTTCAAAAAAATTGATGTAGCAAATATTTATAACCTAAATCCAGGTAAATGTGCGCTTTATATTGTCCTGAAACAAAATAATATCGAGTTGAATACAGGCAACACAACCACTTACTTCTTAATTAGTGATCATGAAGTGCAGGCAGAAAAACTCTCATCTACTTTATTAAGTTTCAGTATCCTCAACAAATACATTTAATTTTTGAAGTTTGTAATACAGCTTAAATTTAAAATAGGTATTTTTATCTATAATTAACCTGCGTGATGAGAGAGGGATATGTGGACTTGAATTGTGACCCCCCCCCCCCCCCCACACACACACACACACATTCTGCAAGTTATGAGTTTATATAAATCCCGTATGTTTTATGTTTGTATATATTACATGTAACCATGATAAAAAAATGAGTTTATTAAGTAAGGTACATTTACTTTTTTCTTGGGGGTTGTGATATGTTTAAAATGCCAAGGATACATGTAGATCCAGTAACTTTGTCTATGGATTTGAGGGGAACATACAAAGGATTTATACGTACCATAGGAAAATCTAGTCTACTTGACTTGATTTGCTAGTCAGGGGATTTTTTTTACAGTTGTGCCCCATCCTTGTACTGAAATTACTTCCCACAGACCAATACATGTTACATGATAAGTATCCTTTAAATACACAGTTTCGAAAACCTGTCCGTACTGCATTGTAAACTAACTTTCTAGATTCTGTTTGTTCGCTGCAAGAATCACGCCACACGTTCAATTTCAGAAAAAATAAAGACATGAGAAAGGTGACTTTATCCCATGTTTACCCCTTTATCCCGTGGATATGACTCATTGGATATTTTTTTCATATCCCACAGTTAAGTGCAGTTGTGACGTCACAATGGTTTTTGCGTTAGCGTGATGAAGTAAAATAAAGTGGAATCCTATATAAAACAGTGTAAAACATTGGTTGTGAAGTATTAAACATTGCATAAAAAGAATCTCCCATGATTTGTAGTTGGATATGACTTTTATCCAACTCGTTGTGTGTTTAAAAAAAAAAAAAAAAAAAAAAAAAAAACAACAACACACAACTCGTTGGATAAAAATCATATCCAACTACAAATCATGGGAGATCCTATATATATTACTTATTTTATCTTAGCCAAAATAAAAATAAAAACTATACAGTAGGGTGAATTAAAAAAAAAATGACCACCAAACTGAAATTTTTTGGCAAAATTCAGCTACTTGTAACATATTTTTCACTTATATCATCATATTGCAAATGCATTCTAGTTTAAAATCCTGAAGTGGCAATAGAATAGACAATTGGACTAAAAAGTTTCAGAATTTTTATTAGTAAAATTTCTTTTGAAAAAAGAAAATATCATTACACCTTAAAAGACTTTCTAAAATACATAATCACAAGAAATTATAGTTTTTATGCTTCAAAATGGTTAAAGGGGTATAAATGTTTAAATCTAGACCTTGAATGAATATCTTCTCTTGTACATGTGACACAAAATTGGCTTTTTTTTCAATTCTGGTTTGAAAAGTTTTAATATGAGAAAAAATATGAAGCAATAAAATTCCCCAAAATTCACTTTTTTGTCCGTTCAAGTCAATTCTAGCTTTAAATCTAAGCCAAAAAAGAATTGTTATATACAAGTTCTCTTACAAAATATAATAGATTTTGAAGCGACCCTATGTTACATTATTGTGTTGCACTCCTGACATCTGATATGTATTTTATTTAACATTGTTTTAAAAATTATAACACACAATAACCCATTCCTACTTTGTAAATTAATTTGTCGTGTTGATATTTTTCATCGTTTAATACAAGTTCTATTACAAAATATAATAGATTTTGAAGCGACCCTATGTTACATTATTGTGTTGCACTCCTGACATCTGATATGTATTTTATTTAACAATGTTTTAAAAATTATAACACACAATAACCCATTCCTACTTTGTAAATCAATTTGTCGTGTTGATATTTTTCATCGTTTACAGCAGGTTTTTCATATTTTGAAGACCTTAAAACATGATTATTTGCAAAATGTAATAGCTATAAATTGTATTTTTAAAAATATATATGTGAAATGATGAAAACTACTCCCTGAATTGACTGTAAAATTTCTGTAATTTCTTGATAGACATAGTGTTTTGAACATCAAATAGTATCAAGCCTTTTTTTCAACTTATTTTTTAGTAAAGATAGTTAAAAAGCATTAGTAATTATGAAGCAGTTTTGTTGCACTCCTGACTGCAGTAAAGTTTAAAATTAAAACCATAAAACACAAAAATTCATAAAGTGTTGGCAACATCAAGTGGTAATGAAATTGTGCAATACTTATAATCCAATACCTCATAATTAAAACAGATGAAAGTATTTAAAATTCGATTTTATCTGGAATTATACACTATTTTATGCCAAAAAACTAGCTTAAATGTATATTTAGAAGATAAAATGCATTTTAAAGCATATTTCCCTTTAGAAGACAAACACAATAACCCACCAGGAAAATTCTACTCATCATTTTTTTCTTTATTTTTATTCTTATTGGATGATTTATAATTCTAACATATTTGTTGTACTCCTGACCAAATGCATTGGGACCTTTAAAGTAAAATTGTGAAGTGAAAATTACATAAGAACTTGTTCTGTTGTTTCAGTGAAGTTGAGGAGGAATTACTTGAATTTTATGACAATGTTTTAGTGTGTTTATTTTTAACGTTCATTAAAAAAATCACAAAAAAGATAAAAACACATCTGAATTGATAAACGTGAAAAAGGAAGGATTTTGATAATAAAACTGTCAATAATTAAGTATTAAATAATACAAAAAGATCATTTTTAATTAATGAATACTTCTAAGCATGAATAAAAGTCTTTTCATCACACAACTTGAATCTTTTAAAAAATGTGTTGCACTCCTGACCGTAGAAATATGGATCTGAAGCACAGACAGATCCTGTAATTGATAAATCTATTTCGTACAAAATGTTCTTTGTGTCTTTATTTTCCAAAATAAAAATCAGAAAATCATATAATGATAATAGTTTTTTTCATGCTTGGGAGCAAAACATCAAATGTTGCACTCCTGACATTTTTGGGTGTGCACATATACTTAACTCTCATTAATGTTGCTTGTGATTTATATAACATTTTTAAGTTTTAAATGTATATCAGTTATTGTTTTACACTTCTAAAATTCTTTTTTGTCTTAATTTCCTATCAGAATTTTACAACTGATGTTTTTTTTGGCAACACTACATTTTTTTCTGTTGCACTCCTGACATGGTATAACATTTTTTTAAACATCAGCCATGACCACAACTTGATTAAACAAAAGTTATGACAGTCCACATTTAAAGCTCAATACTTTGAATATTATCAGGAAAGTCTTTATTTTCAACATGAAGCATTATTTTTTATTTCACAGATCTCCAAAAAATATTGAAATTTCAAAATGTCACAAAAAGGTGTTGCACTCCTGACAATTTTAGCATCATTTTTGGGCATAACTTTTTTGTTAATTGAGATATCAACGAGATATTTGGCAGGTATTTAGACACTATCTAAAGACATATGCTGAGACATAGAAATCTATTTTCATTGCCTGTATTTTTAGTGTGGGTTGATAAATATGTGTTTGGTCATTTTTTTTTTTAATTCACCCAGTACATTCTTTTCCCAGCATTGAAATTTTGCGAAAAATGAAAGAAAAAAATATTTTAGAAAATGTTACTATCTACTTATACGTTTTGTATCTCAGTGAAAATAGGCAAAAACTTTTGATACGTGTTTGGAATAAATATATCATTGGCTGAAAGAAGGTGGGGATTCTGAGAAAAAAAAAACGCGATATGTGTATACAAATGACTCTTATATATAATTACACAGACATTAAAAAAAGAATATATCAAAATTCTCCCTCGAGAAATGAATAAATAAATGTTGTCAGCTGAACACTACAACAATAAGATATTACGAACAGGTTTTTCAGTGAATTGAAAGAATACCTGGTATGTCATTCAGTCTGAACTGAAAGTCCGTTTAATACCCCCCCCCCCCCCCCGACAAAACTTTACTACATCCACTGTCATTACTTGTCATATTGAAACACAAATAATTGTATACAGTATATATTATTATGAACTCTTTAAACGCAGAATAGCGGGGGGAGGGGAGGGGAGGGGGGCACCGTTGACATTTAAATTCCGTGTATTCCTCTGTCTTCATGAAGGTTATATGACAGAAAAATCAATTATCATATACTCAGTGTATAATTTAGAAATATTGTCCTGATATTTTTCAAATCGGGATCAAAATCTCTAAGATTCTGTTTCATTTTGTTTCAATATGCAGAACCATCTCTATTTGCAAATAATGACGGTTAGAGAGGGAATTCCCCATCCTCAGTTTATCGAGTAGATCAGGACTCCTCCTGTAAATTAAAGACATAGTCTTCTATGTTATTGTTTCAATAATGATATAAATTATAATTATCAAGGCATTCGCGGGTCTTTTCAACCGTTCGTGCATCTATATCTTACATAGGTTTTTGAGAATTTTCCCCCTCCGCCAAAAAAGAACGAAAGAAAGAAAACACCCAGTTCATATGAGACACCGATAGTGTATAGGTATGTGTAAATTCGGTGGCGTAGCTGCCATAAGGCACTTAAGTACGAAAGCCCAGAAGGCTCATTCAAGATTCGAGTTTCGAAATACGAGATTCGAAATTCGAGATTCAGAATTCGAGTTTCGAGATTCAAGATCCAAACTAACCAATCAAAAGGCGGATTCAATAAATGATATCTCCCCTTTGCTAAGTTTTTACTATCAAGAAATCATTGAATATATTTATAACAAATGTGTCATTTGCTTAAATAATAATGCAAGAAAAAATGTTATATGTTTCAAAACAAAATAAAAATGAGTTTTGGGCAACGTTTTGAAATATATATATAAAATCTTATTTTCCTCATTAAAGAAAACAATAGATACGTATATAGAATATTATATGGCCTTATCGTTGAATTAAAAATTTAGTAGGTCAATAATTTATTCGATAAGCTCATTGATGAGGGAGAAAATTATTATTGATATGAAATACTAAGGATCGTCTATACACTGACCAGTAATTTAATTAAGGATACATTTCTTTACATTTAAGCGTGTATTTGTGCAGTTAGACTGATCTACTATTTGATATCGAATAAAATAAATTCCAGTCTGTATTGTATATAATTATATAATTTTTAATTAATTCAAGTATTCAAAGCCTTAGACCAAGATAAGTAATTGAAAACTTAATTTTTATGTATTTCTCCTATTGGGAAACAGTGGCGTACATTCCTTTCTGCTAATGTGTAGACTAATGTGAAGTCACAGATTTCACCTAAAGCGCATCGTTGCCGAATTGCGGATAGGCAAAGAGGAGTCGCCCCTCTCAATAGAGGGGGGGGGGGAGTCGTAGGACAACTTTCTGCGATCTTGGAGACATCTATCATTTTCATTTTCCCAGTGAATATAATTATAAATCATTTAAACATATTTTTATGATACGGAAATTAAAATCTTCATGACCACTCTTAATAAAATTGAGATATATTAAAATCCTCACACAGTGCTTGGAAATTATGGAAACTTCTTTACAGATTATTCTTTACAGATTATTCTAAATATAATTTTTAAAATGTGTTTTTGTTTGACTTCCTATTAACCCAAACATATTTCCTAATTTCTATTCGCTGTCCTAATCGTAGACTCCAGGTTGCTGTCATTTTTAATAGTCTGATATCGACTTTAAGGTAACGTTTCAATTTTAGATTTATATCAGAAGTTTTGTATGCTGTAAAAATTGGAAAGACATAAAAGTATGGATGGCTAAAAATATTTTTATTGCATTTGATGCAAAAATATTCTAATAACTGGTAAATAGATACGATTTATGATCAACTTTCCCCATTTTTCAGCAAAATACATGTATAAATAAATATTTATTTTAAATCAAGAAAATGATGTGTAGGCAACATATGGAATACATACGCCATTGGAAAAGCACGTCCGCGATTTTTTCTTTATCACCACTACGATGTCTTTCAAGACTCCCTGGGTACACTAAAAAGGTGTATAGAGGGTCCATTGTTTTGTTAAAAAAATTTTTTTTATCATTTATATTAAATACTTTTATATCTTTTTTCTCTATGGCCATTAAATCATGTATTGGAACTTGTGTATTGATTGGTTATGTATCTTGCGAGACCCGAGCGGTTTCCTTATAAGTAATTATTGTCATCTCCCTCGGGAGATGACACATTAAGTTTGTTATCCGCTATGTAACGACGAAAAGTGACCCCCGTAGAATATTGACCAGGGGTCATATTTCTATGTAGAAATTTGACCCCCTGATCAATATTCTACGTTGAAAAATGACCCACTTTTTTGTAGAAATTATGGCCTGGGGTCATTTTTCTCCGTGTGGGTTGTAGAAAAATGACCCCGTAGAGTAATTACCCCGTGTCTTTTTTATACAAAAAAACTGGTGGTAGGAATATTCTTGTTAGGCAAATACATAGGGGTAAAATCACGCAGCCTAAAAGCTTTAAAGTTTAAACAACAAAAGGTTATTACTATACCTTACATGTACATCAATAATACAAGATGTTTTATCCCATTAACGGAAACCAAATAACTAGGCTATTATAATGTTCGATGACTATAAGAGCAAAAATACACGTGTTCTTAGTTTTGTTTTATCACATTTTATAAAATATGTTTCCAAAGTCGTAATTTAAAAAAAAAAAAACAAGAATATTTATACATAGCTGGTGTCAGAAAGAGAAACTTATATAGGAATAAAAAATGCATGGTTTCTGTGTATAATTGTAATGATCCTCTTTAAATTTTACTCTGGGTAAATAGTGTAAAAAGAAAAGAATGAAAGTTAAGTCTCAAGCGTTTTTTTCTTCAGAAGTTAAAAGAAAGATTAATGTTTTCGAACCCTTCCCAAATAAATTTGAGTGAAAAGAAATAAACAATTGTTAAGAAAATTAGATCTCATATAATTATATCTTTGATTTTTTAGCATAAAACATCTCATAAAAAAATATAAAGAAGTTTAAATTTGTGTAAAAATAACAGACAGCACTAAATCAATATTCCTCTAATATTCGATCTCAGGGACACAAAAATTGGTTAGCTCAAAATCTTTACCAATGTCTTTTGTCGTTTGCTAGTGTCAACAAAGCCTAAACAAAATGAAGCTTTTTACATAAAAAAATGAATAATTGATAAAAGAGGTGTTTGGTATACTAAGAATTGACACAAGTTTATACACAGTAGTGCGTATTTCCCCTTTCTAGTAACATGTAATAATTTTTACCAATGAAACAAAAAACGGAATGTTGCATTATGAAAAAGCTTCTCTGCGTAATTTACATATTATTTTTTTTAGTATGATTGGCAATATTAGCACAGTTGAAGTTGCGTTTGCAAAAAAAAATATATAACCGTGCCAAAAATATTGTGTTTGAATCAAATACGTGATTCGTGTCAGCGTATCTATAGTGGTAAATTTTGAGGGAATGGGTAACGAGGATGTAACCCACTCTTCAAATCTGCAAGCCTATAGAAAAAAAATAATCTGGCCATGTCTTTCCTATACACAAATTAAGCGATCTTGCTGTTTGATGCGAGGTTTTAAAAATATATGAGTTTTTAGGATAAAAGTAAACAAAAGTATTTTTTTCTTGCATCAAAAATCCTACTTATAAGAAGTTACATAATGCATATGTGCATGATAATGTAGATTATACATGTATCTATATAATGATCAAGGAAGGGGAGTATATTGCCAGTATTTCTATCACAATCGAAGAGCACCCCTAACTAAAATTTACTATTATAATAGTAAACTATAGTTAACTATAGTTTATTATTATTAACTATAGTAAATACTTTGATACTTTGATTAACTATGACACTTGGTTTAGAACTTTTTTGAGATTTCAAAGCTGAAACCTTCTTAAAATTTATATCAGTAATGTAAAATTTTGGGATGATATGTTAATATACAAGAAATACAAGGGGTAATCAAAAAGTTCGCAAACTAATTGAATTATTCTATAAAGGAAATAAAATCAGGTATCAGTGTTTATTATTTTTTAAAGTGGTCCTCTCCAATTTGAATGCACGTCTGCCACCGTCCTGCCCGTGCGCGAATCACGTGATCCAGGCGGTCACGTGGCATGCTACGTAGCATTTTGTTCACAGAAGTTAAAAGATTTTTCCGAGTCTTATATTTCTTACCATGCAAGTTAATTTTTATAACAAGAATAGTCCCTTTGTCACAAATGGCAAAATCTCGGCAATAGGAGGGGTGAATTAGGATATCTTTTCCCAGAATGAGCATGGTGACCATCACAACCCGACTGTTTTGTATTGGGTGCGTCGTTTATCCATTCTGGATAAAGTATGGACGCCTTCCTTTTATCATATATGATATGTTTAAAATCTAAGGTAAACGATATTTTAGGGATTTAATAATTATATTTTTGTTAAGATATTTAACTCTTTTTCTAACTGTAATTTGGCGATCTTTCGTTACAAATTGCTCAACTGAGGACACATCTCTTCCCCAGCTTACTTTCACTGGGCCCCAGAACAAACGTCATTTTAACCACATCCCTTCCTTCACTAAAAAACAATCAATCCAATTAATGATTGAACTTCCGGCAAGTCTTTTGTCTTCATAAATCCTGGACAAATTATTATATGCTACAGTAACAGCAAAGATTTAACTTTAAAGCCGTTCGTTGCTCAAGTACGACCGAGTCAAACATTTTTTGTCACGTCATCTACATATTGAGTCATATTTATATTGTAACGTCTCAAACGTGGAGGAAACATCTGCTATAATTTATAGAACATGTTTATGACTAAATGTGTGCCAAATTTTGATCTGAACTGTGGTTTCGTAAATAAAGAGATAGTTCACGAACTTTTTGATCACCCCTTGTACTTCCCTATAATACCGGTATTAAAAATGTGCACATATAAATTTAAGAATATAAAATTTAACAATCATAATCCAAAAAATACTTTGGTTTACTCTAGTAAAAACTTTGATACTGTATTAAACTATTGTTAACTTTGGTAAACTATAGTTTTTTGTTTGTTTGTTTGTTTTTTGTTTTTGGTTAGAGACTACTATTGTTATTGATATAGCGATCCTAATACAAACAATATGTATGTATACAGTGTTTCATAGTTAACGTTATTTAGATACATTCGCCCCCCCCCCCCCCCCAATACAGATGATATAATTCTACAGACAATAAATGCATTGTAAGTACACAAATTACAGGGGAAACAATAATTCTATGAGTCAGTGCTCTCTAATGATACCCCACCCGCACAGACAGACGGAGAAGATTTGTACCAAAATAAATACCACTGTATAGCATGCCGAACCAAAGAGTGTGTTAAAATTTCGGGCATCTGCGATGAGTTGTTGCAGAGAAAATTGCAACGAAAAAAATTGTTCCGCACAGACATACACAAACACTCACCCCTCGCACACAACTGAGAGATTCGCAGGGTTAAAGGTATATACTACCATTTCCTTCGGAGCGGGAGTAATAATATTCATGTTATAAATAAGGACAAATGAACCTAAAAGAGGAAAAAAGATAATATATGCTATTAAAAATGAAGCAGTAATTACAGTTAATGATAGCGTCTCCATATTGGACGCTTCATATGCCGTGCTTTCTCTAATTTTTTTCCTTGTCTAAAAATAATAATACGCTTTTTGTTTCAATGCATTGGTGTATCCAATAACTAATACATGTTAAAGCTTGGGTGGAGGCAGTTGAAAGCGGGCACAAAATTTTAAGGTAGAAGTACGGGGCCACAAACTTGTCCTTTAAATGGTTTCCGATAACATCCATTCCAAACAGGTATATCGTTGTCAGTCAGAAACATATGTCATTTTCAGAACAAAGCCTGTGAGAAAAAACCCAAAACCTCAACTCAATAATGTATACTCATTGTGATGCAAGCAAAAAAAAAATGATATTACGTACATTGTATATGATGCTAGTATGCAGAAGTGGCGTTAAGGAGGGGAAGATACGTTGCTCCTCCCCCAACATACATTTGAAAGAAAAAAAAAATCAGGAGACTCTAGGCCTTCACAGACCCTACCCAACCCCGGATTAACGCATATCACATCTCATCTCTAAAGGTTTAATAATAAAATATATTGAAAAAAGTAGGGGGTCAGATTTCTATGGGGGTCATTTTTCTACGTGTGTGGAGTCGTAGAATTACTGGCCTGGAAGGGTTTTCTACGGTCGAAAAATGACCCTACTTCCCGTAGAAAATTGACCGGGGGTCATTTTTCTACTGAGAAATTTGACCCCCCGGTCAATATTATACGGGGGTCACTTTTCGTCGTTACACCGGAAGAGAAGTCCTAGTGTAAGCTGCCATCGATAAGATGGTGGTCTGGCAAATGACCTGATGATGATATAGAGATGTAAACAAAATTGAGCGTTCTGTCTTATTATTACAAAATGGTCCATCTTAAAGTAAAACTACACAGGGTTCATTAAGAGTAATAGAGGTAGATTCACTTGGGTGGTGGTGGTCTTTAAAATGCACATAAACATTGTATCTAGGCTATTGTGTAAAATGATGGTCAGCGCGCGGGGATCAAAATACACAAAACGTTTCAGCCAAGGCGTGGATCCAATATTTACTGACGAAAGAAAAAAGTGAAAACATTCACGTTAAATGCATATACATGTATACAATGGCAAAAACTTAACTTTTATGTGTACTTAATAGTCAATCGATAATTACTGCCGTATATACATTGTATGTAAAATAAAACAGAACTTATTCAAAAAAAAAAAAAAAAAAAAATTCGAAGAATTTTTTTTTTTTACCTAGCTAAAAGCACAATTTAAGCAGAAACATAAATGTCTCTGATTTAAGTAACTCAGTGCTGCAGGCATTGAAATAAAGATCATAAAGAATGATTACGAGTATTTTCTCGGATGTCTACACTATTCCTTTTTTATTATTATTTAAATTTACCCCTGCAGAAAAGTTTTAGGAAAAACACAATTTTCTTTACTTGGCTCAGATTTTTTAAGGATTAAAAAATTAAGCAACTTATCATTATTTTTATGCAATTCTAATTTGCGTTTTTTGCTAATAGGAAAGAGTAAAAAAAAAATCACTCCTCGTGTTCTTGAAATAAAGCCAAAGTTATAAAATGTGTGTCTCATGGAACAGCCTATAAAATCGATGTTGGTAGATTGGGGTTCTTTTCATTGTGCAAATGCTTAATTTTAAATGGTAACTTTTCAATTTTATTACCTTTCTATGAATGCTATTTTCCCAGGAGCGAATACATGTACACGTAATTCTATTATAGCGTTAAAACATTTATCGACATGGGCAGCAGGAGGGTATGTGGCAGGAGAGTCTCAATTTTTCAATTGATATTCCCAGTGGCTCGATGGCCAAGTCACTTCAGAGAATACGATTAAGGAAAATCTTTGGAAATTAATCGAGTTTCGGATTACATGAAGTCGACTAAGAACTAAAGTCGAAGGGAAGGCTAAGGTTTTATATCCATCTTCATACGGAAAAATTGTTATCTATTTTTACGAATATTTCTCAGTGGTTAGATTTTTACAGACATTGTACAAACAATATTTAAAATGAATAAAGCATATTTACAACAGGTAAAATAATACAGGCACGTAGCATCAGGAGGGTCGGACCCTTCCACTTTTTTCCCAAACATTGAAAATATTCATTGAAAGGCACGCCCTTGCCCCATCTTCCATCTTTTGTTGCAGTATCGTACGTCAAATCATCCCATGGGAATGTATTATAATACAAAATATGTTTGTTGGAAAAGTTGTAATCCCCCCTTCCAAGAAATGAAAATGTTGAGTTTGGAAGACCCTTTTTCCCCTTGTCAAAGATTGTTCAGATAAGTCGTCGATTTTTTTTTCTCCCCCCCCCCCTTTTTTTCAAAAGCGATACTACTGCCTGTAATAGCTGAAAATATGATATAACATTCCACTGTTTATTCATTCATGAAGCCAAAGAGATGATAATTCAGGGCTTTCTGGAAAGTCAAACTTTTCGAATATATAATTATTCTGCCCATGTATCGCAAGATTGACACTGAATGTTGATAACCGACCATTTGTCTACCGTTGTAATAAAATAAATAACATACCCAATATGACCCTGGGCTCGTGTCCCCCCCTCTCCTTCCCCTTATATTTTTTACCAATAAACCCGTTGAACCCTTTGAAACCCGTATTACTAATTAAGAAATAAATGTCCGCGTTATCGTGAATGTTGCAGGATAACCTCCGAGGTCGAGAAATGTTGTCTGAAATATAAAAGCCGAGGCGTTAGCTGAGGCTTTTATATTTCAGGCAACATTTCGAGACCGAGGAGGTTATCCTGCATCATTCACGACAACAAGGACTTTATTTCTATTCTACTAACAGCTCTAAAATACGACTGATCGTTTTCTCTATAGAGAAACGAATTAGGTCACCATGTCGCGATTTTGCTGTTCCATTTAACACCAGAGTCAATTTGTTTGTTTACTTGTGTATTGATTGCATAAAATGCAGACGGTTTCAGCTATCGTTGGGTTAAAAATTTGTTTGTAACATATATTGATTAATTTTTAGGAATGTAAAATAACAAAATCAGTTGTCTATTTCATTGCTTTAATTTTAAAATCACGGAGTGTAAATGTTGTGGGGAGGTCCGTGGAACAGCCCGACTTGGTTATAAAAAGGATATGTATCAGCTGTTTCAGCAACACACACTATTTAGACTGCGTAAGGCGACACATCGGTATGGTCTAAATAAGTATTAGATTCTACATTGAAATATTTATTTCAACTGTACAGGTTTGACATGTGTTTCTGATCTGACAATTTTTTGATGACGTTCGTGATTTATTGGAGAATAATGTCCGCGGCATTTCTTTGATCTCGTCAATAACTGTGGTAGAATTATTATTAATCGCTAGTCACTTGTTTTATTGCACACTTAACTTTGAAAACCCGTATTAGTCACTGGTCACTTTCTAATACATTGTCACAAACTATATTCACTTTGAAACCCGTATTACTTAATTAATTATTATCAATCACTGGTCACTTGTCTAATTGCACACTTATAATTCTCATCGACTACACCCCCCCCCCCCATTTATCTTTGCATCCCATTATTAATATTTATTATGATGTCATCAAACCTATAAACAAAGTAGATAATACGATATAAATATTTTTGATATAAACCTATTATAATATTTAAAAAGTTTTAATATAAATTTAAGCATATTTTGCCGACCAAAAACCCATTTTTTTTAATTTCGTTCTGATATATATAACACTCTTTCTTGCATTGTAATATAATCAAATGACCTCTTCGGTTTGAATATATTCAACGATTTCTTGAAGGTCAAAACTTAGCAAAGGGGAGTAATTGAATCTCAAACCGCCTTTTGATTGGCTTGTTTGGATCTTGAATCTCGAAACTCGAATTTCGAATCTCGTATTTCGAAACTCAAATCTCGAATGAGCCTTCTGGGTTTTCGTACTTAGGCACGTGTCTACACATATTTTTTTTTCCGAAAAAATTATAATAACGAAACTGAAAAAAAAGAAAGAAAGTAATTGACTAAATAAATGACTTGAAAGAGATTATGAACAAACTGTGCAAGGTAATACATGTAATTACCTGCAATAGTTAACTCTCTGCTTCGCTGTAGGACTTCTTATAAAATGTTTTTAAAATTTCTACATGTACATAAAATTGATAATAGATATAAAACTCCACTGAGAGTAACAAAATATGTTATATGTGGTATTAATTGTCTTTTACATAATCAATTTGAATTGACAGCAATTAACATTTTAAGGCTGTCCACCCAAATTTACCTGACTAGCCTTTTCTGGAAGAAAAAAAAAATTATTGGCTCGTTATTTATTGTAAAACATTGATTTGTGTCTGATAATTTTTAAATAATTTCATATAAATTTAATTTCCGTGTTCTAAAGAATACGCCGGAAGTAACTTTAACTATGAAAGACCTCCGATAAAACAAAGTTGGATTGCACTTTTTTTTTTTTTTTTTTTTTTTTTAGATTTTCTACTTCATTTGAAATTTTATTTTAAAGAGACAGATTTTGTATTTTGAACGTCCAGGAATTGGCATGTAGGGGTCTCAATATCGTACACAGATCCAGCATTTTTTTTTTCTCCGTAATTCTGTTGGACTTTCGTTTTTATGCTATCAACTAAGCCTAGACACCCTTTTGGATGATTACATTGTAAAAAGAAAACAAAATAAACACACACACACACACACACCGTATAAATTACAGCAACTTTTCATTAAAAAATATTGCAGTTCTGGAGAGAAAGTTTGGATTTTCATATGACGCCTATACGAGCACGTAAAACGCATGACGTCGCGTCTGAATGTATCATAGTCTCGACACTCTGCTATAAAAGATACATTATTGAGTGTGTGTTTTTTTTTTTTTTTTTTTTTTTTTTTTTTTTTTTTTTGCGATGTATACCTTTAAGTCATATATATAAATTATATACCATTTAATTCTAAAAATCCTAGGCTTTTTAACATGTTTTGAATGGTGAAGATTTGAAACGCGGCATTTTTTGGCCAATACCGTAACTTGCTCTTGGTCATAAACAAACATCTATAATCATTAAAATATCGAAATGTTTATAAAATAGACTAAGACTAGAATGTGTGTAATCGTAAGCAATAGACAAATACTTTTATCTATACACAATGATCACTTGACAGCAAATTTTCTACCTTCTAGAAGAAAAAAAACTCGAACTGTACACGTTATTTAACTTGCTTTTTGTGTGAAAAACTTTGCCCAATCGTTTGCAAGAGTTTTTAAAAATCTTAAAAATGCATTCGTAACGTTTCATAAAGATTGCACAAGTCAACTGTGAGAACATTTGTTACATTTTTTTTCTCATGACAAAGATGGTCACTTTTGAAAAATGAAAATGGTTAATGATCATCTGGACTTGCTAACCGTCATTTTTGAAAAGTTTTCATTCAGTTTATTCAAGTCATCTCCGAGAAAATTGTTGGCCAAAATAATAAGTCTAGCGATAACACTATAACAATACGTCGTCCTGTAACGTTCTGGACGATATAGAAACAGCTTTAACCAATAGCTACTGCAACGTATTTATTGTGTAATTTTAATTGTGTGCTGAGATCACAATAGATGTCTAAGAAAAGAGAAACAAATATTGTTAAATAATTGCGTGTCAGGTCAGTGTTTTCTTTCCAGAATAACGCAAGAGAAATACCTATTGACACCCAAACCTTGGCATCAATCATCTCCTTTCTACTATGTATCACTCTGTTGGAATAAGGGTCATTTTTCAACAGAATTCAATTTCTTACAGTTTGCATATGCAGAAAACAGACTCCTAGGGTTCTTTTTCTACAAAAAAAAAAAAAAAAAAAAAAAAAAAAAAAAAAAAAAAAGCATTTTTGTACGGCTAAGAGGTCATTTTTTGATAACCCTCGGTCATTATTAGTCTTTACAGCATTAATACCAGTTTTCAACATGGATTATTCCGTAAATTTGATAGATAAATAGAACTGATGGCGGGTGACTAGTCGACAGGAATGCTTACTTCATCTAAGCACCCAACCCCAACTGTGGTGTTTCTAGGTGAAAGTGATATTACCCAGAACACGATAAATATTGTTTAAAGGACTTATGATGAGATTTTTAGTATCACTTTTCCCCCCACATATTTACCATATTTTTAAAAAACAGATGTGTCAGCTCGTAGCTAGATTTTAATAAAATCTTGTGATTTTACTATTCTCAATGAACAACTTTAAAAATTGAAATTATGCCACAGCCATCTGACATATAAATTTATTAACCCTCCACCAATACCATCTGAATTTTTTTAGCAATTGATATCCAGACCAAAATAAATGATCATGATATACATTCAGGCCCGCAGTGCCAGGGGAGGGCAGGGACTGTTTGATCAAACAGTCTTAAAGCCTCTGCCGATGTTAATCTAATAAGGAACCCACTTTGTTGAAGTGAACTGTAAATCACATCAGGTAGGGGAACAAAGAGACTGAAAATATTTTTCTGCTGAACCCCCCTCTCGCAAGATTTAAGAATTTAATTTTTTGTGAAACAACCTTTTCCTCCAAAAGGGGGCCAAAAAGCACTTGTATTCAATTATGTAAGTGAAAATTAACTTCATATAATTGAATTGTTTGTCGAATTCCACGTTAACGTGAATTTAAACTTCAGTGACCGTCACGATAGCTCAGTCGGTAGAGCGCTCGTTCCGTGATCGGAGGCTCGTGAGTTTGAATCTCGGCCTCGACTGATGACTGACCTACATCGATAAACAATAGGTAGCAACTGTTCCTTCGCCAAGCGATTGGCACGTTAAAGTAAAAGTTGCAGGTCCTTCGGATGAGACCTTTAAAACTGAGGCAGGCGATTGCACGATTAAGAACCCTCACTGCTCAATGGCCCTGAGTGCCGAGTAAAGGTCTAAATTTGAAGCTCTTCACCGATATAGGGTGACGTCACTATATGAGTAAAAAATTTATATAAAGCACTAAAAATGACCAACGACACGAACAATAAAAATTGTCAAATTTTCGGGACGACCTGTCCTTTCCTCAGGAGTTAAAAGTTAAAAAAGTCATAAAAACAAATAAAACAGAGAGAAAAAAAAAAAAAAAAAAACTACAGTGGCACAACTATTTGAATATGAATTGCGTCCGGTCTGTCAGGTGTACTCTAGTGAGTACACCTGATAGACCGGACGCAATTCATAGCGCTCCGGATTTCCTTCTTCACCACTGTTTATAAACTTCAAATTAAACATGTAACACTGTAAATATTTAGTGTTTGGTAGTTTAGTAGTAGTGCTAGTTGTTTTTGTTTCTCTGTTTCCTTTGTTTTTATGACTTCTTAACTTTTTTCTTTGTCCTCAGGAAGGGACAGTCTTCCCGAAAATTTGACAATTTTTATTGTTCGTGTCGTTGGTCATTTTTAGTGCTTTATATATATATATATATATATATATATATATATATATATATATATATATATATATATATATATACATATATATATATATATATATATATATATATATATATATATATATATATATATATATATATATATATATATATATATATGCGCTTTCAAACTTGCAAGTTATTTAAATTTTGTTGAAAGAGAAAACTATGTTTTTGTTGAATTCGCCTCGTTTTAATTTCGCCAACTTGGAACTAGGGCGAAAGGGACAAAAGTAAAACTTTCTATGTATACAGTTTATCTTCTGATTAATTGGAAGTATGAAAAGTATCAATCTAAATATCAATTGTGCGTACAGTACAAATTCAATTGTAATTTGAATCTAAAATCCTGGAGTAAACTACCCTGGAAAGGTCCAACTTCTCAGGACCCTATGTTTTACATTTTGACGATAATCCAAAACGATCGGCAAATTGTTTACATGGGTGGTAGATGACTCTGTGATTTTATATACTGTAGATTCCTAAATATACGCGAGGAATAAATTATCGCGTAATTACGCGAGAAGCACCACTCGCGAAATAAAATTACTCGCTTTTATTTTTATGGTGCTTTAATGTATGTAAAATCTCTAGATAAATCACCCATTCGCGAATTATTGTTCTCGCGGTTTGACGCCTTTGGGCCACTTCGCGATATTAAGTACTCGCGTAAAATAAGAAATTTACAGTAACTTATTCATTCTGTTAAAAATAAAATTGTTGTCTTTGTTTAAACAAATAACTTTTGTGAACAAAATTCGTTCATTTTCTTTTGCACCTTAGGCATAGTATGCCATATTGTTAATTATGCCACATTATCTTTTTAGAGTAGTGCTATTGGATCAAAATTCTGCTTCAATAAAAGTTGTCTGACCTTTTTGATCGATGAGTCCTGATTTGCAGTTTTGAAAAGGAAAATTTTGACCCCCATGCAGCGACTTAGCAAGTATAAATCTTTGGATGCCAGTTGCAGTATTCTTCTTCTTACTTTATATTGTTTTGTTGTAGCTGAACTTGGAGTAATTTGCATTTTTAAAGCAAAATTATGTTGACTCGGTTGAAAATCTATTGTAAAAAATATCAATGACAGAAGAAATGCAGTTTTCTTTTCAATGTATAAGCTGGATGAGCACAAATATACCAACCCATATAGTAAAACTCTTTGGTGCTTTGGTTGAAAAAAAAAAAAAAAAAAAAAAAAAACAGCAACCATATAGTTTGACTTAACGGAGCTTTGAATGAAAAAAAAAATCTTTCAAACTTTGCTTGTTGTTTCAATGATTTGACGTCTCTATTTTTTTCCTTGAGATTTTTTAAAATCTGATATTATATCTCTCACCAGAGGAATCGAGACCTTTCAGTTAAAACTGAAAAGCGACTTTCAGCGACTTTTCAGTGGATATTCAGTAACTGAATGGCAGATATATTCCAGTTTCATTTTATAAACATTTCAGTCATATTCAGTCACCATGAGCTGACACATTTCATTTATCTTTCGGTAACCTTTCAGTACCATTTATTTGGACTTTCAGTCGCCTTTCCGTGACCATTCTGTTATATTTCAGTTGTAACTAATGAACATTTTATCGTCCTTTCAATGTTGTATTAGTTACAATTTACAATATTATAATTAAGAAACTATTTCCCAATAATAATAAAAAGAACTATTCAATTTTTTTTCCAGAATTTAATTAAATTACAGACAATTTACTTTAATGCCTCCGTAACCAAAGCTATGGTCATATAGTTTTTGCCTTGTCAGTTTGTCTGTCGATTTGTCTGTTTATCCGTTTCTTTCACAACCTTAACCTTTCCCATAACACTTGATTGTTCTGATCTAGGGCTTTATTTTTTGCAAGTGTATTCCTTGTGGCAAGGCTATCCTTCGGGTACCAACATTTATGATCTTTTGACCTAGACCTTGGAGTTTGAACCACAGCAATTTTTTTTCCAAATTCTACATTGGCCATAACTTTTGAACAGTTGTTGCTGGGGCTCTCATACTTCACAAATGTATCCCTTGTATTATGTCCTTTTGGGGATACATGTTTGTACCCTGTAAACTTTACCTTGAGTTTGGCCTACCTTTGAAAAATATTAGCATTTACCATGAGTTTTAAATGATTGGATCTAAGACTTTCATATTTTACATGTGTATTCCTTGTGACAATTACTTCCATTTAGTACCAACAATGTCTAGCTTTTTACCATAACCTTGGACTTTGACCAATTTTGAAAAAAAAACAAAAACAAACTTTCCCTTGGCAATAATTTTGAACACTTGCTGCTATGGCTTTCATATCTTAGAGGTGTATTCCTTGTGACAGAACTTTTGCTTAAGTACAAATATTTTTGACTATTTTTGATGTTGGTCTTGGATTTTTTTTATCTACATTTGAAAAACGTTAATTATGACCATAATTTCTGAATGCTTGCGGGTAGGGCTCCAAATTCCTCATATATATTCCTTGTGACTAAACCTTCCTTTGTATATAGATATATTTGATCTCTTGACCATGAAGTTTGACTTGCACTCGAGAAACTTTAAATTTCGCCATAAGCTGCCATACAAGGGCATCAGTGTTTCACAAACACAATCTTGTTTCTTTGTGTAAAATCCTTAAACATGTTATGGATATTTACACAATCTGATTTTATCTATGAAATTGATAAAAATGAAAACACAATATGTAAATCATAAAATAGGGGGAGGGGGATATGATGACAGTGAAATTGCATTCAAACAATAAAATACTACTTTTTTCCAGTTTACTTCTTCATTATTCTAATGTTCAACATAAGGTGTAAGTTTTGTTGGAATTTGGCGAAGTGGAAGTTTTATCTGAATCGTTGAGCTCAATTGATAATTTAGACTTAAGAAAAAAGATCATTAGAAATTGTTGTATATAATTATCAAGAAGTATTATACTCTCCAAGGTGAACATTAATTTATCTTAAATTATTTATTAAATTTAAGGAAAAGCAGGTACCCGTCGATGATAATTGTCATTATCCTAACTAGGGGCGTGGTGATAAATCTGCCACATACATCCGCACAAAAATGTGAGTTTTCATTTTTTTTCAACATTTCCCTTAGTGTTTGATACTTCATAATTTGGGCTACCTTATTCACTCAGCATAAACATCCGTATACTATTTCTTGTCCAGCTAAAAAAACTACGAAACTAATATGGTATAGTACCAACCAGACCCAACCTGGCACCTGAGCAGTCCCGGGACTGCTTTGGGACCGCTCTGGGACTGCTGTGGGACTGCTATGGGACCGCTGTGGGACTGCTCTGGGACCGCTATGGGACTGCTCTAGGACTGCAGTGGGACTGCTCTAGAAAGCAGACCCAGCAGTCCCTGGGACTGCTTTCTGGGACTGCTTTGTTCACTCATGCGTGAAAAAGGTTCTGAGTGACATGATAGCTCCGCCCCTTGTGTATTCTGAATTTGCAGCTCCCTGTTGTTGTTCTGTTTACTTTCTACAGTGAGGTGTTTAAGATAAAAAAAAATATAAAAAAAAAATACAAAACAAAACAAGTATTTCTTACAAAAATTAAATATGTAGAGATAGCTGTACATGTAATTACTAAATGTCTTCAGGAGCTGTAAATTTACACAATTGTAGTCTAGAATTAATTTTAAAAAATGAAAGTAGTTAAAAAGGAAAGTCAGGGGGTGATTTTTATCCCTTAAATTAAACTTCAATGCAGGTGTTTGAAAAAAAAATATCTAAGCTATCTAATAAACTAATGCTGTCAAATTATGTATTCAAAGTTTGCATTGGAACTATTTAAAAAAAAACAAACAAACAAAAACAAACAAACTTGTATTTCAGTAAGATATTCAGAGGGACGTACTGTACTGGATTTTTTTCTTGATTGAAAAAGCTAAAACCATGCTAAAAAAGAACACTCCATGCCATGATTTTACTGCCCTCAAATAAAACCTAACAATTTATTAAATGTCCATAAAATAAAATTATTCCTCCATTCTTCTGTCACATAAACAATGTGAACAATTATTGGGGGATTTATTTATGAATTAGTTTTTAATTTATAAACAAGTTATTAAAAGAGTACATTTCTATATATTAAAAAAAAGATTTGAAATATCGGGAATTGTGACTTATTTCTTATTTGTTTTGTTAATGTTTACATGGCCAATTAATAAAAAGCAATACAATTGTATAAAATGGTGTCAACACCTGAGGTTTCAATCGCCTTTGGGCATAAATAGAAGAAAGTCAATGCATGTTATTTGGGTATCAGTGTTACACATCATTGAACACGCTGGTCAACAATGACACTGATTTCAATATATGTACTGCAAAAACAAAAAAAAAATCTTTGTTTCAATAATTGTGTATAAATTTATTTCGGGATTAATTGATTTTGAACATAATCTGAGGGTTCCATTCGCATGATTTACAGATGTACACTCGAACATTTATATAATAAAACACTTAAAACTGAGAATCTAACAATAATTAAATTGGCAAGTCATTGAAAATAATCATGACTGAAATATAATACTCGGCAATATTTTAACAACAAAGAATTTTTCGAAAGCTCTAATACTTAAGAAAAATGCATTCAGAGTATAGTATGGGAATCGGCCTTGCTCTATAATTTTAAGATTTATCTAAAGCTAATTCTGGTAGAAAATAAACAATTCAAGTTTAATTTTCTATATAAAAAAATAAATAAATATGAAAACCAATATCAGCCACATAAAATAAAGAAACTGATTTATTTTGGTGAAAAATAAATATATCAAATAATTGTTTTTAAATATTCATGTTATTAAAAGGTGTGAACATCGTCTTCGTTCAATAATTATTATTTGTTTCTACACGCGTACTATGATTTTTTTAACAGTTCAGAAATGACTGTCACATAAGAATTGTAAATATTTGTTGATACTACTCAGAAATAAAAGATCATCAATTTCAGCTGCCTTTTATAGTTACATTGTTTATTGGTAATCTCATTCTGAGTAAGCTCCGCCCATTAAATTAATTAACCCTCCCATAGGGAATGCTGGGACTGCTTTCTAGGACTGCTGGGACTGCTTTCTGGGACCGCTGGGACTGCTGGGAACGCTGTGGTACTGCTCTGGGACTGCTGTGAGACTGCTCTGGGACAGCTGTGGGGCTGCTTTAGCAGTCCCAGAAAGCAGACCCCTGGACTGCTTTGTGTCGGGTTGGGTCTGGTTGGTACTGTATGTTTTAGTATGCTTTGAACCCCGAAACTGCTGATAATATTGAAATATTGTGTGAAGTCGGTCACTCTTAATCACATTCTTAACAGATCAAGTTTTCGTCCATGATCTCCTTCCGTCCCCTTCCAAATTTGACATTAATGAGGTTTCATGAAAGCTCACCAGGATATATCGTATCAACATAAGAATGGAAATAGTCATTGTTAATTGACAATACGTCATCGATATATCTAAATGTCGAGTTAAAGGCCACAACAAGTGTTCTCTCTTTTCACTTACATGATTCTGGACAAATTCTGCTTCATATGAACACAAAAATAGGTCTGCTAACAACGGGGCGCAATTGGTACCCGTGGAAATTCCAATAGATTGTTGGAAGACCAGGTCTCCAAAAACCACACAGATATTGTCAATCAGAAACTCAAGCGTCTTTTTAATGTCAACTTCAGAGTACTTGTGTGTACAATCAGAATGTTTTTTAACAAAATAATTTTGCAAATGACCAATGACAAGGTAAGTAAATTTACGAGTTCCATTTTTATTGAAAAAGCAGCTGTCAATGATATCAAAAAGACTGGAATCTAATTTATCGTGGGGAATGGTTGTGTATAAAGTTGAAAAGTCGTCAGTTTTTAAGCTGTTGATTTTGGTAAAATCTTGTGATTTCAATTTTTCTAAAAGTTCCTTGGAATTTTTAAGTATCCACATCTGATTTACACCACTTCTCGAATATATTGTTGCACAGTACTCTTGAAGTTTCTCCTTCACCACTGTTAATATCTTAGTGAGGAGTAAAGAAAGAGGCTTGGTTGAACACTTACTGGAACCCGCTATGTATCTTTGTTTGTAAGGATTTTTATGAAGTTTCGGAATCCAATATAAATATGGTAATTCAAATTCTTTTTGGTTGTTTGGAATATTAAAAATATTCAAAACTGACATATGATTTTGAAGAATTTCTTCATTAGAAAGGAAACTATTAGTATAAGTTGGATTACCACTTGTAAAATTAAATCCAAGTTCCTCTGAAATACATTTAATATAATGAACCTTACAAACAAAGACAATGTTGTTACCTGCTTTGTCAGCAGGGACCAGTACGTACTGATCATGTAATCTATCTAATTCTTTTGTCACTTCTGGATTATTGAATACAGAAGGATAGATGGTTCTCATATTGCCCCTCAATCTTTTAATGCGCGATTTTAACATACATCTGATACATTTAATCCATTCTGACAAAGTGTCAAGGTCTTCTTTTTCATGTCTATCCCATCTCCTGGCGTAGTCCTCTACAGAATCCATATTTATGAAATTCCGACGCCAGCTGAAGGATCGGGGTTACCTATATTTAGAACCTTTTAAAATTAGTGATCTAAGGTCCTCTTTATCTAAAGAAAGTTCGGGTATATTGTTTTTACTCATATCCGTCCGTTCGTCTGTCACACACTTCTTTCTCAAATTCCTCTTACATTTTACACAGTAACCCAATCATATTTTGGGAGATGGTTGGTGGTGTCATGTAGATGTGCAGTAAACTTTTGGACTACGCATGATTATTTTTCAAAATATTTGCCAAGTACCGTACATCACCATCTGCGATATTAAAACAGCAATGATTTTTTTTTAAAGAAAATAAATAAAATTAAAAAAAAAACCAAAAAACAATACCTAAAATCTATTAGAATCTCAAAAAAAAAAAATATTTCTGTGAAATTTCATTACTAGAAATTTAATTCGGAAATTTAAAATGTTTGAAATGTAAGAATGCACTCTCGAAAATGTTCCCAGAATCTTTGCATTAATAAAGCTTCATACAATTCTCAATCTTTCAAAAATCAAATTGAACTGTCAAGTTACATTTTCCCAGTTTTCATAAAATTATGTAGCATGGCCAAACATAATCGGATTTATGAAGTGAATGCGTTATAAATCCATTTATCACAGCTCACCACGTGGAATGATGCGCGCGCTCTTAAGTAAATATTAATCTACTTTCAATATTTATGCATGTCATGTTCCACCAAATCAAGAATTAGGCGATGAGTTGAGAAATGGTTTTAATTTAATTTAGGACGCATGGAGTGAAGAGCAAATTAATGATAGCACCATTGATAAGATCTTTACCTGGCAAATGGATACAAAAATCGTTTTTAGACTATTGTCAAGAAAACCAGATGATTTTTTTGCGTACTTGACTTCGAATAACTACTATGTCAAACGCCTTCCATTTGTTGTTACACATCGTCACAAATAGATAAGTAAATAAAGTGATCAATAAATTAATTAAACACAAATGAAATATTATCTTTTTTTCAATGGGCCGTCAGGTCAAAGTCTGGTTCGAAATATGATACGCATTTATTTATCTTGATGTCTTTCTGGTTTTGCAAGTTCAGCTAACTCCGACATTTACTCAAAATTGATGACACGTTTGGCGATTTTTGTCAGCATTGGGAATTCTTCAATGCGTTGAACATTTGTTCCCATCACAAAATTAATTCATCTGGGTTTGGAAATTGATACATGTCAAGTTTGTATTCTGACGAAAAGCTAATTAAACCTAAGATTTTGCTGATAGGAAGGGCATATAAATCTTAAAAGTCACTTCAAATGAAATGCAATTTTTTCAGTGCCGTCTTCCCGCGCTGTTACCAGCTTTGCCACGATGCAATGATTAGCATAAAATGCAGCAACTTTTCATTCGTATAAAGACCATTTGTTTTTATGTCATTTAAAATTTTGAATCACTTTATATTTATTTCTTTCCGAAATGGCTGATTAAGCAGTAATACTCTTTAGCTGAGCACGGTAAGCGCAGACGTACTGGCTGCGGGAAAGCCAGCATATGATTATACACCTATATAGTTGTAGTAAATTTATTTTGGTTACGATTAGATCACACATCGTTATAAACAGACGTCAAAATATGTAAGATCTATACAGTTTGGTTTGGTGTTTAGTATATTTATAAATGACTTATACACGTTTTTAGATTTTACCTTGTTAAATTGAGATCTCCATCTTAGAATTACTTGATCACACTTCACATGTTATCATCACGGAAGTACTATTTCATTTATCAACATTACTTACATATACAGTGTCAAATTTTACAATATAAAAATACATGTACTGTAGATTATTTAGTATGCACATAAATTGTCTGTACTGTTTGTAATTGTAGAAATCATGCTTGTTGTTTGTGATGCCTGAGAGGGCCCTGATTTGGAAATAAAGAATCTTATCTATCATACTATCATCATCAATTTATAAATAAATAGTGTATTTATCTCATGTTCTGATAAATGTTAATATGTATCCAACAGCAGATAATTGCCTATCTTTAGTACGAAACCCTTTTTTATACTAAGCACTTTAAGTTCAAACTCGGCATTGCATAAGTAGGACCTCGTTATAAACGAGTACTTTCACCACGTAGTCGTTAAACTGCAGAGGGGGGGGGGGGAGTAAGGTAAAGAGGCACAGTTACTTTCTGTATTGTTAATTATTAGTCATGCACCATTATTTACGAATCGGAACAAACGTTCCTCGTAATTTATTATTTATATAACCTTAAACCAGATGTGTTGCGCCTCAATATAACTATATGCACTATACATGTAAATTATATTCTTTTAGAACTTGAAAAGCTACTTACTTTCATGCGGATCAATTAAATTATTAGGAACAGAACAATTTAAATGTTATCATTCATAGATTATAAACCTTGCAGTTCAATAAAACAAGAAAGACATTTGAACTTTTTCCCGTGATATTTGGTTCATCTGTTCATTTTAATCACAGGCTTCTATAGCAGTAAATTTTAGCATGATGTAACAAAGCAAGAGAGGAATGTGCTAGAATGGGGTTCCTAATCTGATATTCTATTGCGGGGCAAATGACCTTGGCTGTGTAAAGATATGCATTCAATGGATAAAACTGCCGAATCCTTAAATTGTTCAGTATCGTTTCCAGATGTGATGGGGAAGTTCGATCAGGAAAAAGATCGCAAAAGTAATTAACTCACTTACCAAGCATCATTAATCTAATTACAACAGAGGATATTTTATATATACAATTCGTCTGGCAGTAAGCTAAAATTTTTAAAAGCGGTCTCAAAAACATAATGAACTCCCAACTTGATTTAATATTATCATTTATAGTAGAAGTAGTATCATTGATATATATGGTTGGGGTCATGGCTGGTTTTGTGACTAGGGTGTTAAGCTACCTCCACGTTTGTGGCGGCGTGCATATTACATGAGTAACTATGCACGTTTGGCGGATTTAGCTTAACACAATTCATTTCGACTAGCGCCTCTTTGAACAGGGCGCGGCTGCAACATAATTATTTTGATAACTGGTCAATGGAAAACAATTGACAGAACATTGATTAATTGAAATATTGTTTGGCTTAAACATAAACTTACTACAATTCATTGAATTGAGTGAGTATTGATTGATTGAACATTGATTGATTGAATATTGATTGATTGATTTAATATTGATTGATATTATTGAAAATGGATTGATTCATTGGACTGAAACTTTTTGATTGATTCAACTGAATATTCATTAATTGATTGGATATTCATTAATTGAATTGATAAATTTATTGATTGATTGATTGAACTTGATATTGATTGATTGATTGAATATTGTTTTATAAGGCTGGCGCACCGCAAAAGTTGGAAAGCAAACGCCAGTCTTATAGTGTAAAAAATGACATGTGTACAGTTAATATTGATTGATTGATTGATTGTTTGATTGTTTGCTTTGATTGGAGGTGTGCCAAAAACCAATTGGGTCGGCACCCACTGAACACATGTATCTTAAATAATTGATATGCAATCAGCCGTGGTCATATGATGCCAAACTTAATAAATAAATAATTAAGAAATGTTGTCACTTGTTTTTAGTGGTAGTCTGTGATAATCGGATTTATGAAGTGAATGCGTTATAAATCCATTTATCACAGCGCACCACGTGGAATGATGCGCGCGCAATATATGCGCAAGCATTTGTACATTCCATTCTCACACCATTTCCAAATGTTACACGCTTAGGGTTTGCTGTGAATTTTTAAGAAAATTTACCCGCCCTTCCACACCCCATGTTACTTTTGAGTTGTTTTCTGCGCCGAGTTCTTTTCATTTCAGAAAAAGAGGCCTAAGGAGCCAAGCTGTCAATCATTCTAAGACCTTGCCTTAGTCTCGACCGGCCAAAGCTTCCATTCCTTGCCATACAGTGATAAATGCTATCGTGATGGACACTTCCAAGTACCAGTAGGAAGGACTTCGCTCACCCAATCGTATTGGCTTATTGCATGACTCTAAACAGGGTGAAGCTGCAACACGATAATTATCGATCAAGGACTACACAACACCCATATATCGTCACAGCTGGTCATCTTATTATGCGTACAGTATTGTCTCTGTAATTGACAGAACGAAGTGCCAGTTGGAGAGATACATCGTATAGCGCTTAACACAAATCATCTTGACTTGCGTCGCTGTTAACAGGGCCCAAGTACAACTTGATTATGCGGATGACTTATCGATGGAAAACAATTAATTGACTTGATGATTAACACAGAACATTGATTGATTAATTGAAATATTGTTTGGCTTAAACATAAATTTACTACAATTCATTGAATTGAGTGAGTATTGATTGATTGAAAATTGATTGAATATTGATTGATTGATATGATTGAACATTGATTGATTGAACATTGATTGATTGATTTAATATTGATTGATATTATTGAAAATGGATTGATTCATTGGACTGAAACTTTTTGATTGATTCAACTGAATATTCATTAATTAATTGGATATTCATTAATTGAATTGATAAATTTATTGATTGAT
Source organism: Saccostrea echinata (assembly GCF_033153115.1). NCBI lineage: Eukaryota > Metazoa > Mollusca > Bivalvia > Ostreida > Ostreidae > Saccostrea > Saccostrea echinata. The sequence goes on from NW_026889781.1 coordinate 892,817, forward strand.
TGATTGAACTTGATATTGATTGATTGATTGAATATTGTTTTATAAGGCTGGCGCACCGCAAAAGTTGGAAAGCAAACGCCAGTCTTATAGTGTAAAAAATGACATGTGTACAGTTAATATTGATTGATTGATTGATTGTTTGATTGTTTACTTTGATTGGAGGTGTGCCAAAAACCAATTGGGTCGGCACCCACTGAACACATGTATCTTAAATAATTGATTTGCAACCAGCCGTGGTCATATGATGCCAAACTTAATAAATAAATAATTAAGAAATGGTGTCTCTTGTTTTTAGTGGTAGTCTGTGATAAGGTTGTTTAACTAATAATGTTTGACTTCTTAAGTGAGAGAGGGACCTTTATAAGCAAAGATACTGTACGGGTACATAAATTGGCATATTCAAAATTTAGCGCAATCACTGGGTATGGAGTTGTTGACGAAATCATGAATTAGCGCTTTGCATGTCCTTGCCGTATATTGTATTTATAAATGATTTCTTAGCGGTATTCATAAATCAGCGCATCGTTGTCTGCGCCAAAATATGAAGCCCGCTTTTTTAAGTACACATACAGTATTTCAATTTGAAAAAAAAAAAAAAAAAAACAAAACAAAAAAAAAAAAAAACAAAAAACAAAAAAAAAAAAACAAAAAACAAAAACAAAAACAAAACAAAAATATTTATCCTTAAAAAGATATGAACATTTAGCAAGTAGTCAATATTTCCAGGATAATATCTTATATCTTAAATCGTTGATTCAGGTGAAGTTTTACAATATAAAAATTCCATTCTGGCCCCATGCAAGAGACTAGGATATGCTTATCCTTGTAAAGCTTTACAGATACACTGTAAAATATTTAGGTCCCGGTAATATAAAATGACCCTGGCCCTCTTCCCCGGTCTCCTGCACTGCCACAAAAATAAAAACTTGCAAACATATTCTTAGTCTTTTGTGCAGTATATTTTTAACATTTAATTTAATTTGTACAATGCCTGTTTAAATAGAATTTGATCTTAACCAGATTTATTTCAATAAATCCAAATAACAAAATCAGCCCGTTTACATAATTCAACGGCAAGTTAAGCAATGTCATACTAAACCGATAACTGAGATTATTATTTCAATAAGAAAACGAGTTTGATAATAGAACTGTAATGACATACAATGCTGAGATTCTATGAATGACAAGCATCAATCTAATTAAAATTAGATCTTCCATTCGCTCCCCGATTTTTTATATGTCGCGAGGACATATAAAAATCGGGGAGCGAATGGAAGATCTAATTTTAATTAGATTGGACAAGCATTATATATATTTGACTTTTAGGAAAAGTTCAAAGGTTTTAGCTTTATCTGCATTAACTAAAAAATGCAGATAAAGCTAAAACCTTTGAACTTTTTTATGCACAACACGAGTACCAAACGTTATATTTTCGAGTTACTGAAAATAAATAGACAGCAAAAGAAAAAAAAGAGATAGAGATTTCTGTTCATAATACAATATTGTTGTGTTTTTGAAAATTCGCCTTTTCATTAAAGTTTCACATTGTATTAATAAACTGGATTTAATGTAACCTCTCTCTCTCTCTCTCTCTCTCACACACATACACACACATCAGGTATACATACATGTAAACTTTTTTTTTAAGCTAGAACAATTAGAACAATTTTATTTCATTCGGTAGTTTTTGTTTGTTTTCAAGTACTTACATCGAAAGTGGCAACAACAAAAATAAGACGAAACGATTTTTTTTAAAATTTCATTTTATTCAAATTTATGATAATTATTACTGAAAAAAAAAAATAAAATTAAAGTTATTTTAAAAAATAATTTCATGTTAAAATAAATAGATGCACATGTAACAGATTTAAATAATAAATGAAAGTCTGGTTTTTTTCTCTTTCACTTTGACAGCAGCTAGTTCCATGAGCTTTCAAAAATACTTTTAAAGAAAATATAAAAATAATACTTACAATTAAAACGTTTTTTAACTGATGATAAGAAAGATTTTTAAAAATATTTCTTATACTACGGGAGCAAATTTGTAGGAGTATGTTGATGTTGAATAGTGTTTAAAAAAAAAAGAAAGTCCCTCTCTGGTACCTCTCTAGTATCTCGCTTGTCAGAGTTACCTCTCTTGTTTTCATTTATAGTTCTTAAAAACAATATCACGTCTGTCATTCGTTGCTAGATTTGTGAAAACTTACAAGAATACTTTTCTTTTCTGTTGGAAGAAGTGTGATCAGTTTCAAATTTTTGGCAATTAAAGCATTTTACAACAAAAATTTATGCACGATGTACCACTGCTGCAATGTTTACATGATCGATGTGTTGAGAATGGTGGGGCGGATCTTATACAGGAAAACGATTTCCTCTGCAATATTTTGATAATATACCCGTGTCTAACAAATAACTTCAATTTGTCTATATATCAAAATCGCATTCGTTCATCCATATTCAATTATCCAGAAAATCACCTTGTCTGAAGCTTCTATACATGTATAGGAAATGCATAGCCCAGATCAGAGACGTATAAAGCTACAATATAACATGTAGTAAAGAAACGGGTCTCGAATAAAATTCTAAATATTTTAATTAATATCAGTGGACTAGAAGATCAAGACGTGAATTAAAGATATAAATGAAAATAAATAATTATTTCAATGGTTGAGAACAACGACAAAAGTGAGCTAGACGAGTTAAAACGTAAAACACGTGGATAAAAAAAAATCTGCGTCGACGCTCACCGTCTGCAACGTCAAATCTTTATGACGTTATTTCTCTGTTTTAGCAAAATTGCCATAAGGCCATTTTGTCATGGGCGCAATCATATATATATATATATATATATATATATATATATATATATATATATATATATATATATATATATACAGATGAGAAACAATAAATTAATTAACACATTGTACACTTAGGTCAGAAGACAAAAGAAATGTAAGATATGCAAAATGAACGTAATTGAATGGATTCCTTTGAATTTTATTCATTTGATAGTTTATTCTCAAAAGAGTTTCCAGCCGTTGAAAGTAGATCGGTATCGGCGAGTGCTTTGTAAAATCCCACTCACTCCCACGTCTGGTTGTGTACGAATATGAACCTCATCGCCTTGGTTCAATTCTAAAATGACCATATCTGTTGACGAAACTATAGTGCTGACACTTTGAGCACCAGCAAATGACCCAGATACAGAGTTGGAGTTGACGACCAAATCCGTAAAAATGAATCCGCCAGAGCTGGCATATATTTTCCAAGTAAATGCATACACGCCATGTTTGGGAGCAGTGAAGGCACCAGTATGTGGACTGTAGTTACTGCCGACGTTTGTATGTGCAACATCGAAGATGATTGTCTGATGTTGGCCTGGGTGATTCTCCGACTTGGACATGAAAGAAAAGAAGGCAACACAATCGGCAGGTGTAGGTGGGATATCTGTAAAGAAGGTAGTTTAACATATGTATTTAATAGGAACAGTTATCAAAAGATATTCGAGCAGGAAAACAAATAAGAGTTATATTGTCGAGACAACATTATTTTATTGTAAATTTGTATCTTTTGATATCTAAATTTCATAAACTGTACTGAATTGAACAAAAATAATGCTAATCAAAATGAAACATAGTTACTATCAAGAAATGATTTTTAAAAATATGGCCTAGGAAGGGTAAATGCCTTTAGATAGTTATTTTGTTCTAAGCTAAATGTGTAATGTGCATCACTCATGTGCAAAACGTATCTAAATATATATATAAAAAGTTTTTATTAGATGTAGGTACATGTAGCAAACTGAAAGATATTGCTCAAAATACCGTGTACTTGATTTATCAGAGGCTTCTTTCTGCAAAAGGCGCTAAATAGAGTACACAACAAATTGTACGTTTATAGTATTCCTATATGGTTTATCATTTAGGTTTTGCAAAACTAATTTCCTTTCTAATTACATAAAGAAGCACCATTAAGAATTCATTTCTGAAATGGAAGTATTTCTTTCAGGCCTTAAATAATAACTTACTATGGTACATTTTCTACATGAGATTAAGTCTACATACTGCGTACTTTATCTTAAATGTTCCAAGGAAAGTAATCTAAGATGACTTAAATTTACAACATACAATGGCAATACAAGAAAAATGCATAGTTTGCAAAAAATATAATTCCGCGTAATTATGGCATAGTGGAAAAAAAAACAGTTACAGTATCAATGGCAGTAAATTTAAAATTATTACCCGTCATCAGTAATCGTTGAACCCTCCTGCGCTGTTCGTTATAGATATTCAGTTTTTCAGGTAAATTGTGTGCTTGTGTATTGTCAAATGTTGTACCATTGATCAGAGGCGCTGTATGATTGTCTTCATGTCTGAATAATTCTTCTTTCTGCAATATTTTTTGCCCTGTGTTAAGTATTGATGTTTTCTGAATTTCACAATTCTTCAAAGTCTTTTGCATATCAGCAACCGTGTGTTCCATTTTCGAGATTTTCTTCTCCTGAAGAGCGTTCGCCTTTGATTGGTCCTCCATGTCCCGTTTAATCCGCTTGTTTTCCATCAAGACTTTGTCAATCTTCTGATTCAACTCCTTGTTGTCCTCCTGAATAATCGCCATTTTTTTCCCTTATTGCCTCGTTGTCTTCTATCAAATCTGCAATCATTCTCTCCAACCTTGGAATGGCCCCATTTTCGATATTTCCAAAGCATCCCTCAAAATGAAGAAACATTAGAAAGCAAAATAAGAATGATGACATTGTATTTCAGTTACAAAGTCTTGTACTTTCTTATCTAAGAATTTTCTCCAAATTGGTATCGGCTATTTCTTCTTATCTTTACACAATTATGTCCTGATGTAAATGGCCTAGTTTTGGAAGTGCACAGAAAAATTTGACCTCTTTTCAAAGGTTTGGAAAACCTACTATTTAGTTATGTTTTCCGTATTTACTTGTAGTATAAACTAATCGATAACTAATCAAAGTGTATTTAATAGTACAGATAATACCTCATGTATTGGATTCATCACAAAATGTTTATTTAGATATACACACACATTGTGGGATTGTCTTTTATTAAAAAAGATATTCATAGTTAAGATGCATAGTATTACCAGATCATGTAACAAAATGTATATTAACAAGAACCACAAATGTAAAAAGAAATATACATATATATATATATATATATATATATATATATATATATATATATATATATATATATATATATATATATATATATATATATATATATACATGTATATACATATATATATATATATATATATATATATATATATATATATATATATATATATATATATATATATATATATATATATATATATATATATATGACTGCCGTCACGAGAAAAGGGCCCTTATCATACGACGTCACAATGCTCAGAAAACGACGTCAAAGTCGCGGTATTGTAAACACTGAAGTGATTTTTGTCGGCTGCATTTGATGTGTTGATGAACAATGAAAATAAAGTAGAAATGGATTTCCAGGTAAAGGACATTTTTTCTTTTCAAATTATATATAAATTGATATAGAAAATATTATTAATAACATTATTATTATGTAGAATATGTATTTCATTAATTGGAATTATGCATATCATATTGGGTGTTTCGGCCTATAACTTATCGCGACCTTCAATACACACGAATCGCGATGTCAACTCTAGATATAATACATTGATACATAGTGATACATGTACATGTATATATATAGGGAGAGAGAGAGAGAGAGAGAGAGAGAGAGAGAGAGAGAGAGAGAGAGAGAGAGAGATACAAGTTTCCCAATACTATTTACGTTTTAACTTTGACTGAGTGTTATTTCATGATATGATGTCTTTGTGTGTGTGTGAGAGAGAGAGAGAGAGAGAGAGAGAGAGAGAGAGAGAGAGAATAATTTATGTATATCTTTTTTTAGTGCCGTTACATTCTTTTCTGAAAAAAATGTAAATATTGCCTAAATCATTTCTTTTTTTTATTTCCTCTTACACAAACACTGGCTTGACTGTTAAATGAAAACTAATGTTAAGGAGAGTTGTGTACATGTACGTGTATGGTCTGCGCGGTGAAAATGTGTGAGAATTCATTGAAGATTTTGGAATCGTATCATTAATAATTTTTTTTAAGTATTTAGTACGTAAAACAGAAACTTGATATTAAATAAAAATCTTAAAACTCTAAAACCTATTAAAAAAATTAATATATAGTGATTCGCTACGCTTCCAGAAAGTTTATGTAATTTATTTTTTAGATTGTTTATCGTAGCTATAGTATTGCGCTCTAATAAAAAAAACTATTGAACGGTGTGATTTAATGATCCCGGACTGTATATAAGTTCAAAGCGAATAAGTAATAAATAATGAAATAAAGAAATTGATACATAAAATTATTTTTTTCTGATAAAAAAAGTATTTCATATTAATTTTACCTAGTTTAGAGAAATATATCCAAATTGAACTGTGTTTGTGTTTTTGTATAGGAATTAGATCAAGTTAATGCGGAATATTTTTCAAGAGCTTTACAAAGTATTGAGACAATGTCACTGACAACGAAAACGATACTGTTCTTGCAAATACAAATGAAACAGAAGGAGAAACAATTAATAGACTTTCCAGGAATTATGATCTCTTTGAAGACAATGATACAGCAACAATTTTTGAGGAAGATTTCTTGGTAAAAGAAACGGTTAAAAGCGGTTGTGCCTGTCAATCAAAATGTTATGAAAAGTTTCACATTGAGAAAATCACCAATCACATTTACACAATGCGAGAACTTACCAAAGACAAACAAGATATGTATATAATGGGAAAGTTAAAAAGTAAAAGTATCGGCGATGATTTGAGTAAAAAAAGAGGCAAAGATTCGCATACAAATATGACGATTGCGAAATATGCAAGGAAGCATTTTTGTTCATCCACGACATTGGGGAAGAACGATTGAAAAACATTGTTCAGCATTTAAAGAAAAATGGTCCTGTTCCAAGGTTGCATGGCAACAAAGGCAAAAAACCTAAGCATACTTTGAAATTCCAAGATATTAAGAGAGTAGTAAATTTTATTTTGAGATATGGTGAAGAAAATGGCATACCATTGCCAGCTGTACCACATGCTAATGATGCTTCGGAGACATCTATTTTACTAGCAGCTTCGACGACGAAAGCAGACATCCATTTAAAATACAAAGTAGCCTGTGAAGAGAGTCAGGTAAGAGCCGTAGAACTGTGATCACTCAAGGGGATATGGCTTACCTGCATGTCACATATAAAAATAGCTTCACCAAGAGCAGACATGTGTTCTAAATGTGAGAAGCTGAGATATCAAGTAACAGCTGCTGTCACAGAAGAAGATAAACTGATGGCCTTAGACGCATTTAAATATCACATTGAAGTTTCGCAAGGTAGAATTCCTATATTTCTTTATTCTATTTCATAATCTTTTGTTTATATTTTTGAAAATGATTTTATAAATCAGTTAAATTTTTCAAATGTCATGAGGATTCACCAATAATCAAATGTAACGTATGTTCCACATTACGAGCAGGTGAACACATGATATACAGAGAAAGCGTCCAGGCTGCACGGAGTGAATTGGAAGAATATGGACATCGCCCAGTAGGTCGACAGTCATCGTCAACTTCTTTGTACAACGTGCACTACACCTTCGACTTTGCCCAGCAGCTCACCATTCCACACCATGCCAGACTAGAGGGTCCGCTTTATTTCACCTCACCTAGAAAGGTTCAGCTCTTTTGGGGTGTGTATGGAAGGGAGCAAAGAGCAGTATAACTATCTCTTTGACAAGGACCAGACGATTGGAGTGGATGGTACAAAGGCACACGGTCCTAACACAGTAATCACTCTTTTGCACCAAACATTACAAAACTACGGGTGTGGAGAGATGTCTTGTAAAATCCACTGCGATAATTGTGCAGGTGATCAATTCTGTTTAAGTTTAAAGCACTGCTCATTTATATTTACGTCTGAAGCATCCATTTCAATAACTGCCATTTTATAAAAATGTTCTTAACGTTTATTAATGGTCTTATATTTTGTAGGACAGAAAAAGAACCGTTACATGTTGGTCTATCTTGCATGGAGAATACTTACTGGGCTTCATACAGAAATAACCCGTACAATGCAAATACCTGGGCATACAAAGTGCTTAGTAGACGCAGGATTTGCCTACATTAAGAAATTGTATCGTCGGTCAGTAAGATGTATTCATTCTAACTAAAAGTCTTTTTTCCTCTTTTATTATAATTTCTTTGACAGACATGATTAAAGAAATGTTTTTATTTGGATAAAAGTTACTAATATATACAGGTTTTTATTGTAGGACTGACAATGACTCGCTTGAAGATTTAAACAGAACTGTTTGTAAATCTGCCGTTGGAAATCAGGCCATAGTGGTAGAAAATGACTTTCAATGGTATGACTGGACGTCATTTTTATCTGCGGATTTTTTAGCAATTCCAAGGATCAGAAAATTATATCATTTTAGATTTAGTGCAATGCAGCCAGGAAAGTCAACAGATGCGGAGAAACCAATCAAGATTCTTCAGGACCAGGGTGCTAGTTTTTCTGCCACGAATCTACCAACGACTTTGGTAAAAGGTATTAAATTTTAGAAATTTTTTAGGTCCTTCACCATGTATTTCACGTGAGGAATATTGATTCATGCATTGTTTTTCCTCTTGCAGGTGGGCTCTCTGCTGAGAGAAAATTGTATCTATTTAAGTACATCAGACCTTTTGTAAAAGACCACAAAAAGGACCTTACCTGTCCAGCTCCTGATGAGGAATAAGGATAATAAGTTATTGTATCTGCAAAACCAATTATAAGTGCACACACTTGTTACAGTAGCATGTAGATTCAAATGCTAAAATAAGCAGTTTCAAAAAGTATCAATTTCATTTACGGAATAAAACGTTTATGAAAAGGTCCAAAACATTATTGTGTAACTCTATTTTGTTTTTATACTATGATCATTAAGGCAGAACATGTAAAATTGAATGAATAAAGGCAATTTTTTAAAAGGAAAAAACTTAATATTCGCTTTAGTGCATGCAAAAATCCAGGAATTTTACCAAGGTACATGTATTTGTGTGGGAAGATCCACTCGATTTTTAAAAAAATCGACTCAGATATCTTTTTACAACCAGAAAAAAAAATACTTCCTCAAAGCCGAGAAACCTATTTTTATGTATGTGCGGGGGTGGGGGTGACCCTCCCCCCTACAATCGACTCACATTCTCTAGATTGGCAAGTGCATTCAGTGTATAGACATCAGTTGAAAATACAGGTAGTAATAAAATCTTGTCTCATGAATTTGGTAGTGAAAACAATGGTCATTTATTAATAAATGAATGTTGGAAAGGGAATTGATGCCACGCAACGTTATATTTTTTCAATGTGTAACGTAAAAGCGGTTTTGAGGCGCCTGATTGAAATGCTTGTAAAATCTGTGATAACTTTAAACGTGATATCTTTGAAACCTTGATAAATTTGAACTCAGAAAGTGTCAGACTATTATTATTTATCAAAAAGTCAATTTGTGAAATTTTGACCTTACGGACCCTTTTCTCGTGACGGCAGTCATATAAAAAATAAAATAAAAAAAAATATTTGTTGTTGCGTTAACTTCACATAAATGAGGCGTTTTTTTTCTAGAATGTGCAGGTTTAAAGTAGGGCAATCAGAATGTAGAAGGTTATTCCCATTCCCTATTGACTTTTCGAATGGCGAACCGCATGCTGTGGCCGGTTCCCTATTCATATTACCGTAAGTGTCCTAATAATTTTTTTTTTCCAAAAGAAACTTGAATGACTCATTTTAATACATGTTAGAGAAGCGAATCAAAGATTTCACTTAATTAATAAGAAAGAGGACCCCAAACCGATGCAGCTAGCCTGATAAAAATGATGACAATGGATATCATACCATTAAAAGGCAAACCTTGTGACAGGGGCTGGCTTACATCCTGGGTCCTCCTAAATTTAGACCTTTCATCTTTTTACAGGAGAGAATTCTGGGGGTGGCAGTGACTTGACTTATCTACAATATTTTACTGGCATCGGTCAATATTTATGGAGCTACGAAACACTCTCTTTTCGTTCAGCCACGGCCAGATTGGGGGGGGGGGGGGAATTCTAGCTGTAGTTGGTGATTCCCAAGCGATTAACTGAAATTGAAATCAGAAAAAAAATCATTTTCAAAATTGGTCTCGCACATATACTGTAGATTCCTAAATATACGCGAAGAATTAATTATCGCGTAATTAAGCGAAAAGAACCACTCGCGAAATAAAATTACTCGCTTTTATTTTTATGGTGCTGAAATCAATGTAAAATCGTTTGATCAACAGTCCACTCGCGAATTATTGTTCTCGTGATTTGGTGTTAAAGAGTCATTTCACGATAATAAGTACTCGCGAAAAATCAGGAATCTACAGTATGTGCAGAAAGAATGTGAATGGGCAAAGTTGAAATAATTGGATAACTAGAATTAAGAGACAAAAAGCTTTGTATCTACTAAGAAAAAATTGTAAGTGGCGAGATAAACAATACCTCAATAGACTCTCTCTCTCTCTCTCTCATGCATCATATCAATCACTATCTGTGCTTTATACAGTCTAGCTAATAATCATGAGATATCATGTTGGTTTCCAAATTCAATAAAGCTGAAAAAAGGTAATAAAATAACCTTGGATGTGTACGTAAACTGTACATTTGTTTGTTTGTATGTTGTTTAACGTCCCTCTCCAGAATTTTTCACTCATATGGAGACGCCACCACTTGCCGGTGGAGAACTGCAAATTTTGTCCTATGTTTAGCACTTAGGGCCATTGAGAAGTGAGGGATCTTTTTCGTGCCAGCACCTACTGCGACACGGGACCTCGGTTTATACGGTATCATCCGAAGGACCGGTCTCCACGTTCCACAGTGGGATTCGAACCCGGGACGTAAGGATAAGTCCTTACTTCGCGACTCTAGTGCAGACGCTCTAACCACTGCGCCACGCGGGCGCCCTGTACATTTGTAACGACATTGTTAATTCGAATGAAAGACATGAACAGTGCCTTTACAAGTAATAGTACGAGGGATTTTCGGTAAAATCGTGGACAAGGAATCCGGGTCATTTCCCTCCAGCGCCTGTTCCACCTAGGTCATTTCCGCCCAAGTCAATTCTTTCCTAGGTCATTTCCCTCTATAACCCAGGTCATTTCACTCCACAACCTAGGTTATTTCACTCCCAACATGAAAATTATAAATGTGAATTTTCTTTTTTAAATTCGTAATTATTTAACTCTTTTCTTTTTAAACTTTGAAACTTCATACTAAAGTTATTTGCTATATGCAAGCACATGCACTATTATGTGTATTGAAATTTATAAACGTTGGTGGGTTAATTATTTCTTATTTATTTATTCTTGTTTAAAGATAAACAAATTAATTTTCCTTTTTAAAATTGTTATTGTCTTTTTTTGTCTATTATTTTATTCTTTTTTTTGTACACTTTACAATATAATATCGCTCATTAAAAAAAAAAATAAAATAGTATCAGGTATATAACTATTAATTGTTCTCGCTGCTTTGTCTATACTTTTTATTGCTTTTATCAACAATGTGTAATGTAAAAAATGCAATTCTTTTTATTATTGCCTGTCGGATTTGATACATTGTACAACGGCAATATATAATACATGCTTGGAACATATGTTTATGTGTGAATTCCAATATTAATTGCTTCAATTACAGACTGATAGTTCATTTAGTTCTTAATTATTCATTTAGAAAAGAAATATTAAATAACTATTTTTTAGATAGAAATGAAATTTCAAAATTTAAGAAAACTTGCTAATTTTGAATTTTGAACCTCTCCCGATCAAAATTAAACTGACACCGACTGGTATTAAATAATGTAAAAATGTTTCTTTATTTCATAAGAATACTTGCTTAGTTTAAATATGCTTTAAAATTAATCGAACTTAACAACGAATTTCTTTTCCTGCATGTGACCACAAATTGACAAAGTAAAGGTTTGTGTATTTGAACCGATAAAAAACCAGAGAAATCTTGAATGACTTTTGTTCTTTTGATATCATTAATGTCTTTTTAGTTTGACTTGACTCCCTTATTAAAAATGATATAGTATTTCAAATATCCTTTTTTCCAACAAGGAAGGATAAAGGGTTCTAAATTCACATACATGTAAAAGAAAATTGTGCATAGACAAATGTATGTGTGGTGTACGCTGAACTGTTTCCATGTTTTAATTGGGTCTCCAGTTCAAGTCCTCCAATATTTTTTTTTTTGGCATCAATATAGATAAAGGTATATATTTAATTATTTTGATATTAGCTAGTTAATATTTGCTGAACACAAACGCTTAAAAACCCATAGCATTTTATATTTTCTAAACGCAATAATAATAATAATAATAATAATAAAAACAACAACAAAAAAACAACAAAATAACCCCAGATATTACACACACGACTTGGAGACTTAATTCTAGTACACTTAATTCTCCTTTATTTACAAAACATGTAATGTGCTTGTGGAAAAAAAAAACTGAAAGAACAACACACTCTACATTCGAAAGGTGTTCCTTCACTGATATAAGAAAAAAAAATATTTGACACAGAAGGACCAGTTACATGTACTTTCAACGTTTTCTTATTTGGAGATGTGGAAATTATTCTTTTAATGCGAACATTTTTAAACATTTACTTTATTTCTGCAACTGATAAAATATTTAACTTGAAATCTATCGGGTTTTCTTCATTATGGTCGTATCGTTGAGTTGTTAAATTTGGAATGCATGATATGAAAATTTCCAAACAAATTAATTGATGCAAGGCCGTGCCCCCCCCCCCCCCAATAATTTTGCCGATATACAGATTACTATAGAAAACATAGCTACTATATGCTTGTGCCCCCTCAATAAAAACGTCTGATGACTTTTTTTGTTTGTTTGTTTGTTTGTTTGTTTTGTTTTTGTTTTTTGTTTTTTGCTTGTCAAGGAATTTTTGATAGTGCCCCCTCCCCCCAACTGAAAATGTATGGTTGTGCCCCCCCCCCCCCCCCCAAAAAAAACAAAAAACAAACAAACTGAAATTGCTTCCTACGGGCCTGTTTCTTTCTGAGAATTGTCTTGTTGATAAGGTTTTACTATGTAAATTGACATTCTTTTTGTTGCTGTACGGTCAAACACAGGCAAATAGCATTTTAAATAAATGTACTAAAAGTTTGAGTTAGAGAAAAGTGCTACTCCCCTGAAAAAAATTTGGATTTTCGAGTTTGGGTAGTTTACTTTGGGAGGGGGGAGGGGGTGGCCCCTATCTTTGAAAAACTGGTCTGTGATAAAAGTAAATTTCTCTTCGCTATATAGTATCGATTTTCATTTATTAATGAAAATATCTTGTAAATTGTGTGCTTCTACAAACAAACATTTTTTTAAATGATCATTTTATTAAACTTGATTAACTCTGGAATAATTTTTTTTCCTTTCTATCAGTGTTATGGTTTTTATTTGAAAAGACTTCTGCCTAAGTAAAACAGACAGATATGGAGTAAAATGACCTAGATAGGAGAGTGAAATGACATGCCGTGAAATGACCTACCGTGAAATGGAATTGGAGAGAAATAACCTAGGAGAGAAAGGGTTTTAGAGAGAAATGACCTGACTGACACCGTGGACAAGTAGTCTAGTGTGAAAAATAATCAACACTGAACTCCAGAATTTTCCTCACTCCTTAGTACATTTTTGATCAATATTCATTGAATTTTTAAAGAGCTATATATCCAAATAAACAAGATATTGAATTTGATGTCATGTATGGCATCGCTTTACGTCAAAATGTCTAAAGCAACGTCATGTTTCATCTTTGCTTTAAAAAGTTGGATAAGTCCAACTTAACTTCAAAGGACTTTACTGAAGCACTAACTAGAGTTTTCCTTTATTCCTCTGTAAACAGTCGAGGGACCAATCTCGCAGACATATGGTGCTTATGAAAACTTGAATTAGTAAGTTATGGAAGGTACTTTCGCTTTCACTGAAATAAAAAGGTTTATTTTTCGTCTGTCCGAATCGATACCTTCTTTAGTTGTAGCAAATAGTTGATTATCTGTACCTTTTTGATTTATGGGGGACTCGATCAAAAAGCCCCCGTTTAAGAAATGTCCATTCCTCTTGTATTCTAATGTTTTAGTGATATTTTTATATTTTTCTTACTTCTCTGATCATTTGAAGTCTCCTAAGGAGTCGTTACTCAATCAACATATAACTGAACTGCTCTCCGGTGCGCCGTTACGTCATCAAACGTCAACATTGTTTGTATGTTTTGTTTACCACTTTCCCATTTCAGAGTCTCGGAAACTGCCAGAAGTGAAACAAATTCCTTGAAATATTCCAACTGACGACGTACTGCATACTGAATAAAAAATACAATTTTTACCCAACCTTATCGGTTTAGTATTTTTATTTCGAAAAAAAAAAAAAGATAATCGCATACTTCTTGATTTCTTGGTCCTGTGCCTTAATACCATACCCTGTGCATATTCAAGTATAATAAAATCCCTACCTTTGCCTATTATTTATTAAAAAAAAAATATTAAGATAGACTTAAATATGATGAACAAACATTTGCTGAGAATTTCAGCTCAGTGCGAGCATTTTATTGTTTTTTTTTTCCCGATAAAAAAACAATGTCCAAGAATTTATTGTACAACCCTCAAATAATGTCGATAGTGCCTTCGCTCACTCGCTGTGTAATGGTCGTATCCCTGTTTCTCAACAAGTTTTTTTTTCTCGCAACTATAGCAATTTATAGAATGAATGACTCTATCAATATACTATACTTTTAACATAATCCGTAATATTTCAAGTCGCTGAATAAGACTCACTCTTTCTGCTGTTAAATTATATAATGTCCAATATGTTGAGTGTTGAATCCTGGGAATACGACAGAATTTCTATATGCAATATTTCAAAAGGTACAGGTACAGGAAATATCATCATGACACTCCAGAATTTTTTTTTTAAATAAAGGTTTGATCAAAGTTAAATTTCGAAATTAAGGAAAACAATTAATAAAAATTATTATTAGAAATAATCTGTCTGTACTTGACAACAAGGTGAAAATATGTTTCTTTTGAGCTGCACAGCACTGTGTTGTTTATTTTAATTAAACATAATGTAAATATGATTGAATCTAAGAATCCGTGTTGAAATGGAAAGAGTTAAAAATGAGCAATACGTATTTTCAAATTACTGTTTTTTTTTTTTTAAATTTTGGTTAAATTCCCTTTGCATAGAATAATGTCAACGAAGCAAAGTATTAGAAAAGTGTCGTAATTCAAATATATATCCTTTTTTATTGTTGTTGGTTGATTAGTTTGACCATTCGGATCTTCTCCTACGATCATCATCTTCAAATTTTTGTCTTCATAACCAACTTTTCTCTCATGGAAATTTGAAGATTCTGATAGAAATATAAAATGATAATTTGTGCAAGGGATTGACTTTTATTAAGAAAGTTTCTATAAAACTTAACCCTTGTGTGTTTGAATGAAACACAGTCATATGTATACATGTATCAGATGCTACTGTTAGTTATGTAAACATAAAAGCATTCTCAACACATTTTAGAGATAATAATTTTTAAGGGAAAACATTTAGTAACATATCAATACTTATCAGTCTCCATTAGGTGAGACATCTTACATATATATATATATATATATATATATATATATATATATATATATATATATATATATATATATATATATATATATATATATATATATATACATACTTTTAATTGTTGCGTAAAATTGACTCATGAGCACTACACGTAAGATGTACTGCATGTAAAATATTTGTTTTAAATGTTGATAAAAAAGAGAAAAAATCTCAATTTTATTACTTTTAAAGACAAATATGTACTTAAATAATATGTTAAAATGCAACTAGGAAATTTGAGATAAGAAAATCAGAAAAATGACAAAATCGTGTTTATTCTTTTTTTCCTGTAGAACATTTGGAGAGCAGGAAAATATATACATTTGAAGGAGAAAATATGAATTTATATTTAGCCTATATGTTTAAACACAAATATGTTGAATGCTCTTTCTAAATACATAAACACTTATCATGTGATGCATTTAAAAAAAAAAAAACATTTACTTTGACAGAAACAGATGAAGATCAGGAGAATAAATAAAACATTTAGCAGAGATAAACTGTTCGCTAACATAAATTGCTTTTACATATTTTAAGACACTTTTTAAATCCATAATCATGAACATATTTAAATGAAATCTTTATAAATATTATGAAAAAAAGGATACTCATTTCTTTCATTATTATGTTTGTTCTTACTATAGTTTTCATTAAAATCGCAAGGCAGGAGGCCCATAGACCACAAAGTTCACTTGAGTAACTATGACCATTCTGTTCTTACACAGCCGCTTTTTGTCGCTCGCTTCGGGCATTTTTAATTTGTATTTTACGCTTTTCCCTGCTTTAAGAATGGTATCCGATGATTTGCCATATATTTCACTTTTATTCCTCATACTTTATTTGACTTTCAAATATCCAAAACAGCCCTATGTTGTTTTGAAATGTCAGTTTAAAATATTCATACTCTTACGTCCATGTTAGGTGCTCGTGCGAGAAAAAAAAAAATCTTTCAAAGAACATACTGCAGCTGTACTGCCAGGTTATATTGAAATAAATCCAGGGATTACCTCAACACCAAATGACAAATGTTCAGGATCTAGTATATCAACAAGTGCTTCAAACAACATATCATTTGACCCAAATAGATTTACTTCCGCACATTGAAATGTTCAAAGTCTAACTCTAAATATTCACGCGCTTGAAGGAGAAATTCACTTAGAACTAATTAAGCTAAACTTGAACATTTGTTATCAATTTAGGTGTGTTGTGGATACTTTTAAATGAATGGATAAGACGCTACAAACCGCGTATGAAAAGAAAAGTCGAAGTAAATTTGAGAAACTTTCTCGGAGGCACCACATTCAAACAAATACTTTATGGGCCTTGACGCATTTGACAACGTCATTTACAGCAAACTAGAATTAGAGTATGCTTTAAAGATGGAGTTACAGCTACTCTGACTCAGTTGAAAATGAACACCAGCTATAATTCTGTTTAATTAATATTAAAAAAAAAACTAAAATTATTGTTTTATGTATTATCAGGTAAACAGACGCAGTAACAGTAGTAAAACAGTAACGTAACATAACCCGGATTTAGAGTGTGCGCCGACATAGCTGCATAACTGTACACTGAAGGTATATGGGCTCGAGCGTCCCATTACGAGGTGCTTGTTTATGCCTATCATTCACTAAGTTACAGGTAGGGCGTCTTCATTAGTCTTGACTGATTAAATAACAGTAATAGTGTTTTACTTGTAGTTAAAGGGTATCTAAAGGTTTTGTAATTGGTATACCAACAACAATCTTTGGTTTATAATGATTTCGGCTGATTTAATCACTTGCAACATTTCGTATCAAATTCCATATACTGCATCATTAAACCAATGAAATAATTCATATCAAACTAATTAAGATGCAACCCAAAATTAAAAAAAAATGTAATGAAACACTGATGTCCCCATATGACAGCTTATGGCGAAGGTTGAAGTTTCTCAAATGCAAGTCAAACTTCAAAAATCAAGGTCAATAGATAAAATGTTGGAATCTAAAGGAAGGTCTTTTTACAAGGAAACATCTGTGAAATATGAAAGCTCAATGCTAGCTGTTCAAAAGATATAGCCAAGATTATGTTCTTTTTTAAAAAGTGGGTCAAACTCTAAGGTCAAGCTCAAAAATTAAAAAAAAAAATGTTTACACCTATTGAAAGATCTCGTCAAAATGAATACACATATGAAGTATGGAAGCTCTAGCACCAACTGTTCAAAAGTTATGGCCAAGGTTAAATTGTAGTAAATTTTTGTAAAAGTGGGTCAAACTCCAAGGTAAAAATCAAAAGGTTAAATTTGGTGGTACCATATGAAATGACTTGTCACAAGGAATACGCCTGTGAAATATGAAAGTCATAGCCCCATCCACTCAAAAGTAATGGGTAAGGTTAAAGTCTTTGAGGACATATAGACAGACAGACATACAAACGGACAGACGAATGGATGGATAGGACAAAAGCTATATACCCCCAAATCTTCGATTACAGGGGCATAAAAACACATATAAAAAAATGAAAACATTTCAAACATAAAGAAGTTAAACTAGGCGCAATCCAGTTTGGAATTTAAAAAAAAATGTTATTTTTGGATCTTTATTTGTATGCATTATGTTAAAAAAAAAAAAAAAACTAGATTAAAATTTTGTTAACTTGCCTTTATTGTAATGTTTTTTTTTCCGACGGACCAGGGTTACAACAATATACCAGAGCTTTCTTAGAAAGTTTGAGTATAAAAAGGCGTGGGACTTTTATCTAATTAGATAGCTTATAAGTCGCATTAGTGTTACATTATATCAACAAATGATTGTTATGCTGTATATTTCTAACAATTATATGCATATTACTTAATGAAATAATTTTCTGTCCATTCTTAATGTTGTTTAAAACACAGCGATGTTTTAAGTGGAAAATGGAGTTGGATGGGATAAAAAAGGCGACAAAATCACGAAATTTAGTAATGGTATGTAATATGTAGAAACCTAAAATATTTCTTTCTTTTTTTTCAAATCATTCTAATGCATGTGTATTAATCTGTACTTAGAAATTGACCATGCCTCAAAAAGTTTTTTTTTTTTTAAATTCATTAAACCATTTATCTATTTAAACAAGAAAATAAAACAATGCCATAATGGTGAGAAAGCTATCAACACTCACAGTCCAAACCTATACTTGGTATGTGCGAAACATTTTGGACAAATTTTACGTCATTTTACTGTGACGTTATTGTATTCAATTATGAAAAGGTTGCGTTTTTAAGAATTCATGTCAGCTCTAAAATATCGCAATTTTACAACCCTTAAACCCTGAAATTATATGTACGACTTGACAATACTCACTTCCGCTTTTAATCTGGTTAATTCGGGTCGCTTCGATAGACTCGCTCCGGTAAGTTCTACTTTGTATTTGCGTATAGTCATACTCTTGTGTGTATCTCGAGACAGAATGTTTGAATTAAAAGTGTCATCTCTGACCCTGGGTAACTGAAATAATTTGATGAACGTCGCGGTTTCATTACCAGAATACTACACGTGCCTGTTTACAATATGGAATTTATTCTTAAGGTGCACGTAATTCTTGAAAGCTACATGTATAATGGCATTTCACAAGTTTCAGTGACCTCTCAATACCGTTATACATGTTATCATTTTTCATTGCGAAAGAATATTGCTTCCTTTGGAATGCTCCGATTTGATGCATATTGCATGCAACTGTGAGGTATACTCAGGTAAGTAAATTACTGAAACTTATAGCATACGTGATATGTTTCTGCTATGAATAAGGGAAACTGCAAAGTCACGTATGCATGTTACCCCCCCCCCCTTCCCCCCAAGATACAATGCACCTTAATTTTTGTTAAAAATAGACCCCACCCCCCAAGATGATATAAACCTTCAGTTGACTATTGTTAGAAATGTAAGATTATTGTATCTTCTTTAACGTCCCTCTTGAGAACTTTTCTTTCGTATGAAGACATTGCCATTTCCGGTGAAGTTCCTGCCGCAGAGGAATGCTCGCTTAGCGGTGCTCTTGTTTCCTTTGTTCTGAAAAGTTAATACAAAAATGTACGAAACTGGTATCAGATGGTAAGAATTGATTTTGTGAGGTAGCACACATCCAATGAGAAGTTCATTGTTTACAGAATGGACAGTCACAGGTAAGCTAGGGGTACACAGTGATTTTTTGGATAACAATTGCGTTTCCAGATGCAAATCACAAAAAGTCTATGTCTAAGGAATGGACAGTTAAATCATATTTAATGTATTTGTTTCCTTTTTGAAACATTTCAAACTTTACCTGTAACTCTCAATTCGGTTTGTTTCAATTGTCCATTTTTTTTTAAAGTGTCCATTCTTAATTTTCCAAAGAGAATAAACAGGTAGCTTAATGGATTGTTAAAGGGAGTTAGCTCAACATTAAGCTTTATAATGGACAACAACACAAATGGTTTACGTCATAATCATGTTTAAAGTGAATAGAAAACAAAGGGTGGACCTAGATGATTATACATCAACACTTGCATACATAATTTCAGGTGTACCTCAAGGAACTGTTTTTAGACCCTTTTGTTTCTTTTATATATTTGTTTTATTGGGATTTGTTGTAAACGTTTAAATATTTTACGAATGTTAAAAAATTCTCTTTGTCGAGATTTTTTAAATAATAAATATTGACATATTTTATTTACCTACATTAATGCTGCAACCGGAAATAAATTATCATATGATTGAATAATGCCTAGCTCCATGATTGGCTGAAACCCATCGGTGAAGAAATAATATTACATTATGTTCAACTGTACACGACTTTCAAGGTGAACAAAAGAATTTATTGTTTCTACATAGGACTAAAAAATATCGGGAAATTCCATTGTTACACAAGTGGTTTAGAAAAGTTATTTCACTTGCACCCTACTTACAATCAGGTGATCCGGCATGTAGAATTAGGGTGTGGATGGGGGTGCAGTCTTTGAATGAACATTATCATTTAAAGAAGGCCTCTCTCCGTTTATTGACCATATCATCTTAACATCCCTTCCCTCCAAAATAAATACAATTTGTAGTTTGGAGAATTTTTTAGAGAAAGGGGGAGGGCAGCAGGTCAAAGTTTTTTTTAGGTAAGTTTCAAGTCTTTTTTTTCTGATAATGCACTCCTTTTTTCAAAGTCACACAAATGCATCTGTGTTTGACTTTATTTTTTTTTCTTCTACATTGCCCCTAATATAGATTAATTTCCAAATAAATACAACTGGTAAAACCATGCTCCTCTAATTGCGTTTGAATGGGACTCCGGGAATTGTGAACAAGTAAGAAACATTTAAGAATGGATTGCTAAACTAATCTATATCATATTTGATCATTGAATCATATAACAAAACAGATATTGCTGGTTTCTTTTTCAATCAATGCGATGATTTAGACACCTTCGAAGTAAAAATATTCACTTCGCCCTTCGGGCTCAGTGAATATTGTATTTCTCAGTAGTCTAAATAATCGTACTGACCCCAAAAACAAAAATAATTGTATAATGTCTACCGATCCATCGATAGATAGATTTTTCTGTAATCACTATATTAATTTTTTTTTTACCTTTTATTGTATCTCAGTAATGCATTACAAATATACGTAACTAAAAAACAGACTTATAGCCTACATGTACTGATCACTCAGATGTTACATTAAAAATGTTGACTAGTGGGAAAAAGATTGGTTACTTAGTTTGAATGTATGATCACTTTACATTCCGCTGTGCATGTATTCAAAGCATGGAACTGAAGACAGATAGTGACAATAAAAAACGTAGTTATAGTCGAGATTTAGAAGCAAAGGTGAAGTATTAATATGTTGAGATTTAAATGCTAGGACAGGAAGGCTTCAAGATTATATAAAACATGATACAATAATCGACACCTTTTTTGATTGCCCTTCACATAAGAACATATTTGAAAGAGGAATATCGTGTAAACGTTACCAACTTGATACAAAATCAAACATACATGGACAATTGTTAAATACCATGTGCAAACATATGGATTAGTTATACATAATGAAAGATTTCTTGGAGATTCTCGTGGATATTTAACTTTTCATAATGTTAATGGTTTTTGTACAGTTGATTATATGTTGGCTTCTAGTCATTTATATCAAAGAATACAACACTTTCAGATATTGCATCTATCAGAAAGTTTTGATCATTGCTTTAATAACACTAGAATACTGATGAATACAGACTTGTTTTGTAAAGAAAAATATAAGTTGAACACTATGGAAGGGAAATTCTATGAAACACAATACATAAACTATCTTTCCGGGAAAGAAATATCGAAGGAGAAATCAATGTTTAAGAAATTTTTTGATGATTCGAATAAAGAACGTATAGGGGATACAAATCAGATAAATGAAAAGATGACATAATATTATTACTGCAGCTAACAAACGTGTACCTTTTAAAAACTACAAAATTAAGAAAAACTTCAAAAAGAAAAATAAACAAAAATCAATGTGGACTAATTATGACTGTTTATTACTAAGAAAAGAAGTGAGAAATCCAGGCATAAAAGTTTCACTATATCCTAACAATACTGAATTGCAGCATGCTTTTTCAAACGTTAGGAAAAATTACAACAGACTGAGAAAACATCTTAAAATGGAAATATTGCAATAAAATTGCTGAAGAAATAAATTCAATAACACCAAACAAATCTCAAAGTTTCTGAAATAAAATCAAAGAAAATAAAATTAAAATGATAGAGGCAGAATCCAAATTAAGATTTTGTTGATCATTATAAACCCTGCTAAATAAAGAATATTCACCTGAAGAAAAAAAAATTACAAATATGAGAATTTTAATCTAGAACCCCGACCATTCTATCTGATTATGAATTCACCCAAGATGAGGTTAAAAAAGTAAACTGAAATTAAAAAAAATGATAAAAGTCCAGGTCCAGATCTGATTTTGAATGAATTTGTAAAAGCAGGTAGTGATGTGTTTTTGTCTGTTCTCACAAAATTGTTCAATATTATTCTTAAAAATGGGACCA
The DNA here is from genome assembly GCF_033153115.1 of Saccostrea echinata. NCBI lineage: Eukaryota > Metazoa > Mollusca > Bivalvia > Ostreida > Ostreidae > Saccostrea > Saccostrea echinata. Next base: position 915,608 of record NW_026889781.1, read on the forward strand.
TGCCCAAGAATTGGAACCTTTCACTTATTACATCACTTTACAAAAATAGTAATCCAAATGATACAAACAATTACAGAGGTCTTGGTGTTACAATTTAAGAAGAGTTGATTGAAAATCCAAATCTGAATTGTACATTTTAATTAGATCAAGTCCTAAATACCATACATATTGATGTCTCGGTTTAGATTAAGAAAAAATACATACATGTACTGGTAAAAATAAATATTGTATAAAATCGTGTTATGGGTAACACTTTGTGACTGGATTGGAATGTTCTTATTAATCTTTTAATACGTGTACCCCAGTGCTAATAATAACAAAAAAGACCTTAGAGCGAAGAATGTTAAAGATTCATAAAAAAATCATAAAATTCATTAAAAAAAAAGAAAACAGAATGACCTTTTAGTGCAGAAAATTAAAGATTCATAACAAGAAAGTTAAATAAATTCCATAAATCATTACCTTTAAGAATCATTCTTTTTTTAAATTTACTGAAAGGTATGAAAACAGAAAATTAAATTTTCTACATGAAATTATCTTCTCCGTCTTCTTGCTGTAGCAGAACGGGCGTGGCATCAGCCAGATTGGGAAGGGATCGAAAACCAGGTGGGGCGGATCAACAAAACTGATCAGGAGTGGTCATCATTTGCCAAAGCCCTAGCTCAGAAAGAATTTTTACGATTAGAAAAAATGGGAATAAAATATAGAATACCTGTATCGGAGCAAGGTAAAAAAAAGAAAAAAAAAGTATACAGCAACTTTAAAATCTTTTTATTTTTATTTTTAAATAAAAAAAGAACAAGCTTTGTAAAAAGAAATGTAAAAAAAAAATGTAACCTATTCCATTTCTCAATTAGGAATACTATAACGTCCTAAATAGTTATATATAAATATGTTATATTTCTTCTATAGACCTTATAAAAACTCATAAAATCTTTTGACAAATGTAATTAGCATATTTATTTTCTTCTTTTTTTTTAGAATTGTGAACGATGCCATTATTATCAACACAGTCCTGCCGGGAATGACTGTAGAATTCAGCGTAGACAAAATCAAACATGGTCATTGGTTACGTCTAATTTGATAATTGTGGGAAAAGAAACAATATATCTGAGAACAAGGAAGGTTCATATATATATCAAAATAAGTAATATGAGGTATGTGGGGTAAAGGTAGCACATAATAAGTGATAACACTTTTTTTTAAGTAAATTAAGCTTACACTTCAAAGATGAACACTAAGGTCAGTGTGAACCAGATAAGAGTTTTGGCACACGGACCTCTTGTTAACTATGTTTCAAAATGTTTCTAATGCTTCTATATATTTTATTTTATCGAAACTATTCTTGAAACTATTCTTGAAGAAATTTAATATTTTTCTCTTACTTAGATCCGCCGAAGGTTCTCGGTACAGCAGGGTGGTCACAATGAACTCTCATAATCCTATGAAGAAATATTCATACAAAGCGTCGTTTGATTCAATTCATAATGTGTTCCCATGAAAATGTGTACCGTCATAAGCACTGTGGAATTGTAATTATCAATCTTTTATGGTAAAAAAAATGACTTGCAACTGTGAAAAATAACCCTCTACAAAAACGTCTTGGTAGTTCTTTTTCCGAAACACTATTTACTTTTTCTTCGTGCCAAAATTTACTGAAGGATTTTTTTAATGGTTTAATCAGATTTTTTTTCTTCTTGCATATTCAGCATTGCTTAATCTGAAATAAAGATTATACTATATATTGAGTTTGTTTTCAACTCATAAATTCAAAGATTCCAATTTCAGACACGCACTTCCTTACTCCTATACATTTAAGGGGACTGCTCCAACTTTCAATCAATCAAAATCTAATTTGAATGCTTTTGTGTTTTCCTGATAATGACGACTTGCGAAAAATCAAGAAATTTCTTCCTCTGAAAACTAGAAAACTGTTTTACAATGCCTTTATCCTGCCTTCTATTAATTATTGTCTGACGGTCTTGGGTAATGCTCCAGCTAGTTACTTGGAGAGAATTCATAAGCTCCAAAAACGGGCCGCTAGAATTATTCTTGATGCTGCCCCTGATGCTCCATCTAAGGCATTATTTGAAAAATTAGGCTGGCTATCTATTTTTGATTTAGTAACTTTACACAAATGTATCTTGTTGTACAAAATATTTAACAATCAGAGCCCTGCTTACCTGCAAGATTTATTTATTTTTCCAACTTCTGATGCTTACACTTAACGTTCAGAATCTAATTTTGACCTTCGCCTTCCAAAAAAAACGAACTAATTTGTTTAAAAATTCCCTCCAGTATTCTGGTGTTCATATTTGGAACAGTTTGCCTTTAGATTTAAGATGTGCACCAACTCTGTCAGTCTTTAAACGAAATGTAGAAAAGTATATCTTCAACAATAGAATTTCATTACTCTGATTTATATCTTTTGTATATGTATATTGTGTCAAATCTTACAAATGTAAATTAATTTATTTGTCATCATAATATATTTGTTTATTATTATAATTATGATGATTGTCATTATTATCATGTGACATTAGTTGTGTATTATATTTCAATTGCTAGTTGTTAATATTTGCTACTTTGATGTACATGTGTAATATTGTTGTAATTAGAAGGCCCTGGGGAAGAATAGTGTGTCACACTAATCAGGCTACCTTCTCTAAATAAAGTATTATTATTATTATTATAACTGTGTATAATTATGTTCCCTTATTTATTTCATTTTGTTGGTCATCTTCATCTTTGAATCAAATTGTATATTGGATGCATTATGTCATAATAAAACAAATGGTCAACTGGATAATTTATACAATGCCCACATAGTAAACAATAAAAAATAATATTTCTTTCCCGGCGGTGTTCATTTCAGTTTTTAAATGCACTGAGAAAAAAATGTCGAGAACTGTTTTTGAAAGCAAAATATGATATATAAACTTTTATGAAACCTAGAACTAGACACGCTTTTATTCTAGCGACATGTTTATTTAAAAAAATAGCAAATCAACAATTCATTGTCTCTTTCCTTATTTGCTGTATGAATTCTCAATATGACAGTATCATGTATACAAATTCATTGAAGCCTACTGCACTGCGAATTCATGTATTTATTCATGTATTTTTAGGATGTTCATGTTTATTTAGATTTAATTAATTATTCCAGTACTTGTTTGTTGCCTTTTAAACTCTAAATCCATGAGAATATTAGAGCTAAGAATTTTTTTTTTGTAATATACGCTTGAATCCTGAGAGAGAGAGAGAGAGAGAGAGAGAGAGAGAGATCATTAAAAGTAAGCACACTTAGCCATTAAAGCCTTTGGAAGATATGACTATTTAAGTGCAATTAACACTACATACAACAACTAAAAACCGTTATGAAAACAATTATAAATATGCAAACAATATACCTGAAAAACGAATCATAATATTATTTTATTATTTTTTTCAACAATCAATTACTCGCTGCAGTATAATAAAACACAACTCAATAATTACATGATTGGTCATTTATATCCGTAAACTTGACTTAGAAAAAAAAATGTTTTTTTTAATGAGTCAAACCAGAGGAAGAGATAATCAAAAGCTAAACGAGTGATTTTTTTTTAATTGATAGCTGATGAAGCTAAATGATTGAGAAAAACCATCGTTTCATGTTTGCAATGCATATCTGAGAACAATGTCCAAGGGGATTGAACATGTAATTGAGATAAAGGAGTTCAACATTGTCAGCTGCCATTTTATCTTCGTAGAACGTAACATATAAAGGATCCTCGGATACATTCATAGAACATCTTGATTTAAAATACTTCCTATATTCCGCATTTAAAGAGTAGCAATAAATGTTGGAATCAAGTCGAATAATCTCACCAGATTTATTCGACCCAATTGTAAATTTATCATCCACGCCGTTGTTACAGTTTTGAATAGCGGAAGTGTACGTAGTGGTTTGACTTGTTTATTCCAACAGAGCAGTTTGTTCCAGTAAAGTCGGTCAGTACAGAGTCGTCTACCAACCCTCTCAAATAAATGTGCAAAAATTCTGATGCAGATTTGGAGCTTAGCGTTAGTCTTGCCAAATATCTCCACATATCATAATTTAAATCCAATTCAAAGTCTGTTGAACTTCCCCCAGAGGTTAATACTGAAAATAGAATGTTTTATTGGATTAAACTAAAATTATGATAAAAGGATACAATTGTTCAAACAAAATCCATATCCTGCAAATCGCATAGTCTCCTCCGTTATATAGTAAGCTATACTGATCATCATGTCCTGGCGGAAATTGTTTTCGACTATGTTCAAAGTAAGAGGTCGTAAATTATGTCATGAAATTAAAAAAAAATGTAAAATAGATGCTCTTGAAATTTTAAACATAGGAAATTGAGAAACTCACAATCACTTTTATTATATTTTTATATAAATCTGTGATATCTGTCATGTATTGTAGTGCTCCATAAAAACAAGAAAATATCATGAATTTTCACAATTTGAGATGCACACTCTGGAAACCAGACGGTAGAATTTAGTGTTTCTTGCATAAAATGTACAATATAGTGTTACTCAAATACTATAATTTGAGCAAAAAGTCTACAGTAGCATTTGTATAATTTGCTCCAAAGTGCGAAAAAAATAGTATTTTCCTATATAATCCTATGGTAAATGTAACTCTATTTTGAGATGGTCCCTTAAAAGTACCCAGACGGTAGATTTTCACTAAAGTTGGCATGTATACTGAAGTCAATGTAAGGTACATATGGTATAAAATTAAAGAGTTTCTCTATAGTAGTTTTCACACAATAAAACCCCAGTCGGCTCCCTTAAAAATCCAAGTTAATTAGATAGCGATCACTTGACACTGTGACGTCAAAGGCGACAATGGCAGATCAGCTCTTCACGTTAGTCTTACTAAACATACGCGATACAACTTGAATTTACATTATGGACAACCAAATCCCTGATTTTGTCGATATGAAATTGAATATTCAACCTTATATGCTTGATTTGTCAGCAAGAAAAAAATCTGAAAAATCTGTAAACACTGTAAAATAGCAGCGACAATAGCGAGGGAAACGCAGCGAAGACGAAAAAAAAAAAATCGCAATCACAATTCAGTTTGATTTGTCATCTTATCACAAATATTAATCTATTTAATTCACAATTTTAACATAATATAACTTTATTATTCTCCATTTTTAACATAATCTTAGTTTATGCAAGTATGCCTCCATATATTTTGTATAGGAGTGCGGTATTGAAAAATAATTTCCCGATCACGAAATATAGCAATAATCAAAACTACAGATTCGTTTGGAATTAAAAACGAAAATTTCTCAAAAAGCCTTATACAATAGAACTAGTTCATGTTTCAATAATTATTGAAAAGTATATTAGGAATTAATTCTTTTCAGCATTTTTCGTACTTAAGCTGCATTTGTCGTTGATAAGTTCGTTACATGTAATAGTGTGCAAATTCTCATTTCTCTATCACTGAATTATGACGCCTATGACGTCAGAGCAGTATTTCTCCGAAATCCGATTGAAAAATGCATATTGCCGTATTTGAATTTCAACTCTCAATATCTCTTAAAATATGCTTTAAACAACGTTTATTGCATTAAATATTTTAATAAACAAGGTTGTAGATAATATTTTTCATAAACTTACAATTTTTTTTAAAAATCATGCGATAGGTCCTTTAAGCAGATCGGGTAATGAATTAAATTCTTCAATTTTTCAACACTTTTCATGCGAGTCTAAAAAGTGGTTTACAGGTGTTGGAATTTGGTGTCATGTTATGGCCATTTCAGGATTTTAATTAATATTGATCATAATTCGAAATATAAAGACCACGAACTTTAACCTTTTTTTCAACATCAACTTACTACAGTGATTTGGTAAGTGCACATGTGCACTTACATAATCAAAACTAGTTAAACAATTAACTGTATCAGTTACAGTGTTTTAATTTATGCAACGTCTATTTGTAATTGGATGTTTTATACTTTCACAATGAAATATTTAAGCTCAGATAATGTGTTGACACCAGTCACCTTACAATATCATCATCAAGCCTATATTTTAAAATCGGTGTATGTTATAAAGTTAAAAATATGCTTATATCATACTCATTGCTTTAATGTTGTTAAGCAAATGTTTGTAAACAAAATTATCTACTGTACACGTCTCTCCAGTAAAATGATAGACTAAACATTATACAAACAATTTACCTTTGTCAAATTTAACAATCGTTCCGTCATCAATTTCTGCAGTTGTGTCATCGGGGCACTTCAATCCTCCAAACACTGTAACTCTGCTATCCTTCATCGATTTCGATACATTCAGATATAAGGGCTTTATACTTGGCGTTTCAAGAATCCGCAATGTTTTGGAAGTCTGTCATAGAAATAAACTTAAGCTAATTTTGGGTTTGTTTCTACCACAGTCACGTGTTATGTCTTGCAAGAAATGGCGTATTTTTTTTTTTACTTCAAGACTATCGTGTCAGGATTGATTTGAAAGAAGGATCTCTAGAAAAAAAGAGAAAAAAGATACACTGGGTGAAATAAGCAGTTTCCCGTCATGGGGAACTATATGGAAACCACATGGAAACCTCAAGTTTACATCATGTTTCCTAGTGGTTTCCGCAGCGGATGCCAGGTTATTCCGTCAAGTTTCCGTACCACGGAAACTACTACGCTCCGATTCCATTAGGTATCCCGAACCACGGAAACCTCAGGAAATCTGAAGTTTCCCGAGCCTCCATGTAGTTTCCCGAAATGGGAAACCTGAAGATTCCACTGGTTTCCATAATTAGGAAACTATGTGGAATCGGAGCGTAGTGGTTTCCATGGAATGGAAACTTGATGGAATCCTCAGATTTCCCATGAATGGAAACTAGAGGAAACCTCGTGATTCCTCAAGTTTCCATGACTCAGGAAACTACATGGAATCGGAGCGTAGCGGTTTCCATGTGATAGAAACTTGGTGGAATTATATGGTGTCTCATAGAAGGAAATTTCAGGGAAACTTCAAGATTCCCTCTTTTTTCTGAGACGGGAAGCAATGTGTAATTGTGGTGTTATAGTTTCCATACCATGGAAACTACAGGGTACGATGAGCATTTCAATTTCGAAAAATGATTGACAAGCAACTGGAAGCTCAAGGATCCCTGTATTTTCCATGGTAAATCTTTCTTGTCTATAATGTGAAAAGAGAAAAGCAGGTTTAAATCAAAATATATATTATTAATTTCCTTGGTAAACTGTGTTTTCTTTTCAAAATCTATCAAGAAAATGTATAAAAAGGAAAAAGCATTATCAAATCATAGGTTTAATAATTCATTTGATGTGCAAAAACATTATTTGAAAATGATATCAAAATAAATAAAATCATATATCTTGGGTAAACAATGAAATAGTCTTTCACATCTAAGTCCATTCATAAACTTCAATAAATACTCTTTACTTCTTTCAACATCAGCTTCCTTTGTATTTTCTTCATGTCATCTGCGATCTGCAATATAATTTCATATAAAATTATTATTTGATGTAAGAATTTAGTGTTAAATCTAAAGCAAACTAGCATGGCGCGGCGCCATGCCCTTTTTTCTCGGCGCCATGCCCTTTTTTCCAGCGCCATGCCCTTTTTTCCTTGCAAAAATAAATAAATATGCCTAGCAGAGGCAAGATGGACTAGCGGCTTTGTTCATTCAGTGCATGCTGATTAGCCCCTTTGTTTATTTAATGCACGCAAAGGTGTGAATTCAGGACAGGAAATCACTTCTCGCTTGAACGCACACAGCCACCTGGCCAGGTAACACGCCTCAGGCTGTCAGGGTATAAGAGATAACACGAGAAAATATCATTTGATTGCATTGATTATGCAAGAATTAGCCCAATGTCACAGATAGATTAATTTGTAAATTAAAATCTTACACATTTTAAATCAGGATCGTTTTTTTAAATTGAAAGTAGAAAAAACAGAGTTGATGAAGAATGGTGAAAAATAAAACTGCTGATGAATTAAGACAACTTACAATGTACAGTACCAAAAAAACTGAATATTATATGTATGAAATGGGCTAGGAAACAACAAAGTATGAAGTTAGTTTCTTTCAACATGTTCAATGATTCTGTGTTCTAACTTTTTGAGTTGACACCCAGAGGCTCAATGTTTCTAAGCCAGAAAAAAAAGTTTTAACCAATTTATACATTATTTCAAGTTTAATTTTTTGGTATGATCAGTTTTCACTTGATTTTGTTGGTAGATTATTTTCAAAATAAAGAGAATGCTCTCTACATTTATTATCCAAGTAGCCCCCCCCCCCCCCTTTGCAATTTTGTTCTGTTATTTACCTCATACACAAATAACAATATTAAAGTAAGGAAAAAAAAATTCATACCCCAAACTAAAATAATTTTTGAGCAAGTGACAAAAAGATTCACACGTATTACTTTTTAAGCATAACCTTGATAACCATACTAATTTCTTGATTAAAAAATTTGAATTTAAATTTTGACAATAATTGCCCTCTCAGTGTGTATTTATTTAAATAAATTAAGCTGACAGATTTATATTAAATTTTTCTTTTAGATACTTGTATAACTAAAGATTTTAGTATTAAATAATAATTTAAGTACATAAATATGATAAAGAAAATATTTATAATTTCAAAGACGTTAAAAAAGTGCCCTCATGAAAACTTGTCGCGGCATAAAGTGCCCTTTTGATAATTGGATTACCATGCCCTTTTTAGGGTCTGGATTTAACACTAGAATTGTATGCTTGAATATTATTTAGAAATCTGACAAGATCACTCAAAGTCCTTTAATGTACCAATATCAGTGATTAGTTTCAGTCTTTAAATTTAATGACCATGAAATCCGAATAATGAACATTACATAGTAAGGTTTTAAGCCAGATTAATATTAAAGCAGGTATGATTGAGAATATGACCATCTCATACACGTAGAACACTGCTTTTAGTTGAGTGAATTGGAGAGAAATGTGCTCTGGACAAGGATATTACGAATCTTTTTTTTTCTTAATTCATTGACATTTGAACTAGAAATTTTGTTAAAGATCACTAAAAACCCTTCATCTCATGGCACACAAGCCAGATCATACCAAGGAAGAAAAATTATGCTCTGGACAAGGACTTTAAATAAAGATACATAGTGTATTTTGATACTGACCTTTGACCTAGATAATTGGTCCAAGGTCACTTTTTACCCTCGATCCACAGGCACTCTATGAGTTAAATTTGAGTGAGATTGGGCTAAGAGGAGAGAAAATATACTCAGGACAAGTGATATCAGATGGACAGACAGATCATCTCATGGCATCAGGAGAACAGGACCCTAAAAAAAAACAATGCACATACATGTTAAGCTATATCCGTACAAGTCAATATGAATTCATCATATGTTGCATTGCATACACATGCTTTAATCATGTTTAATACCTTATGAATAAATTCATATTGCATGTACACTCAGTTTACATGCAAATAATCTAATTTTCATAAAAAACGACCAACGTATCAGCCACTCAAGATTTAGCTAATCAACATTCAGTACAAGTTCTATATGCTATATCATATGTACAGACACATACTAGTATTATTTACCTACATTCTAAATCTTGTTTTATGTCACTGAAAATTAAGGCAATAGCCATTAACCAATTTTTACCCCCAATTTACATACATGCATGTTGTAATGTTTGTTCAAAACTTCTCATTTATAAATATTACCTTATAGTATATTTAGTTAACATATACCTACAGTTAAAGCTTCAAAGTGTTTCACTGAATATTTTAGAAATTACAGTCATCAAAATACTGACCAGCCAGAAATCAGTATTTTTTTTATTTTTCATTATTGTCTTGTTTTATATAACATGTTTCAATGTTAGAAAGTTTTATTAAGTTAAAATATTTACTACTTTAGCATAGCCATACACTGATACAGTTGAACTTTGGCATCTTGAACACCATAGATATGTGGAAGTAATTTGGAAGTATTCTTTAAATATTTTACTCCTGATATCTCGAATCCTCATATAAATGTATCTCAAAATAATTCTAATTGAACTTTGAACCTTGACAAAAGGACTCTTAAACAAATATTCATTATTCTTAAAATAAAGTCTACAGGTTACAAAATTATAAGTTGCTCAAAAATGATCATATCAATAATATCTAAAAGAGTTGATCATTTCCCCTTGGGGTGAAGGGGGGAGGGGGGCTAAAACCTCTGTACAATTTAAAATATCCTTACTTTGTGTCAACCTTGGTTAAAATTAGTGATTCTTGAGAAGAAGTTGAAAATGTGAAAAGCTCACAGATGGATAGACAGTTTGATGGACAAAAGAAAAAACAAAAGGAGATCAGAAAAGTTCACTTGAGTTTTTAGCTCGGGTGAACTAAAATTCTCACTGCATGGTGTATATTATGCTAGATATCACCCAGACAGAAAATTTTATAGAGAAGTGAAAAAGACTCCTAGCCATACTATTTCATAAGGCCAAACAAAAAAATATGTTTGTTTACTGTTACATGCTGAAATAAAATAGGGTCGGTAGGTAGAATTTTTTTGGTATTTTATTGATTTTTTTTTATACACAAATTCATATGAATTTGTTGAAATACGAAACAGTTTTACCATTGTGTGGTGCTTTACTTTTGTTTGGGTTTGCCATATAGGCGATAGACAATATCTTTCTTGCCAACTGCCTTACAGCTACATGTACCACAAAATGAAAAAAACTGTCTTGTATTTCTTCTTTAATTCCATGTTGCACTAACTATTTCTAGTACTTTCGATTCAAATGCGTAATCGATTAAGATGCATGTAAAAGTTAAACTGATGAATGAGTGACTTCTGGATTTTTACAAGGAAAAAAAAAATTGGGTTGGCTATTAGATATAGGGTCGGTCGGGTAACCGTAAACAAACATATTTTTTTTTATTATGCTAACCTGTTTAGTTTGCAGCTGGTTTCAACATTCCAATTAAAATTGGAATCAAATTCTTTTCTTTTAATGCAATTGTCATACATGCCTATTTATATTTGAATTAATTACCACTTACCACATGATCCCATCTTCATTAACATCTTTAGTTACTGGTTCTCCTTTAATGTCAATTTTCTTCTCTCTGAAAGAATATATTATGTACAGTTACTATTGCATTCTGATTTCACTTATAAGACCAACAATAAACAAGAGTCCTAGGCGCAACATTGCTCACCTGAGCACTTTGGGTAGGTAAAAGCACAGATAAGTTCAGTATTAAAATGTTTTAATATGAAAGTGGTTCAAAGGGGGTGGGTGGGTGGGGGTATGAATTCTACACTTTCTAAGGATGCTTTTGAATTAATATGACACATATTAGCATTGCTGTTCTTAAGAAGAAAACTTTTATTGATATATCCTTTTTCTTCCTTTGTACAGTAAAACTCAGTTATAACGAAGTCACTGGGACCTGTGAAATTACTTCGCTATATCCGTAATTCGTTATATCCGTAATTCCTTATATCCGTATAAAGAATTAGTAAAATTTATCTAGCTGCAGATCCAAGAAAACTTCGTAATATCCGTGAATTCGCAATATCCCTGTTCATACTAAACAAGTTTTACTGTATAACTATGATCCCCTGTTATGGCCCCTTTATTCTCCTGGGGAGAGGGGGGTGTCATGATTTGAATAAATTGAATCTACATTACTTCAGGATGCTTTTATATCATTATGACCAATTTTGATGATATTGGTCTTGAGAAGAATTTTAAAGATCTTTCCTATGTATCAGTATTGTTATGTAAAACGTTGATCGCCCATTGTGGCCCCACCCTACCCCTTGGGGTCATGATTTGAACAAACTTGCATCTACACTACCTGAAGATGCTTCCATATAAATATGACGAACAGCTTTGCTCTTCTTGAATAGAAGAATTTCTAAGATTTTTCCTATGTACTTTGATCGTTCATCGTGGCCCCATCCTACCCCGGGGGTCATGATTTGAACAAACTTGAATTTACACTAGCTGAGGATGTTTCAACATAAGTTTCATCTTTCCTGATACAGTGGTTCTAGTGAATAAGATTTTTAAAGATTTTATCCTATGTATTCCTTTGCAAAACTTGATCATCCATTGTGGCCCCACCCTACACCCGGGGGTCATGATTTAAACAAATTTGAATCTACACTTCCTGAGGATGCTTCCAAATAAGTTTAATAATTTTTCCTGGCCCAGTAGTTCCAGAAAAGAAGATTTTTAAATGATGCCATTAATTTTTCATTTATTTGTAATTATTTCCCCTTAGAAGGAGATATGGCCCTTCACTTAAATAAAGTTGAATCCCCTTTACCCAAGAATACTTTGTAGCAAGTTTGATTGAAATTGGCCCTGTGGTTCTTGAGAAGAAGATTTAAACATGTTAAATGTGAAAAGTTTTCGACAATGACGGCGACAGACAAATTTTGATCAGAAAAGCTCACTTGAGCCATTGGCTCAGGTGAGCTATATATGATTTGTTTGACGTACTCCGAAAGATCCATCAAAATCACCCCTACCCAATCATTTTTTTTAAGTATTTTAATTTTACTTCATTTTTTTTTTTTTTGGTTTCAGGGAAATAAAGTTTGTTTCATTGTAAAGTTGAGGTTTATAATTTCTCCAAGACACTTACTTGTTTTATTGAGAGCAATAAATATTAAATCTAAATTTCTAATTCTGTGTTTTTGTATGACAAAAAATCAATTTGTTAGATACTGCCAAAAAAAATCTACCTACCTACCTATCCATTTTACAAAATTTGGGTCGGAGTACATCTGATCAAACAAGTATTTTTAATAATGGCCAGAACTTCAACAACTACTAGGGAGGAAAAAAATAAACAAACAAAAATTTACCGTTATCATAACATATATCAAACAAAAATTTCAAACAAATGAGGATTCACTTATTTTTACCATTCGACTTCTATGATGTTGCGACCACCATCAATAACTGATGATTGTTACTCAGACGATTCATTTGCATTACTTGAAATACTATCAAAAATTATCAATATTTGTACATCTTGTAGGCTTATTATTTTTCACATTTTCAGTAAATCTCTCAGCAGGTCACACATGAGAAATTTTGTCTTTTGAACAGTAAACTATTTCAATTTATAATCTATCTCTAATTTGTTGAACAGTTGTTATATTAATATTATAGACAGTACTTTAAAACCAATACATTTTCCCTATACATATCATCATTATGCATATAAATAAGGGTTGTGCTATGACTTTGTTAGATGCATATGTACTCTACTTACCGACAATCTACTTAAATTGTTCTGATGATTCTTCATAATTTCTAATTTTATCTGCCAAATAAAGGCGGCTTACAATAGTCAGAACTCTCTTAAATTTCCATCGATGATGATGTCCTTCGTGAATGTTCTGATAAGTTGAGACTGCGGACACTTTTTGTTTAAATATTGATGACTTAATCGTAATTTAGTAGGAGAAATAATTCATTTTTACCTTGTCGTTACATCATAAAAAGTTCCAGAAGTCCAAAAGTGCAACAAGTTGCATTCCGAGAACACATGTATTCAAACCGGATATATGTTTGTCTGTATTAAGAAAGAAACCATATTCGGTACAAACATTATTATCCGATTTAACAACGAAAAAAAGTTTCATACACTTTTCATTTATTAATAGACAGAGAGAACTATTATAGTAAGCATTCATTTTCATTAAAAAAAATCTACAAAGGCGAAACGTTATCATACAACATACAGTGCCATAGGGCCTAACTATATACAAAGTCTACTATCTATGATTGAACGGCTTAAAACACTAAATATTGTATAATTCAAGTTTCTCTTTCCGTTTTTTTGCAATGTCTAAACTAAGATATTTAAAACTTTGATATCAAACTTTTCAAAATGGCGTCAAAACGAATGTGTTCTTCGATGGGAAAGATTTGTTCAGCCCATTATTAGTATTATTTACCGTAAAAAGTATATAAAAATATACTTACACTAATCCTTGGTTGTTGATCATTGCATTTTTCACAGTTTTAAAGACACTGAGTGGCGAAAACATCGTTAACTTTTCACATTTGCACCTTACACCCGAGTTCTTCTCCGTCTTGCTCAACTCCAAAAATGGCGCCTCGTGAAAATTGACCAATGAAATTAAGCCTCTGCAGAGCGATGCATTATGGGAAACGGAACCTGTTTACGTTAATTATGTTAGAGGGTAATAAAAGTTTTTATATATAATTTCCCTGTAACGGTGATTAATAGTTCATATCCTTAGTGAAGTTCTTCCCTGTTCATAGAAAGGGGGGTGCTCCTCAATAAATTTGCTGATAATTAGTATACTATAGAAAACAAAGCGTTTTTCTGAGGGTGACCAGAGACATTTTATGTTTCTGGTGTGACCCCTCAAATTATTTGACTGGGGGGGGGGGGGGGGGGGGGGCTTGGTACGTAGTGCCCATCCAAGCAGAAAATGTCCGGATACCCCCCCCCCCCCCCCACTACTTTCTCATTAAATTATTCATTATTCTGATTAATGTATAATGTCACAACGAAAGTTGTTAAACCTTTATACATGTATACATGTTTTAAAATTTGAAGCGTCAGAAAATGAATATCAGTTGAGGACCGTAGAAAATAGGGGGGGGGGGGATAGTGGACGTGCCGTACGTCCCTAAACATATTTTTTGCAGTATAGAAAACAAAGCCTATTTCCTGTTGCGCCCCTCAAAATAAACGCATGATGACTCTTTATCAGCTGTTTATTATTTTGTGACAAGAAGGTTGTCCTTTGAAGTCTGCCATAAATTTCGATGGGCATTTGGCATGCAAATGAACTACATGACATGTATACAGAACAGTATTTTATTTTTAGTGATGATGGAAAAGTTCGGTGTCAAAAATTGCTAGTTAGTAGAAGGAATCAGGGTATGTTATACTATAGTATACACTTGTGAAAATCAAGACAAAATAATTTAATTACCAGCAAGGACAGTTCAAGAAAAATAAAGATTTGATTTTTTTCTCTTGTTCGGCTTTAGATACTTTATTGAACCTCCTCCTTTTTTGGATTCGATTTTTAGCCTGATATCAATAATAATCAGTGGACGAAATTGCTGGACTTTTTTATATTTGCTATATTTTACTTTAAACATCTTTGTCTTTAGTTAAAAATAATTCTCACACCGTTATAATGTATCAGAATTTTTCACATTAAATTTGAAAATTGATTTATAAAAAAAAAGGAGAGTAAACACAAGGTGAAAAAAACGAACCAATATCTAAGTAAAGGTAGGGAAAACAGTATTTTAATTTGGAAAACACCGGCCCGTAGAATGGGGGGGGGGGTCAAAGTAAATGGTTATGCTCTTCTTCTTCTTCTTTTTTTTTTTTGGCTTGTCAATTTTTTTGGAAGCCCTCCCCCCAACTTTTGAAACTGTTGCTACTGACCTGAAACACATAATTAAAAAAAGCCCAGGACTATTGTAGGTAACCTACAATCATGTCCATTGCGTTCAGAATTTTAGTCGTGACTGGTAACAATTTGTCAATATTTGATCATCTGATTTGTTGGAAAATAATGCCCGGTGTATACTCGTTGATATGCAGGGCTGTATATAAATACGTGGCTTTAGCCGTTCAGCCAGTACCGCCCTGTATCTTTCATATATAACTTTTTTTCTGGTAAGGTTTGCTAGTTAAGAACTTTCTGGTAAAGTTTGTGCCCCAAACTGAAATTATACAGACCTGTGGTTTGAGTAGACAGTTTTAAGTGCAGTTTTTTTTTTTAATAAGTAATGGTACATGTAGGGGTATAAAAATCAAGAAATGGACGGCATATATAAAGAAATGTTTGTACATGTAGTAGTATTGACAATCACCACATCAGTATATTATGCCTAAATAACGAAAGAAACTATTTTCTCTCAATTTTTGAAGGAGGGGAGGGGGCTTAAATTTGAAAGGGGTAACCTTCTGTTTAACACAATACACGATTTAAAAATATTTAGTTTTCGCTAAGCATCTACGTGTAAAACAATTAATCAATTATTGTTTTTTTCCCTTCAATGAATTGCCTTATAGCATGCAGTTCTTCAGAAGACGTTGTTCTTAAGGAAAAGAAAATCATGTTATATAAATATCATAGACTTTTCTTTATTTAGAGCCAGCATTGGTCTTTGTGTACAAAATGGCTAAATTAAATATACGTGCATGTATGCATTTAAGACCAACATTGTTGTAATTTCCTGCTAAAAATGAAGACATTTACTACATCAGGATCTGTGTACAGATATAGATAAAAAAAATAAGTTATTTAGTTAACACTCATTAATTTTGTATATGAATATTATTCTGCGGTATTATCTTATCAATGTCTTTGTAGAGGACTATATACGAACTTCACACAAAACATTAGTAATTTAGTTGTTATGTTGTATAATAGATCCATCTGCATCCTTTCTCATAAACAATTTGCGAATTAAGCAGGCAACAAAGTTGATAATTAATAATTCTTTCTATGTTTTCAATATTTGAAGTTTACATTGATGTCAAACAAGGACGATTCGTTTATTACCGATTAAGAAATTTTATTTCATTTATCTATGCACTTACAAATTTATTTGAAAAAGAATTATGATTTAACACATAACGAGAATTTAGATTTATTCTAGACCGATAGAAAAGTATAATTATATAATTTTTAAACGGTTAGGAAATTTTATTTTTTAATCAGTAATGAAAAATTGAAATACAATTCTTCTTTTTTCCTCTCTTATTGAACATCTTAAAATTAATGTAGCTTATTTTATCAATATTCTGTGGTCTTATTGATAATTTAAATTATTTTTTTTTTAATCAAATCAATGTCAGCAATTATCTCCTAAATTTAAACTGAGTTTGAGGAGACTATGTGTATGTACTTGCTTAACCACAGCCCATTGTTCCCCTTAGGAAGAAAACCCTCTCAAATCACACAGAATATACAAAAAATACACAGTCGCAGGTGTCTTCGCGACACGTGTCTCCACCTGTGGCACGTGAGAACAGGTGCCCGCGATTGCAAGGGTTAGCGCAATGATTGAATTTTATCTGAACACTGATTTTTCTAAAATTAAAAGTTGTATTAAATCTTCTCTTACTACTAATTCCAATTCACGTGTCTTTATGAGTTTTACCGAGACTAAAATGTTAAGAAAAGTATTTTAATTTGGGTTTACGGTGATCACAGAATGTTCAATTTTATTACACAGAATTAAACAAACAGTTTTTTTAATTATTCTTTTGATACACATTTCCAAAATGTCTTTTATCGGGAAAATAGGTGTAAACCACAGCATACGTGTTTTCTATATCTGGGAAACATGCAGGAAACTACAGGTGATTGCTTCCATATCGGGAATCTACGTGGAAACCACTACTGCATGTTTTTTGCGGTTTCCCATATTGGGAAACTTACGGGAAACCACAGGTTGATTGTTTCCATATCGGGAATCTACGTGGAAACCACTATGTGGTTTCCATAAAATGGAAACTATATGGAAACTACTGATGTCACGATTCCCATATGTTTCCATCAGGTTTCCAAATTTGGGAAACCTGGCTTTTCATCCTGTGATAATCTACATGTACATCATTTTTTATGACGATAACAATTATTTGAGAACTAATGCGAGATCGAGTGCTTCCAAAAATTTCCTTCTCGTAAACTTTCTTTAATTAAATGTAATATACAATTATAACAAGGCATCATAAAAGAATTCTCCTATTTAAGAAAAAGGGGGAAAAAAACCTTTTTTTCAGGAAAAAAATGATGTTGCCAAAATAAAATGTTCTACAATAGAAACATGCTTCATGAAAAATGTATCTAAAAGCTACATGTATTTGTCTAAGACTTTTAGAATTATAGATGTTACATTATAATTCTTTTTTCGATTTCGTTGGGGGAGATAGTTTTGTACAGTCCCTTTCATAAAATTTCCTAGATCCGCCAATGTAGAATGGAAGACCTAATCACAGACCGCTTTTCATTATACAATAATAGATGATTTAATCATTGACATTTATTTAGACGTATTTCATATTTTATATTATTTGCGAAAAGTATTAAAATAATATGCGGTTAATGTTTTTAGCAAGTAATTCTTGCAGAATATAAGACCATTAAACGTCTGAAATCCAAATTACTAAAAATATTGGTCATTAGTTTTATCAGATGAACCATGCTAATAAATCTTTCAAACAAATCCAATGATTGCATATGCTAAACATTAAAGTATTGATGTTTTGCTTGCAAAAGCCATCTTGCCACAATAAAAATTACGGTTGGATCCCTGACGAAGGCGAAACCGTAATTTATTTTTTTTTATACACCAATACGATATCAAACTGCTGAAACATAAAACTGTTATAGCAATGCAGTCAAATTAAATTACTCATTCAAAAACGATGTCAATTTTAAAACGAAATAAGAAAAATCACAGCACTGTGTTGGGTCCTCTATTTTTAGAATTGCCTGGCTGATGGGTGTACTAGAAAATATTTCAAATGATGTCAATTTGTACAAAATTTTAACATTTGGTGATGCGGACTACTGGAAAAGCCCAGGAAGAGATGCAATTACTTTATAGAGTACCACACTGGAATATTACAAACTAGGTGTTTGTTAGGTACAGCGATCTCTTAATGTCATATAACTTTCAATTTAATTTTAAAATGACAGAAAACGACAGATGGCGTAAAGCACAGTAAGGCCATTGACAACGTAAAGCTCACTCGAGATTTCTTTATTGAACCCCACCCCCATCGAGAGCAGCACTATCTCTCTGTCAATACATAAGGGACTCAACAACATCAACGATTTGTTTGTACAATGTAATATACCAAGTTTTAAATAAGCTACAGTGCTAGCTCACCTATCTATTAAAACTTAAACTTTGCACATATAAGAATAAAAATATGATACTTAAGCAATCACAACTTCCAAGCATTATCCACATGACACCAGTTGCAAAACATATCATTTTAATGGATATGTTACAATTCATAACTTGGACCTCGCAATATGAAGAAAAGCTGGGTCTTTGAAAGTTTATTAACATTACACAACCGACAACTCTTTATATTATATAAATATGTCCTAATGTGAGCGATTAGCATTGCTTTAGTTTAATGTGAATTTCGCAATCACTCATCCAAATAATTTTGTTTAAAGTCTATCTTGTAATCACTCAACAAAATAGGATAGATGTGCCTTAATACAAATAAGTATAATGTGCAAAATTATCCTCCTCAAAAAGTCATGTGCCTCAATCGGAGAATGAATCAAAATTAAAGCTATTTTCTCGTAGGTTTCAAAATGTCAAAGTTTCATCTATCCTTTAATGTATGACTTGTTTGTAATTTGTTCACAAATTAAAAAAAGAAAAATCTCAACACTGTTAAATTTAGACCGATAAGCTTTTAGTTAATAGGAGTTTTATTTTACAGGTCTAATTCGTTCGGATTATACAGTACATTATTTTCTACATTACAGAACATTTTCCTTGAAAGTGAAAGTTAATTTGAAAAAATTCAAAGAATGATCATAAATAAAAGCATCTATGTTGAGGAAAAACGCCTAAAAATGTGTACCATTACACAATGTAGTTTATTGCCAAAACAATTATTGTTTATTGTTTTGACCATTTATTAGAAATGCTTAAGTTATTTGAAAGTATAATACATTATTTTTTTTATTATTATTAATTTTTTTTTCCAAAAGATGAAAAAGAAAAAAAAATCATGATCATATTTACCATGAATGCGTAAATTTTTCATGTTATTTACATTCTGTAAAATTGGTCTGTAAAGCTCACAAAGCAATAGAACTGTAAGTATAGTGAGTATTTTATTATTTTGAATTCTAAATGAAGACACGCAAAGACTTTGAGGCTGTAAAAGGAGGATGGATGGGATCTGTCATGAAAACATTATACACAATATGTCATAGGGCTGCTTCGAACGTTTGCTGTTATTTTAATTTTGCTAATATATATTTGTTAGAATGTTAATGGGCTAAACTAATGAATCCTTTGACATATTCCAAATAATATTTCACCATAAATGAGTTAAGAAATGATCATAGCCTCTCCAATATTACCCAATCTTAATATTTCATTGACCTACGCAGTATTTTTCTATAAACTAAATTGAAGAAAACACATAATAAAGATATAGTAAGAAATAAAAAAGATAAAATATATTAAGAAAGGAAAATAATAATAAAAAAAAAAATACAAATAGTGTAACGTAGATATTTTCAGCTGATTGATACATGATGATTTTAACTTAATAAAGTCTTTGCTGTTTTGTTAAAATTTGAAAATTCATTCTCAGGTTTAAACACTAAACACATTTGTGGGAAAAAATTACGTTGAGTTGTTGAGTGTTTCGATATTTTACTTTAAAGAGACACAGATGCACCATTAACAACTACACTTGATGGGAAAAAAAACCCCAAACAAAACAATGGTTTTTATTTTATTTTTTTTTAATTCGTTAATTCCATTTATTGCTGAAACGATTACGTTGGATTATGTAACCTAATTGAATCGATATGCAATAACTAAGAATCAATTTCAAAAGCCAGGCAGGCTACTGTGAAAGACGTTAAAGTGTTGTTAACCACGATAAAGACGTTGTGTACTGTGTGAACCACTCTTACACAGGAAAATTTGATTAAATGAACTTTAAGATAACATTATCTGAAAACAATTTATTCAGTCCCATGACATTAAATACGTTAAGTATAGATATTTGTATGCCCTCAGACAGCCTGAACAGTGCTGTAAGTTTTCATAATATTAGTCATTACTTAAAGAGAGAGAAGATGATGCAAAAAGTGTATTATTACTTTAGAAATTTTTATTAAATCTGTACTCTGCTAAATGATTGAGAAAAACCATTCTTTCAAATCTGCAATACATTGGTAAGAACAAGGTCCCACAGGACTGAACATGTAATTGAGATAAAGTAGTTGAACATTGTCGGCAGCCATTTTGTTTTCGTAAAATGTTACGTATGAGAGGTGAAATGGTCCAGAAAGTGTGCAGTTAGATGTGAAGTACTTCTTATATTCGTCATTCCCAGAAAAGCAGTACATGTCTGAATGAAGTTGAACAATCTCACCAGATTTATTAAAGCCAAATTTAAAGTAATCATCAATACGGTGATTACAGTTTTGAAGAACTGGAGTGTAAGTCGTAGAATGATTCTCTGAGGACTTATTAATCCCAACCAAACAATTTCCTCCAGTAAACTTGGATTGTACAGGTTCGTCCACAATCCAGTTGAAATAAATCTTCATAGATTCTAATGCAGATTTTGAAGTCAGCGTAATTCTTGGCCAGTATCTTCGTGAGTCATGACTCAAAACAAATTCATACTCGGATGATTCTTCCGTTGAGTCGAGAACTGAAAAATAATGACACATGTAACTAATTGATCAAAGAAGGTTATGAAAACTACATGTACTTTAATTGTTCACATAAAATGTATTTCAGTTTGCCTATTGTGCTCCCCTAAAAAGTATAATATGTAAGAGCTTTCTTATTACCACGGAGCGGTGTTTTTGTTCACATTTAATGTTTCAAATACTAGTACTAGTAACAAAGCCACTCCTAAATTTGAGCAGGACTGTTTTGGACTACATGTTACTATAACTACGAGAAATGTACCTGCTATTGTAATATATCCTTTTTGATATATTACATGTATCTGAAACCTGATCCCACATCTGATGTTTTAGAGGTCTGTGTTTGCTACATATATGACCATGATATTTTTTGTTTAATGGACTTTTGAGCAGCTTGAATACTGTTCGTTATCTCCTTAAATTTCATCTACATAGTTCACGTATGTGGTAGTATCCCATACTTTGACGAAATTTTATGCAAAGAAAAAGAAAATTGAGAATGAGTTTCTTATTTAAAAAGGAAAATAAACCATTTGTTGTAGTAATCTTGGCAACATTTTTATCTGAAATTTTATGAAATATGGACACATATTCAAAGGAATTTATCAACAAGTTCTTTCAACCAAAATATTTTTATTAACCGAAAGCATTATAAATTCTATATGAAGCATTTGAAATAAAGCTAACTGTTCATGCATTTACATATATTTAATCAGTATCAGCGTTTTTATTAGGTTAGTCATCTGATGCAATCATCTGTTGATTAATGGGTTGCATACATGCATATGCCTATGACATCTGGGTGTATTTCAAATCCAATTAGATATAATCCATGTTGGGTCTCGTCGATTTATTTTATTCATATATTGCAAACGCCGGCTCAAAAATGAAAATTAATCGAAAATATTGAATTTTGTTGTGCATCGTATACAAAACACATTCTTTACATATTAAAAAAAAACAAAACAAAACAAACAAACAAAACAAAACAAAACAAACATAAACAAATAGAAACAAAACAAAAATCAATGTCGTTACTTAAAAACTAATAATTAAAATAACATGTTACTTGGGTTTTCTTTTTTGAGTTTGTCGGATATTGAAAACCCGGAATTTCGATATTGTGGGGAGAAGAAAGATTTTGTATTTTGGGTTCTTATATTACTTATAAACAAATCCCTCGATTATAGGTGTATATTCTCTAACAATCCTTCCAATAGGTTTTTTTTTTCTTGCAACAATTTTTTTGAAACGTACTTAAATATTCCAAAAAAAAAAAAAAAAAAAAAAAAAAATGATAAAACAAGGGCACCACAAAATGGAACATCCCCTGACATACATGTATCTTAAAATTAAACCAGCATAAGACAGTGTTCCTGGTGAAAACTACGTCCCGTTACGCAGGCAAGGGCACAGTAACCCAGCCACCCACCCACACCATCTTGCAATTTCCCATTCAAATTAATTGCGAAAAAATAATTAAGTAAAATGAAACAAATATACATCATACCTTTATCAAATTTGACAATCGTCCCATATTTCATCTTTCCTGTCGTGTCTTTAGGGCCACGGAATTTTCCGTACACAGTTACTTTATTTTCTTCTGCCGACTCAGATACATTCAGATACAAGGGTTTTATATTTGGCTCCTCAATATTCCGTATAATTTCGGAAGCCTGTCATTTAATAAATATAACTTTATTAATGTCTCTTCCAAAACGAATATATTTTATGCATGCGTTTTGTCAGAACTCTTATTATTTTTACAAAAAAAGAAGAAGGCTCTGATCTTTATTTTTTTTTTTTTCAAAATGTTTACATATAAACGACTGATATGAAGAACACTTAGATATATGCATGATTAAAAGAATACTATCAGCATGCAATTTATACCAATTTTGATTTTAAAAAATGATCACAGCATGTAAATTATCATAGCAATTACACACTAACCTGATGAAAAAATAACGATATGGAGGTTTTCTTTCCCGTTTGCAACATGTTTTGAAAAGTATCAATAAATTTAAGTTTCTGCTTTTTTGTAGTTTCTGGTGAAATAAATTTTATCTTTTTGAAACATTCTTACTCTTTGCCAATAATTGCTTTCTAATAAATTGTAAATGATTCTGATAAAAGTATAAAAAAGAAACTTACGCAATGACACCGTTCAATCAGCATATAAACCACAAAAACAGCAAGACTCATGATTTTGATAAACATTTTCCAAATCGATGGTTAGACTAGGACGAATCCTTAAAATTGTATATTGCGAAGCATATCAATGGTAATGATTAATATATACGATGTTAATGAAGGACGTTTACACAGAAAAGGTCAAAGATTTATCTTCCGAACAACTGACAGTACAAAATTATTCTGGTTTTATGAAATTTACATGCTGGAAAAGGTCAACATCTGTGTTTGTGGCCAAGGCAGCTATGATAAAGCTTAACGAAGCATTAAATTGATTTCAAAATACATCGCTACATTTTAATCTCAGTTTTGACTTCCATAGACAACCTGTATGAACATAAAACATACAATCTGCGCAAAGGGATTCTTGATTTTCATATTGATTTTTTGTTGTTGTTATAAAATATGATCGGCTGTTCACTTGAAGATTTTATAATTTATCTTTTCAACAAGAACGTCAATCGGTTTGTAAATTCACTATTGTTTCCTGATTTACCTCTAAAGTGCTGTGATCAAGCTTAAGGATTACTTCTGTGAAAAAATATTTCGTGAAATATCCATCTTACACTTTTGAGGGTAAATTACATTTTCTAGTGTTTTATATCAATGCAAAGGAGTTTCACTTCAACCTAAGCATAATACATTAAAAAAAAGTTCTCTATGAATGGATTGTATTGAAATAGCATTTCAGAGTTTCTCTATATAATATTGAATACAATTCATTTCAATTTAGAGAAGAAAAAACAAAGACATGTTTTGATATTCAATAATAATTACATATTCCCATGCTTGAAGCTGCAGTCAGAATAATATAATTTTACAGAAGGTTCTTACATTTTACATGTTTGTTTGAATGTTGACGTGGATTTTATGGCATTTTTCCCGTCATGAAACATCAAGGCTGTATTTTAAAAGAAATTTGTAAACTACCTTCAAATAGCAAAAAAGTTTGTTTTCTTTTTTTTATTTCATTATATTGTCAAACGATTGTGTGTCATATTTTGTTTGAGGTCCGGACAAAAAAATTGAAACTTTGTTTAAAATTTGAAATACGCGTAGTGTATCAAAGTATCAATGTGGATTTTAAATTGATATGAGACATATTATCAAACATACATTACAAATTAATTATAATTCAAAAAAATAACTTTTTAAGGTTATAACAATACAAAGGTTGAATATTTCTTTCAGAAGCCTTAAAAACTGCAAATAACTAATTTTCACAATATATACGAATATAGTATAATCCATAAACCATATCCAAAAAGGGATCAATTGACGTCTTTTAGCATACGAATGTATTTGATATGACTTGCACATAATTATGCTATATGATTTTTTAGGACACAACAAAAAATATTTAAAAAAACCTTGGGATTAAACCTTCTCAAGGAAGTTTTGGATTTGAAAGTTATTTTGAAAGGTAATTTCTATAATCTATGAAAATACTTATAACTAAGCAGAACGCAGCACAGTTAAGGCAACAGTTAGGAGGCGGGGTTTGATTTACACGAGAATGTTTACTATGACGTCATACAAAACTATCAGGTCTTCAAAGTACATGTATCACAAAATGGAATTATTTGCTATTTTAAACTGTTGGATAGCTCAGTTTAGACTACATCAAAACTTTATATTATATACAGTAAGCTAAATCCCACTCAGCAAGATATAAGCGATTGATTGGTCGCATTGCACTTGTCAATGTGACGTAATATCGTAAAATTTGACGCAGTTTGTAAGCAGTGAGAGGCTGACAAAGTTAAGTTACATTATGTACAATGAGAAAAATATTTTGTATTAAAATAAAATACAATTTCCAGATATATGAAATGCCATTAACTTGGATGCGATGTCTATTTTATTAATATCCCGTCCGTATATTCTCTAGACAAGTGATAATGTCGCATATTTGTATGAGAATCCTTTGAAAAAGTAATAGAAAGGTCATAATAAATCGGTTTATTGCAAATTGATATATGACATGTTTTTACACATAAACTCAAAAAGCATTAAGATATTTTAAAAATGATGCGAACCTGATGGAAACTTGCAAATAAATTAATTATATCTATGTCTAGTGTAGTTGACCAGCAAAATATTCAATTCGCGATTTAACGAATGCAATTATAGCAATTAAATAATATATTTTTTTTAGGTTCGCAGCACTTTTCACGGAATTCATAAGTGTTGAAAGGAATTATGAATTAAACTTATATTTATAACTTGGTAATGCCATTGCAATATTGGAATTTATAGATGACCTCAATACTGCAAGTACATTTGCTAAAATCATGTGACTCCGACATCACGTAATAAGCCTATAATAATAATAAATAAAAAAATCTAAACGTCCCCAACATGTAGATTTGAACCACATTACATTTGTCTTATACCTAAAAAGTCCTAAAAAGAATTGCGCATCCTTTTAAAGATTGTATGTTTTTCAGAAAAAATCGTCGATATTTCCATTTGTCACTTTAACTGTACTGCGAACAGATCATTGCGTACAGAAGAAACTGTAAGCTTGTATGGAATAATAATATCGTGCACGATTTTGCACGATTTGTGGTAACGCTCAGATTCCTGATAAATATCCTTGTAACGTAGAATGAAAAGATTAATTCACTTTAAAAAAAGATAACTGTCGTAAATAATATTGTAATAGATCTCGTGCAATTAATTGTTTGGGAATATTGAAAACAAAAATGAAAAATTTCTGAAAACTTTTTTTTTTGACCGTCTTTATTCCTCTTGTTTTCCTTATTCTTATTTACCGACTGACAAGTTTGTTTAAAAAATGTATATACCTGATTCTACATTATACTATATTTCATGTTTAAAATTTTTTTTGAACGTATAACCTGAACGTGAATTTAAAAAAAAAAGCGTAACAATTTAATTTTGTAACGCGTCATTTGATTGGATAAAAATTAGTCTATATCGTATAACCTGCATCGCCTACGTCATAATGACTTACGTCAAAAACGTATTAATCCGCTTGACGTCTGTCTTCTTGTTTAGAACAGTGATTTGTTTAAATTGTGACAACGAAAGTGTCAAAGATTTAACTCCAGGTCAATTTGGAAAAATCACACCAAATAAAAATCAGTAAGATGTAATACCAGATAGGTAAAATAAAGCTCCTCTAATATTGTTTAAATATCTTATGCTTATAAAAGTCCGAAGGCCATAAGCATTAGTAACATACTTCAATATTCTAAACAGAGTACGTAGTTAATGGTGTTAACTTTCAAAATGTGAAAGATGCTTTTATTAGTGATTCTGCAAAATACCATAATTTGACGACAATTTAATGTGTCCTTGTATGAACATAAACAGTGATCCCCGTTATTACGCCAGTATTGCTGCTTTGGTAGTGTTCGTGTGGTTAGCGTTAGATCTGGTGGAGAGAAGTACATGTAATCTGCACAGATAGTATAATAAATAAAAACAAATTTCATGAATTATAAATGTACTATTTCAAGATTTTGATGCTGTTATATGTAATAACCAAAAATAAAACTTACGTATATTTGTAAAAAAAAAAACTTAATGATTCATGAAAATAGCTCTTCAATGTAGAAGGCAAAAAAGCATTACTGTCATCGAATGAAAGAGTTCCTTAATATATAAGAGGGAGACCTCGGTAATTTCGGCGAGTCGTCCATACTCAGATTTCAAAAAGAAGACTCAAGTTTTGAATTCAAATATTTACGATTGATGTTCGGAAACTATTGAGACATTGTGTATGTATATATTTTTTTGAATCTCTTTCGGTGAAAATTTGTGTATAGTTTTGACAAACACTAAGAATTAATAAAAGAAAAAAAGCGGAAATTTCGCACATTTGTTTAAATCGTACTTTATACAATGTTGCCGAATTTTCATGAATTTGTCCTTTATGGAGTAAAAGTAAATGTCTCAATAATTTCCGATCAGCCCTCGTATTTTTGTAACTTATTATTATCTACTCCAATCTACTCCAAATTTTGATTCCTGGAAAACTAATCGGGGATAGTTGCTTAAGAACGGTCACTGAAATTCTCTCGCCGAAGATATAATTGGCGATAATTATCATGGGGTACTTTTAATAGTAATTGGCTAAACGTGACATAGAATACCTTGACGGATGGCCGATATGCGGGGTAAGGCGTTATAAAGAGGTTTATAAAGGGATGTAATCGATACGTAAATGTTTTTTGGCGGTAAGCGGGGAAGCTTATTAATAAAATTTGATATGTATAAGAAGTCATTTTTCCATGTTGATGAGTAAACGCAAAGCTACGTGATGCAAACTTTGTTCAAAAGAAAATAGAAGAATAAAACATATGCTGTATTAACTTTATTGAAAAACAATTTTTCAAACTCGATTTATTGTAATTTTCAAAACAATTTCCATCCGTTGAAAGTAGATCGATACTGGCGTGTGCTGTATAAAATCTGACTCACAGACTTTTCAGGGGGTGTTCGAATGTGTACTTCATCTCCCTGATTCAATTCCAACACGGCCATATTATATCATTTAGACCACTTGCGTCAGCATATGAACCGCATACTGGATTCGATTTGACGATTAACTCAGTATAAATATATCCACCAGTGGGCGCATATACTTTCCAAGTAAATACGTACACACCATGAGATGGTGAAGTGAAAGCACCAGTATGGGGACTATAGTTATTTCCGATATTTGTATGTGCAACAACGAAGATGATTGTTTGATGCTGGCAGTGATGGGATTCCGATTTCGACATGTAAGAAAAGAAGGCAACTCTATCGGTGAATGTAGGTGGAATGTCTGAAGAAAAGATAAGTAATCTTCTGTAATTTGCCGAACCAATTGTCAAGAATAAAAACTACTACCTCTTCTCACCTTACAAACTGTACTGCCTTTGAAAAAAGAAAAATATCGATTAAGTGCATGATGGGTTGACATAAAAAAGGTTTAAAAATATGAAAAAGGAATGGTCAATACTGTGCATTTACACTTGTTCAAGGCTTTAAACTTTTCTTTACAACAATTAGTGATATGCGTCACTTAATCAAAAATGATAATTATATATATGAAAGGCGGCTATTCCACTTTTCAAGTCTTATTTTATGTAACATTTAAGGAGAGACGTCTCACTATTTTGCAAAAAAATCTTAATTCTTACAGGAACTTTTAAAAAATACATTCTTGAAATCGTAAACTCTATTTCAAAATAAGTATCCGTTAGTTAAGATGAATGGAAATAGGTTGTCGAATGTTTGTTTTGCTGTATAGAAATCTCAGGCTGTTAACACGTTATGGTTTTTAATACTAAAGACTCACAACTTGATTTTGTATTTAAAAAAAATAATAATTTAAATTTTTTACAGACCTCACCTTAAGCATAAAAGGCGTTGTTTTTCGAATGGTATTATTAACGCTATTTTTGTAAGGAATGTTCTGCGGAGACTTATTTTAGGATACTTAAATCTCTTTCAAAACATAAAATTACAATTCAAATAATTTTAGAAATTTAGTACAAGCGAATACAGCAAAGAGTGCACATAAACGGAATAATGAACCCTTATGGAAGAATGCATTAACAGTGCCATTAGAAAACAAAAGGGAATTTAAAATTTACACGTCATCAGTTATCTTTGTACCCTTCTACGCTGCTGGTTATTGATATTATTCTTTCCATGTAATTTAAGTTCTTGTGTTTTGTCAAGGATCATGTCATTGATCAAGGCGTCTGTATGATTACCCCCCGTCTAATTGATTCTTCTACCTGAAATAATGTCTGTCCCTTCGGTGTTTTCTGAAATTCACAATTTTTTGAAGCCTTTTGATTGTCAGAAATTATATGTTCCATATTTCTGATTAATTCACTTAGATGGGAGTTCACTGGGGATTGATCCTCAATTTTTCGTTTCATCTAGTTGTTTTTCATCACGACATTTCCAATCTTCTGTTTCAGTTTCTTGTAATTCTTTTGGATTTCGGTTACTTTCAGTTTCATTGCCTCGTTCTCTTTAAACAAATCTGAAAGCATTCTCTCCAACCTTGACATGGTCCCGTTATCGAAATTCCCTAAGCATCCCTCAAATTGAAGAAAAATCAGAAGACAGAATATAAATAAATGCATTGTATCTCAGTCGTAGTCTTGTGCGTTCTTATCTCACTATTGACTGTCAAATGTTCCCAGGTCTTATCTTTACATAACTGAAGTTCATGAAGTACATGTACAGGGCCTTAATGTAAAAAAAAAATACGTTGTACACATTTATATGTTCAATCTCTACACTGTCATAAAATAATTGCATACACAGGAGAAACCGCTGTGGAATCATGAATGTTTTGTGGGACACCAATGTTCGTGGATTCCGTGGGTAATACGTATCCACAAATTCACATCTACGCGAGTCGCCCGCGTGGCCATTAGTAATAGTGTATGCTCCAGAATCGCGGAGAAAGGAGTTGATCCCTACCTCGCGAGTTCGAATCCCACTAAGGGACGTGGAGACGGGTCCTTCCGATGAGTCCGTATAAATCGCAGTAGAGGCTGGCACGAAAAAAGATCCCTCACTGCTCAATTGTCCTGAGTGCCGAGCAAAGGTCAAAATTCGCAGCTCTGCCATTCAGTCGGCTTTTAGTAAACATTCGGTCGTTTTTCGATTTACTAAACTACAGAGTTTCATCATGTTATAGTTATTCTTTTCATATTCAATTGCATTTTAACAAATTAATTATTTATTTTTTTACCTTGTGCTTCCAGGCTCCAAAGCTCCTTTCCCTCTCAAATGGCCACCGTGTTACCCAGACTGAAGCAATCATTTTTCGGTAGCCGACCATACATGGAGTACGTCACTTAATTAATAGAGGAGGAGACTGAAGCAAACATTTTTTTTTTTTGATGGCCGACCATACATTTACATAGAGTACGTCAACTTAATAAATAGAGAAATAAAGATGAGGGTTGAGATAAATTACAAATAATAACAAAAACAGCTTGTACATGTATTTTTGTTCAATAATTGTTGAACATAAATTATAGATTAAACACAAAATGAAATACAGGGGATAGAGTAAACAATTAATTTAATTAAATGTATGTTTGAAAGGGCTATAACATTTATAGATTTAATTTTAAATTTAACAGAAAGGGGGCGTAGTAGTTTAATTAAGATTTGCTATATTGTATTTATTTTAAATTAGTATACCGATGTTATGCTTACTCGGGTAAAACAATTCACATAGATTTCTTTATTGTTTTAAATTAGCAATAATTTTGTACATGTACACAGGCCTAGCTCAATGAACATACAAAAATACTACAAACGCGGTAATAAAAATGATATCCCCGAGTACCCAAAGTCCGTCACCATAAGCGGAAAACACCCCGCGTTACTCTACAAGTTATTTTTTTGATTTGTTCTTTGTTTGCTACACATAGTAATGAACTTAAACATTGCATGTTGTGATATTAACAAGAAAGTGCATTTATTGGGCTTTTACTACAAAACTAAATAGCACGCATATCACATCCGCGTACATAACGTCCTATGAACCCAACTCCGTCACCAGGGCCCTCTACAATATGCCGACGTATTAAAGAAAATTTTTCCCCAAGTTTAGTTTTTTATACCTTTTTCTAAAATTGGTAAACATAAAAATTGTTTAATAAGATATGAAAATAGTATTAAAATGTATCTTAAGAAAGGCATCAACAATACAAACAAATTACGTTATTATAATGTATTTTATATGTAATAATATCGCGCTAACGTTATCACAACGTGTAGTGCATTAGGGTAAATGCACACAAAAAATAAAATATTTTTAGCTTTAATCAACATTGTATGTCATGGTAAATCATTGAATTAGACCTTCATTAATAAGACATGTGAAAATGAGCATGTTACATACATGTCTGAGGTATAGATGGAATAGTGCATAAGGGAAATGGTGCTTACTAATTTCATATAAAATTAGGTAAATACAATAATTAAATTAAGTTAAAATGTTCTTGAAGCATTCTTGAATTTGACTCTTGTAGTATGTCGGCATTTGACTGTAGATTTTCAGTATGCAAAAAAGTGACGTCATAATTGCACTCGTTTACAAACAGCGCGGAGTTTCTTAGAAGTGACGGAGTTAGGGTAGTGACAGAGTAGGGGGGTTTGGCGATAATTAGCACACAGCATTAGTCCATACATTGCTTGAATATTTGAAGATTTTTTTTAATTGTGTGTGTGTGTGTGTGTGTGTGTGTGTGTTTGTTTCAGTATCATTGTTCCTTGTTTCATATGCTCTCAATTTTCTTCAATTTAAGCAACATCAGACTAATTTTGAAAAATTTTCGACCTCGCATTAAGCAGACTATTTGTGAATGGAACATATGGATATTCGAGCTCAAAAGTCCATTCAAACAGTACAAATCAGGAGCAGAGCAAACACGAAGCTGTAAAACATCAGAGGGACCACGGAGGAGTTAGCATCCCCTGACGACCGGTCTTACCCGCCGTGTGCTCCTTGTCATAATCGGGAAATAACGGAAAAATCTGTCGACTATTTAGTGTGTAAATAATGCCCTAACAATTAGTATGAAAAACCTCAGTCAGTATTTGACTTAATGATAGATTGTATTTGCTGACGAGGTCATTGTATCGACCATAGAATTTACGAAATGATGACGTGAATCAAGAATTTTGATATTCTTGTTTCATCGACTTGTTTGTCAATAACTTACCTTGTTTTAGAACTTGTTCATACGTAGATTCTAAGGTTCCTTAATTATTTCAAGAATTTTTGTGATTTGCATTTCTTGATCTGTAGTTGAAAAAAGAAAAATTTGCATAAAAAAGATGAACTGTGATACCTTCCAAGTTTTAAAAATATTATAGATTCATATCTCAGTAAATATATAATGTTTTTTTTATTTATTGCAATAAAAAATATTTTCAACTTATGTGAAATGCAGAATTACGTGCACGTGCTTATAATGGCACATGTCTTCAAAATGTTATATCTATGAACCGTCGTCTTACAGTTGAAAAGTAATAACTTGCTCTCTGTTAATTAGTGTACCAATACGTCATATTTCAAACATTCAAATTAAGCTGATGAAGCGGAAATCTGAATCTGATATTATCTTATCGCGAGATTTATTTTTAATTACTAATTATATATGTTTTAATTAATATCACGTTAATGTTGAAATAGAATTAAAGTGTTCAATAATATATTGTATGTTTCTTTAGTTGGTTTTGATCAAGACTTTTTTAACTTCAAGCTAAATTAGTATTTTTATTAGCCTGTGAATAAATTATCACTATGTAATATATATAGTACTAGGAATATATATGGTTTTTACTGGCAACAGATGGAGGAAAGTTCTAGGGGAAAACTAGAGATGAACCCATTGACATTCTGTGAAATCACTAATTTTCGTCGGGAGGGGGGGCATTTTTGTGATTTGCAAGGTATGAAGAGACCCATGAATTCATGTCCACAACAAAATGCAATATACACATATATTACAACTGAACAATTCTTCAACAACGAAATCAAATCATTATGAACCAATATATTTTTCTCAAATCACGAAAATTTGACCCCTCGAAAATATGTGATTTTACAATACATTTAAAGGCAGAGATTTTAAGCATCGCCTTCAAAAATATCTGGTATTTGTACCCCTGTCAATCTAGTGCAATAAGGTACATCATTGGGTGCTAGAACTTGATTGACATTTGCTTACTAGTCCCCGTTTATACCCTGTACACATTGCTTGGCACTCGTGGCGACCTTCATATTAACTTTCGATCCTTTAATATTTACCGCACATGGTATAAAGATGCTGTATTACTATGACATTTTCAGCTTGATAATATATATATGCATACCTTTAGTATTTCAAATAATTATAATTCTCTTCATGATGATATATAAAAATTTGGTATGAAACATTTTTTTAGTTTAAAAGCTCAACAAATACTTTGAATAATTATTTTGATTGGTTGGGATGCTTTGACACACATTCCAATGCAAAATAATTTTAATTATAGAGATGAAACAAGAATATCAGCTGACTCGTTTAAAGTCATCATTTCGTAAGTTCTATGGTCGATACAATGACCTTGTCAGCAAATACAATTTATCATTGAGTCAAATGCTGACGTTTTTCATACTAATTGTTAGGCCATTATTTACACACTGAATTGTCGACGGATTTTTCCGTTATTTCCCGATCATGACAAGGAGCACACGGCGGGTGTGACCGGTCGGCAGGGGATGCTCACTCCTCCATGGCACCTGATCCCACCTCTGATGTTTGCTCTGCTCCTATTTTTTATTGTATAGTGGACTTTTGAGCTTGAATACTGTTCGTTATCTCCATATATTTCATGAATCATTATTTAAAACTTTTTTACTTCTGACTTAAAATCATGTCAAAATCCCAACACAGGTTAAGTTTACTTCTCGGATATTTAACTGTGTATTAAATCACTTCATGTGTATAGGGATTAGGAAACAGATGACCACAGGTAGACTGCTAGCCCTCAAGGCATTCACACCTGTACAAAACATGCCCATCCTTCACCTGTGATTTACCATCTTGAAAAAAATCTCTGCCTTTAAGTATGAAGACATTCTTGCTTATATTTTAAAGCGTTAAGTAGTAATTTTGTGGTCTTCCCTGCTTATTACATGCCAGAGTGTGTGGTCATCCCTGCTCTGGACTTGGCAACTCTAAGCAGCAAGTGTGCGGACAACCCTGCTTGTTGCTGCACAAGATCAGGTGTGCGGACTTCTGTCAGTATCTTGTGGTAGTGCATTGGTGTACAGACATCCCTTCCAGTGTCTGTTGTCTAGAACCGTTTCATTAGACCAGCATTTTTTTGACGGTTGATAAACCCCATTTTTTGAAAACTGAAATAAAAATAAAAGGCCTCGAACTTGATATCAATTTTATTTTTTCATCCGACCTGAAATTTCTTTCTTGGTAAAAATAAAAAAAATGTCATGATGCAATCACGTGTAGCCAAAAATAATTCTGTGCATGTCACCAAAAACATGTGTACCAAAAGTTTCCGTGCATTAATAAACATGGAAGCCTCAAGAACCAAACTGTGCCCAATCGATCTTATTTTAAAACTTATTTTAGATTTATTCAGGGGTGTGCAATTAGCATCACCCGACGCTCGGTGCTACCATTTTCTGGGGTCGGGCTAGTGATGTTCTGCACGGAGGTAGTCCCTTGGGCAAGTAAAAATTAAACCTACGCATGTAATAATTCATTTATTTTTTTCTATTAAATTCCCAAACAATGAAAATTTTCCAGGCAGTATGCTCCTATTGTTCATAGATCTCCATAATTTTATCCATTTTGCAGCACGATCTGACTTATTTACTTCCAAAAAACGATCGTTTTTTCCTAATCCGAATTATCGCCTTTACTCTATTTATGGTAAATACATGCAGATATCTCATTAGATTGTTTACGATCACTTAATAAATTGAAAGATAAGTGTAATGTGATTTACGTAAAATATCTTTCCAGTTTATTTAATGATTGAAGATGAAAAAAAAATTTGCTGCATTTAAGATGAGTTATTTTGGACAGACAAAAAGTAAGATGATTTATTTAAATTCATTTTTAATTTCTATCATGATTATCTATTTGTAATTATGATTCAAATTTTCTTGTGAGAATTAAACTTTAATTTTATAAAGAATGACCTATAAACCCTGATTTCTTCAACAATATACATTCTTTTCAATATAAGTTAACCCCCCCCCCCTTTATTTGGGCTAGTAACTATTTACTTGGGGCTAGTGACTTTATTGCTGCCACTAGTCCATGGGTTAGTGCTTGAATTTTTTTAATTGCACACTTCTGCCTGTATTTAGAAAAGAATATACCTTAAATACTATTCGAGAGGCTGAGGAAGATGACTTGGTTGCTCATAAAGACTTTGGCTTTAAAAATATTAAATGAATACAGTTAAAAACCAAGCTAGATAATTATATAAGAAACATGCATGTATTTTGAAAATTGACAATCTATTGCAGGAAAAATTTTTGATGATTTTTTACTGTGAGAAAATTGAGCCAATCTCAACCCCTGAAATTCAGGCATGAAAGCGATAACATGAAACATTTTTGAAAAACTCTTTAATTTTTACTTTTTTTCTCGATGGAGATTTTTTTTCCATTTAATTTTCTTATCCCCCCCCCCCGCCTCCTATCCTTATAGTTGAAAAAAAAAATTTCGTAAACCTAAAAAAAAAAAAAAAAAAAAAAAAAAAAATGCTGGCCTTAGTGACGGGTGTGCGGCCATCCCTGCTTGTCACTGCATAATGAAAGGAGTGCGGTCATCCCTGCTTGTCACTGCGTAAGGACAGATGTGCGGTCATCTCTGCTTGTCACTGCATAAGGAAAGGAGTGCGGTCATCCCTGCTTGTCACTGCGTAAGGACAGGTGTGCGGTCATCCCTGCTTGTTTTTTGTGGAAGTGCGCTGGCGTGTGGACTTAACTGTCAGTGTCTTGTAAAAACCATATACGTATATGCGTATCTAGTGATTAAGACTGCGAATTGTATACATTTGCAGAATCTCCGGGCTATCCGTTTCACTTTCGGGTAAGAGCCCGTGAGGGTTCACAAGTAGTGACCTTCCATGCACCTTACACGACGAAATTACACCTACACATTAAATTGAAGCTTAAGTTTCTTGAAAGGAATTACAAGCACTTACTGGTTATGGAGCGTATATATTTTATATCTTGTGCTAAGGCTTGCAGGTTGACAGAGCATCAACACAGCTAAAGAGAACGGTAAGAAATTGGAGTTTCTTGAAAAAGCAATTTTTTTTAATATTGAATCGTGAATTTTGTTTTCAAGAATGTCAGAGAAAAAAGTATGACAGGGGATTTTGTCTATCTTTATAAATAGGGAAAAAATAGAAATAAAATTTAATAATAAACCTTATTCAAAGAAGTCTCACATGAATCGCATTCGGAACCATCATAACAATTTAATTTCTTTACCGGAGGGATCACAATTCCACGGAATTTCAATTTCTGCTTAATTCGCTAATTCTTGAATTTCTAGTTTTCAATGAAAATGGTGAAACTAACTTAAAGTGATCGATCTATAAACATTGAAAATCTGTGAACAAGACATATTCACGGACACGGATTTTTTTTTTCATTTTTGCTTTAGATTAACTGTTAATATTTTTTTTTTTGCAAGTTTCAGAACAAATTTAGAAATTAAGTGACATGTCTTTTCAGAATGAATATTTGGAGAAACACTGAGTCAAAGAATGAAAATAATAATAAAAAAAAAATAATTAAAAATATTTAGTCTCGAAATTTCAACCAGAGGTACTATTAGTTGTGCATCAAAGGAAAGATAGGTTCTTAGTTCTTTCTCACCTGAAATGTAAGAACAATCTCAATGATCATATCCTTTTAAAAGACTGACAAAAATAGTTTTATAACTCATAAAAGAAAAAAAAATAACGCTATAGTTTTAAACTATAATGCAATAATTTTATTTTTGAACTAGATTATTTGGAAAATCCAACGTTTTAGATATGCTAAACAAAAGTCGCAATTAGGCTCCATAGGTTGGAACTTGTAATTCAAATAAACAAGGTCGACATTGTCGGCGGCCATTTCCTGTTTGTTGAATGTGATGGACAGAGGCTCGGTTGACGGACGAAAATGGCACCTGGATTTGAAATACTTTGTATATTCTGGAAAAAATTTAGGATAACAGTAAACGTATGTATCAAGTTTTCTTATCTCCCCAGATTTATTAAGTCCGAAAACAAATTCCTCCGAAATTACACTATTTTGGTCACAATTCTGAACAAACGAAGTATACGTCGTATTCTGGTCTACTGTTGAACTGTTTATTCCAACTAAGCAGTTCGTTCCAGAAATTTTGTTCTGTGCATTATGTTCAACTACTTCGAACAAAAAAAATTCTAATGATTCTGACACGGAAATTGAATGCAGCGTAAGTTTCGTCATAAACATCTTTGTTCCAAAATTCAGTTCAATTTCATGCTCTGCTGAACCTTCCTTTGAGCTCGAAACTGAAACAGTAAAAACTTAATTTAAAAATGGAATTCTTAAAAATCATTAAAACTATGAAGCTTGCTCAAAAATTTCGTAGATAAGTGGCATGTTGTAGGAATCGGAGGACATGAATAAATAAAACTGAGAACAAATATTAGACTGACAATTATTAATAAATTTTCTGACACAAAATGAATACATTTAATTACACAAGAGAATTCTAATTTAAATAATTTATTTCCTTATGTTGTATAAGGGTAAGGCACATTAATTAGCACGAAAATTGCAATTAAAAATCAGTACATATTAAATCCTGCGAGAATGTTTTTAATACCCAGGATGTTTTTAAAACCCAGAATTTTAAAATCCTCTGATATTGTATTGTTAAATACAGAGCAAATGGTTTTTTTACAATACAAATAAAAAATTATACAAAAATGTATAATGTCAATTTGAATACAAAACAAAATTAACAAATATTGCAATGAGCGTGCCATAATTAAAAATAATATGTATACACTCGTATGTAATATACTCCACGTTTATCAAATTTGAGGATTTTCCCATAATTAATTTTCGTCCCAAAATGATCAAATATTGCAATAAGCATGCCATAAATAAAAAGAAATATTGATTACACTCACCATTATCAAATTTGACAATTTCCCCATCATTTATTTTTGCTGTCGTATCTTGT
This sequence comes from Saccostrea echinata, assembly GCF_033153115.1. Taxonomy (NCBI): domain Eukaryota; kingdom Metazoa; phylum Mollusca; class Bivalvia; order Ostreida; family Ostreidae; genus Saccostrea; species Saccostrea echinata. The sequence goes on from NW_026889781.1 coordinate 954,066, forward strand.
GGGCACTGGAACCTTCCATACATAGTTATTCTTTTATCCTCTTCGGATTTGGACACATTCAGGTAGAGAGTCTTTATATTCGGCGACTGCAGAACACGCACTGTTTTGGAAGCCTGTCATAAAGAATGCGTTGTATAACAAGCATTCTGAGAGCATAATATTGTCAATACTTTTCCCCTACAAGCAGGTTTAATCTGATTTGCATTAAAAATTGAAAATGTCATAACTCCATAAAAAATCCTTTTAGCGAACCAAAATGTAAACTTGATCTATTTTTCATGAAGATAAACTCATATAAAAAAATCAACTCAAAATCTGCAATCGTAGAGAGAAAAAAAGAGCAGAAACCCTTAAACATTCAAACGGTCGTAATTCCGTCAAAATCAATGAAGGGGAGCGAATGCAAACTTATCAAACATATTAAAAATAAGCTCGATATTTGCGAGCATATCGGGATAAAAGTCTGGAAATCTAAGTTGATCAGACAAAGGGAGGGACAGGCAGCAAAAGAGGAAACCTATAATCCATCCGGTTTAAACGGTATGGGACGCAGTTTTGTTTTATGCTGCAGGCAAATTTTGTAGTCATTTAAATTTGTAATTTTTTTTTAACGTTGATTAAATATACAATAGTTGTCAGTCGCCCGCGTGGCGCAGTGGTTAGAGCGTCTGCTCTAGAGTCGCGGAGTAAGGAGTTGATCCTTACGTCGCGGGTTCGAATCACACTGTGGGACGTGGAGACCGGTCCTTCGGATGAGACCGTATAAACCGAGGTCCCGTGTCGCAGTAGGTGCTGGCACGAAAAAGGTCCCTCACTGCTCAATGGCCGTAAGTGTCGAGTATAGGACAAAATTTGCAGCTCTCCACCGGCAAGTGGTGGCGTCTCCATATGAGTGAAAAATTCTCGAGAGGGACGTTAAACAGCATACAAACAAACAATAGTTGTCATAAAGTTCATAGACAAATATGTTTTTGTAAATTGTTTAATTTTGATTGCTTGAACTTAATATTTATACATTTGTCATTTTTATATTATCTTGCTTTTATATTATTAAAAGCAGCTTCTTGATCAGAAACTTTTACAATGATTAAGATTTCTACTTTTGTTTACAAATTCAACTTTTCAATATTTTCCTTGCACTATCACAGATATGTTTAAAAAATCAAGAAAGAAAAAGATTTCAAAACGAAAACTCTGCGCAATCATGTCAGAAATTTATAAATTGAGTCATTATAGACCGATTTGACTTTGCTAATGTTGAATTTTTCTCCTAATTTTCTATTGTCAAAATATTGAATGAATGTTATTCTGTTTTACAGAACACTAACATAAATGTTGTGCATTAAACATTGTGTATTTAATTTTTGGGGGGTCTTATTATCAAGTTTATACTTTCAGATTGTTTAAAAAAAATTAAATGAATTTTAGAAATGTGTTCAATTTTTGACAATTATACATAAAAAATTCTTTTAACCCTTTTTCTAAAGGGAATATATAATTCAAGCAGTATTATATATAATTAAATGATGAAGTTAATTAAACTTACACAAGGACAGATGCAAACCAATAACCATATGCCAAGAACAGCTGAACCAAGCCTACTTGTGAAGAGAGTACACTCCATACTTTGACAAGCAATGTTATAGACTGTATCTAAGGAAAAAGTTTAGAGTTGACTGAGTTGAATGCATATTTCCATATTGAAAATCTAAATGAAAAATGTAGCATGGAAAATGTCAAAGTTGCAAACTTCGGTCAGTCAGCAATATAGCTGTGCCATTCATTAAATACCTTTCAAACTGAGACTCTACTGTTTATAGAGCGATTATTATTAAATGAGGTTATTTTGAAAATGTCAGATATAAAATTTATCTCTAGGTCAATCAGCACATTTCAACCAACTTTCTAATGATAACTTATCTGGGAAAAAAAAAAAAAAAACTTTATCTATCTTTTATAAAGGGCGTAGATATTCAAACAAGGCTTCAAGTTTCATTTCAGAGTATGACAGATTTGTGTATCTAAAAATCAGTAAAAAGTTCAAAACTGTTGACAAATTATATAATTATCCTTAACTAATGTGGTTCTTATACATATAGGAAGCAAGTATCTAATTCTATATGGTTAAATTTAAATTATCAAAGTATAAATGATCTTAACAAAATATTTCTATTTGAATAGCTGAATTTAATAACAGAATAAAAAAAGAAGAAGCTTTGTTTCATTTAGCTAAATGGACCACGACCTCTTAAAGGAAAGGGGGTGTGCGCATTCATATAAAGTTTTGTAATTGCTTTTCTAAATTTCACTTTTAAAGATTAATCTAGTAATCTAGTAAATCCAAGTATTAGATTTTGTCGTCTGACTTATTAATTTGTATTTCACTAAACGATGATTGAATTAAAAATTGATATGAATCTCCATGAAATTATTTTACATTATGTGATAATAATATCAAAATAAATAAATAAATGAACATAAGCTCTTTCTGTAAATTGCCTACAAAAATGAAAATAGAATAACAACAGAGGCACACCACACTCTCCATCTTTTATCAACAGGCTCGTACTTTACTGTGGCTGGTTTTCTGATATTGTCATTTTAATTTTACATATAAATGTACATGTTAATATACAGAGATACTTTCAAGTTTGTTTTATATGGACATTTAAATATCTGAAATAAAATGTAATTGTAATTTGAAACTACTATCTAATATATTAAAAGTACACGAGGCATTCCAAGTTTATTTCCATAGTCACGCCCACTGACACCAAACACAATAATGACATCCGCGAGGAATTGACTTGTATATTTAATGCATGCCCATTTACTTTGCGAAATCAATATACAGCTGTTAATATGGAGAAATCAACCCATTTATAGCGTTTATATTTGTATGCTTTTGTTTGTTTGTTTGCTTTTTTGTTTAAGGCCCTTTAAGAATATTTCACTTGCATTTGCCCGTGGAGAGCTGCAATTTTAACCTGTACTCGGCACATAGATCCAACAAGAAGTGAGAGATCTTTTTCGTGCCAGCACCTACTGCAACACGGGATTTCGGTTTCTACCAGTAATCGAACGCGCGACGTACGGATCAACTTTTACTCCAACCCAGGCTTCTACCTTTCAAAGAGTTCTTACAGAGAAAACTTAGGAATGTAAAAGTCTCCTTGCTTCTTTAGAAAAGGCTTTTCATACAGTTTGTTTGCTGGGTCGCTGGATTTTAAGGGTAAAGTATGAATACAACGCACAGCTTAGATTGTACTAAGTAATAAATGTAACAGTCATTGTACTGTTACATTACGCGGGTATGTTAAGGCTACACCCAGAGGCATCCTTCTTGCCTCTACAATATTATGTCATAGTAAGCTGTATGATGTGAAGTTTAGAAATAATGATTTCTTAATATCTATATTTATAGTTTAATTTCAGGTCCAAGAAATGAATGGAATCGTTCAAAAACATAATATAAACAAAATCTAGTCGTTTTGGGGTGGTACAAATAGCTAAGTATTTATCACGGGGGTTATATACCAAACCCATGACGTCATAACTATTGATCACATATTTGCCGAGTGAAAATAAAACGTGACGAGAATTCATGTAAACAAATATATAAAATGGGAGTTTTAAAGCACATACTGTGAATGTTATGTGTGATTCATAAGGAATTAAAGATTAAGAATCAGGTACGCTGATATATTCTTATCGTATTTTCTCATAATGAACACAGGCAGTGCTTTGAAATCCCGATCAGCCTTTCCCCTGTCGTTCTATAACAAAACTTTGGAATTATTTCTTCTGTGACCATAGAGTAGGATTCTAGCAGCACTTTTCATGACCCAGTGATGTTTTCACAAAATTATTTTCACAAAAAAGAAATAAATTATCCCCGGGGTAGTGTTGAACTTTTCACTTTTTCATTAAGGTATTTTTTCTATTTATAGACTTCACGTGATGACGTCGTAGTGGAGTGCTTCTTTTAGCCTAATACTCAATTACGTCTATACAATGGATAATAATAGTAAATGTTTTATCTATGGTTTTTCCTATTTATCAATGTTACATTTTACGAAAAAAGTCTAAATTCGCCAAAATATAATCTGGGTACTGCCTTAACATACCTGCGTAATTAACTGTTATATATAACGATATAAAAAAAAAAAAAAAAAAAAAAAAAAAAGACTCATTATAATACATGTTAAAGTAGAGAATCAACGACTTCACTTAATTACTAAGAAAGAGGATCCCAAACCAATGTATCTAGCCTGATAAAAATGATGACAATGGATATAATACCATTAAAAGGTAAACCTTGTGCCAGGGGCTGGCTTTCATCCTGGGTCCCATATTTAGACCTTCATCTTTTTACAAGAGAGGTTTCTGGGAGTGGCAGTGGCTTGACTTATCGATATATTTTACTGGCATTGGTCAATATCTACGGAGCTACGAAACACTCTCTTTTTGTTCAGCCAAGGCCAGATTGGGAGGGAATTCTAGCCGTAGTTGGTGATTCCCAAACGATTAATTGAAATCGAAATCAGAAAAAAAAAATGATCTCGTACATAAATATGCAGAAAGGGTGTGATTAGGCGAAGTTGAATTAATTGGATAACTGGAATTAAGAGACAGAGAGTTTTGTATCTACTAAGAAAAAGTTGCAAGTGGCGAGATACACAAAACCTCAATAGACTCTCTCTCTCTCTCTCTCTCTCTCTCTCTCTCTCTCTCTCATATACATCATATCAATCACTATTTGTACTTTATTCTCTCTAGCTAATAATCATGAGGTATCTTGTTGGTTTCCAAATTTAATAAAGCTGAAAAAAAATATAGATAATAATATAACCTTGGATGTTTACGTAAATTGTACATTTGTAACGACATTGTTAATTCGAATGAACGACATGAACAGTGCCTTTACAAGTAATGGTACGAGGGTTTTCCGGTAAAATTGTGGACAAGTAGTCTAGTGTGAAAAATAATCAACACTGCATTCCAGAATTTTTTTCACTCCTTAGTACATTTTTCATCAATATACATTGCAATTTTTAAAGAGCTATTTATTTAATAAACAAAATATTGAATTTTATGTTATGTATGGCATCGCTTTACGCCAAAATGTCTAAAGCAACGTCATGTTTTAACTTTGCTTTAAAAAGTTGGATAAGCCCAACTTAACTTCAAAGGATTTTACTGAAGCACTAACTAGAATTTTTCCTTTATTCCTCTGTAAACAGTCGAGGGACCAATTTCGCAAACATACGGTGCCTATGAAAACGTGTATTAGTAAGTTATGGAAGGTACTTTTGTTTTCACTGAAATAAAAAGGTTTTTTGTCGGTCTGAATCAATAGCTTCTTCCGTTATAGCAAATAGCTGATTGTCTGTACGTTTACGTTTTGATTACGGGGGACTCAATCAAAAAGACTCCGCTTAAGAAATATCCACTCCTTATATTCTAATGTTTTAGTGATATTTTTATATTTTGTTTACTTCTCTGATCATTTAAGGGGATGAAGGACACATTGTCACATGACTCTGTTTAACTACGTCATTGTCTCCGTTTATATAAGTGCAAAACGTGTAAAGCATCTATTCTTGTATAATTTTTTTGACAATTTTTTAACTTTACCATCTTATATAAAAAAAAAATAAAAAAAAGTTTTAACATTCTTGTAAACATTAACAAATTATGAAAAAGATTGATCCACTCCTCTGTTTCCCTAAACTGCGCGTCCAACAAGTCGGTGACGTCATATACAATCTGTTAGTACAGCAAGATCATACTTGGTGAACACAGGGGCGGTATTATTATGTAAAACAGGTCGTAATCAGTATATGATGAAATATGAAATGGGGAACACAAAAATTATTTTTGCATGGCTGATGAAATCATATGTAGGTATATCTTATTTCGCTTATTTAGCTTACGTGTGACGTCATAGTTGGTTTTTCCCGTACTCGAGAAATGTAACATGACACGTTTTTTGTTATGCTTATATCCTCTTTAACGATGTCCTGTGAAATAATGAGGTCAGCTTCATCATTCGAAATTTTTACAGTTAATCAATAATTTGAAGGATTTGCATTTCAACGTAAATTAAAAAATATTGAATGATAGAATTTTTTGTAAATTACGTTTTTTATTGTTTAAGTTGTCTTAAAAAGTGCGTTATTTTCCCTATCCAGATGCAGTGTGATAGACAAAATTTGCTTTTTCGAATTTTAAATCCTAGTTATACTCTGAAATAATTTAAAAGACACATGTCCACTATGATATTTTTTATATATACTTAAAAAAACCCATTATGGACAGAGTGATGAGCCCGGAAACATGGAGAATTAAAACTCCAATTAGATACGGTAGGGCATAGTATTTGTCAATCAGTATCTCCAAAATAAGGTAAGAAACCTAATGATATAACTGCTTTTAGATATGTGGGACATACTTATTTAGAAATATACAAAATATGAAAAAAATTGAATGACAAGTATTTTTTCAGCTCAAAGTCCTTCTCCTCCTTAAAGTCTCTTAAGGAGTGTCGTTACTCAATCAACATATAACTGAACTGCTCTCCGGTGCGCTGTTATGTCGTCAAACGTCAACATTATTTGCATGTTTCGTTTACCACTTTCCCCTTTCAAAGTCTCGGAAACTGCCAGAAGTGGAACAAATTCCTTGAATATTCCAACTGATGACGTAATACATACTGAATTAAAAATATGATAATTTTTTCCCAACCTTATCTGTTTAGTACTTTTATTTCGAACAAAAAAAAAAAAAAAAATAATCGCATACTTCTTATTTCTTGGTCCTGTGCCTTAATACCATACCCAGTGTATATTCAGGTTTAATAAAATCCCTACCTTTGCCCATTATTTAGTAAAAAAAATATTAAGAAAGACTTAAATATGATGAATAAACATTTGTTGAGAATTTCAGCTCTGTGCGTGCATTTTATTGTTTTTTTTTCGATAAAAAAGGAATGTCCACGAATTTATTGTACAACCCTCGTATATTATCGATAGTGCCTTCCCTCGCTCGCTGTGTAATGCTCGTAGCCGTGTTTCTCAACAAGTTTGCTTTCTCGCAACTATAGCAATTTATAGAATGAATGACTCTATCAATACACTATACTTTTAACATAATCCATAAAATGTCAAGTCGTTGAATAAGACTCACTCTTTCTGCTGTTAAATTATATAATGTCCAATATGTTGAGTATTGAATCCTGGGAATACGACAGAATTTTTATATACAATATTTCTAGAATTAAAAAAAAAAAACGTGCAGGTACAGAAAATATCACCATGACACTACAGAATTTTTTAATAAAGGTTTGATCAAAGTTAAATTTCGAAGTTAAAGAATACAATGAATGAAAACTATGATTAAAAACAATCTGTCTGTATCTGACAACAAGATGAATATATGTTTCTTTTGAGCTGCACAGCACTGTGTTGTTTATTTTCATTAAACAAGATGTAAAATATGATTGATTCTAAAAATCCTTGTTGAAATGCAAAGAGTTAGAATGAGCAATACGTATTTTCAAATTATTGGTTTCTTTTTATTTTGGTTAAATTCCCTTTGCATAGAATAATGTCAACAAAACAAAGTATAAGAAACGTGTTGCATTTCAAATATCTATCCTTTTTTAATTTTTGTTGGTTGATTAGTCTGACTATTTGGATCTTCTCCTACGATCATCATCTTCACAATTAATGTCTTCATAACCAACTTTTCTGTCATGGAAAGTCGAAGATTCTGATAGAAATATAAAATGATAATCTGTACATGGATTTACAATTATTAAGAAAGCTTCCATAAATCTTAAACCTTGTGTGTTTGATTTAAATGAAACACAGTCATATATATACATGTATGAGATGCCGCTGTTAGTTATACATACATAAAAGCATTCTCAACACATTTTTAGAGATTATAATTTTCAAGGGAAAAAAATTTAATATACAGAAAAAAAAATTATCTCTTTCCATTAGGCGAGACATCTTACCTTTATACATCACATAGGCTTCATAATTTTCCAGCGGGTAGCCAACACACGCCAACATATACGAAAATTCGTGTAGCATGTTTGAACTTAAATTGTATAACTTATATGCTACATCCAACTTATACTTACTAATAAATGATACATTAACATGTATTTTTTTTTTTTTTGAATGCGAAGCAAAATTTATAACCATTCAGCAGACAGACACACACTTTCAATCATTTTCAGCGTTCTCATCGTCGGATTGTCACCTTTGATCAATTTATAAAATGATGGAATTTGTCTAGTACATGTAGTCCATATTGCTTTGCTATGCTCTTTTTATTTCAATATTTAAGCTTCTTGGCAACAGTGTCAAAGGTCTAAGTTATCGTTATCATTCCGTATTTGGTATGTTACTGCAATTTCATTTTGGCGCAATATCCTGAGAACAGTCATACACTGTACCTATTTTGTTGTCTCTGACTTCCTCACCGTTGCAAGCACTGGTGGTTCTTTAGGACCTCGAGGAATCTCAAGCTCTAAAGCAGACAATGTAGCCACTGGTTGTACTGTCTGGTTATCTCTCCGAATAGGAATCGTCCCTATAATTATCTTTATAGGTACATGGAGAGCTTTCCCTGGCCAATTAACTGGATCAACAATCAGCTAGTTAAAAAAAAGGTAATGTTTATTAAAACGAATATTGTTGAAAGTTTGATATTGGTTTTGCATATGTTTAGAACAAAAGAAATGTTTACCTCGACATATTAGTCAATGTCAATCATTGAACATCCAGCAAGATTTGATGAAGGTGTACATGGAACAATAAATGATTCCCCAATCCAAGTTTCGGAACTTCCAGGTTCTATTCTTCGGTGAGTTACTGTCGCAATTATTTCCTTCGACGTTATAAAGGATTTCTTTGAACGGAAAGTCACCCTCTGCAAGAATCATAAGCTTTAATAAGAAGGCATTTTGCCTTTTATTCTATATTTAATGAAAAAACCATGCATAGTATACAACTGCGTATACACTATGCATATTTTTTTCAAGCTCCAACTACGTTAACTTTGCCTTGTGGAAAATAGGATGGTCATAACACATAGACTTGTGCAATTTTTTGCAGTTCCGTTGGTTAAACTTTGAGGAATTCTCTTAAGTACATAAGTCATTGATATTTTTGCGCATACCTGATAAAATTTAACGTAGCTCTTACAAGCTTTCCAGCTGAAATTTTGAATTTCTGTATGGAACAGAATTGTATCTCCAGGGACATATCCAATTCGGTCTAGAGTCAATTTGCCAATAATTTTCCCCGACATGCAACAAAAACAGCATATATACTTTTCTTGCTGGTTTTCGGTCCTACACTAAATAAACAAAAGCAAATTGATGCAATAAAAGTCTCCCCCGCCAAATATGTATTTGAGGATTGATTCAAAGTAATTTCAAAAGAGCTGTAAAATCTTTAATAATTGAATGTTATCAACAAAATTTTACATACAAATACCCCTATCTATATTCCTTTTTGCATTTAAATTTCATTCCGATATAGTAGATATGTTTTGTATATCACCGCACGGCAAGAACAATACCCACGTTTTTATGACGTTCTTCTTGGCACTCATTTTATTTCATCCGCATATCTTTTTAATCTCTCACGTACTTCTTTCTAGTAATCTTAACTGCCATTTAGCTTAAAACCCAGCTTGTTTTGAGTTTCAGTATTGAAATTATTTGATTTTGTCCAAATGTTAATTCTAAATTAATTCCTTTTTGCATAAATCATGTATTATCATATTCGAAAGGAGTGTCGAAGAGAAGTGTGATAATGACGTCGGTACATTCCTACCGTGCGGTGATAGACGAGACCCCAAGTATCATATATATTTGATATATTTTTTTTTTAAATTAGTTTGTAACCCATGTTCGATCATGATGGACATACTGTCTATGATTAATATAAGTTATATTTTCTAAATGTATTATTTTTTTTTTTGTTATTATTGATAATAAGTTTGCAAATAATGAATCGGAACATTTATTAGAGTGGTTGTTTTTTATCATGATTTGTAATGCAACGTCCGTCTTCGCAGCTATTGATTTAACGACGTTAAGCTAGGAAACAGAAAAAAAAAATTGATTATATGCATGATAAGATAAAATTGCACTAGTGAGCATGTTCATTTTTTATATTACCGTTTGTTATTTTTATTATATTTCTTTACTATTGTTTAGTGTCCTTTTTTTTTTTTTTTTTTTTTTTTTACATTTAAGCAGTTTGCAAGAACATTTAAATAAATCTAGTAATGTTATAGACATACAGCTGCATTTGAAAATGCATTCAGATCCAATTGTGCAGTAACATTAAACGGTTGTTCTTTTTCATATTTCTTCTTTTTCGACATTTCAATCGTTCCTGTCACATAATATCGCACATATCCATATTTTCCAACAAATGATGAAGGCAGGTTTTGCGGAAGTGTAAAAGAAAATGAATGTATGTATGTTGCCGGAGGAAGATAGCTTTGCTCTCCCATTCCCATACCTACAATTAGAAATTTGCGGTTTGAGCATAAGGATATTTCTATGACTATAATCGCATGAATAAATATGCCTGCATTAACTTTCATACAAAGCTTTCATAAGGAAAATGAAATTTGACATATAAACAACCGAAGAGAACAAAATGTCGTCCCGGGGTTAAATTGAAAGACATTGGCTGCGTGTTTTGAAAGTGAGTCCGAGATATAACAAAAGTCGTATATCGACATTTTAATTAATGGAAACTGAAACATAAATGCCTTACATATAAATTTTACTTTTTAATTTGACCCTTAAGTATTACCAAATCTAAATAAATTTCACACAAAAATGCACAAAATCTCGCCATTCCTTTTCCAAAACAAGACATTAATTTTTGCATGCGATCATCAGTGCGTAATCTCCTAAAAGTATACGTTACATTTTTTTTTATCACAGCGTATCTTTTCCAAAAAATGGTAGACTCTGGTCCAAGTAATTCTCAAAGGCTGTGAAAACAGATGTGAATAACTTGTCTCCATGTCTTCCGGTTTCAATCTACCGATCTTTACCCATTCCTTTAAATGTCACTCGAATTTCTTCAAGATAAAATTTTAAAAAAAGTTATTTTCTATAGTACAAAACATAATATATCTCACAGAATAAATTTAGAGATAAATTGTAGACATGTGATAACCAAAGCCGAAAACGGTGAATTTATTTTTTTCTTTCGTATTTGTCAAGAATCTGCTAATTCAAACAAATATTAAACATGATTTGCATTTTGTTCAAGAAATCATTTTATGTAATTTTGGCTTAGTCTAGATAAAAATATACAATGCTACTAACTGATTTTTTCTTGATTTAAAGTAATCCGTCAAATTATAATATGAATTACTTCAAATTTTTTTTTTTTTTTTTTTTTTTAAATTTAATTTAATTTAATTTTTTACAATTGTAAATTATTTTATTCATACTGAGGCATTCAGACTGCTGTATTATTTATTCTCCATTTCATATATACTCATTTTTGATAATAAATAGAAATATTACTTGCAATTTCACATATTTTCACATTTTACTTCTATATTTTACAACATTGTTATCATCTTTAGGAGGTTATCTGGGAAGCTGGAAATCTCAAAGTAAAAATTTAGAGTACAGCTTCAAAGTAAATCAAAGTATCAAAGAATTAGTTATAGTTAACTATATTAGATTCCTTACTTTACGCCAGTGCTGAATATTTCAAAATGAATGATAGATGTCGAATCGCGAAATTTTGAATTCGCTAAGGGTTTGTCGATTATAAGTTTTTACTGGTATATCAGCAATAAAAAAAGAGAGTGAGTAATCTTATTTCACGAATGACAGTTTTCGAGAATTCACAAGAAAATAAATTCATTGCATATATTTAAAAATCTACAGTATAGTAAATTGTTGTGAGGGATGATATAAAACATTTCATGTTTCACTAATTTTTTCCCGTCCTTTTCTATAGACGCGGATATATTAAGGCTGCACTCAGAAATCCTACTTGCCTATACAGTATGACGTCATAATACGCTGTATGACGTGAATTTTAGAGATAAATATTCTTAATATCTATATTTAAAGTTTAATTTCAGGTCCAAGAAATGAATGGAATTATTCAAAAACATAATATAAACTAAATTTTGTCATTTATGGGTGGTATAAATAGCTTTGTATTTATCACGGGGGTTAAATACCAAACCCATGATGTCATAACTATTGATCATATTTGCCGAGTGAAATTAAACGTGACGAGAATTCATGTAAACAAAGATACAAAATGAGAGTTTTAAAGCATATACCGTGAATGTCATTTGTGATTCATAAGGAATTAAAGATTAAGAATCAGGTACGCTGATTTATACTTATCATGTTTCAGGCAGAGTTTTGAAATCCCGATTCAGCCTTTCCTCTGTCGTTCTTACAACAAAGATGCAAAGGTTCAACACTACGCCGCATACTTTGAGAAATATTTCTTGTTTGTATCGAAAGCTTTTATTCTATAGTACTTGGAAAGTGCTGCTAGAATCATGTGGTTAACATGAATTGATGACAATTCCTTGATCGTATGACCAAAATGTGGAAATTTTTGTAAAACTTTGGAATATTTTTTTCTGTTTCCGGAGATTAGGATTCTAGCAGCACTTTTCATGGCCCAGTGATGTTTTTGCATAAATATGTTCACAAAAAGAAGTAAATTACCCCGGAGTAGTGTTGAACTTTTCACTTTTTCGTTAAGGCAAATTTTCTATTTATAGACGTCACGTGATGACATCGTGGTGGAGTGCTTCTTTTAGCCTAGGACTCAATGACGTCTATACAATGGATAATATTAGTAAATGTTTTATCTATGGCATTTCCGATTTACCAATGTTACATTTTACGAAAAAAAGTCTAATTCGCCGACAAAATGATCTGGTTACTGCCTTGATATACCTGCAGAGGTCCAAACATTTTTGGCTTCTATAATAACTATTGAAACATTTAAAGATAATTTTAGTACATTTTGAAATAATTCTCTCTTAATATATATATATTATTGTAGGCTGAAAAAAGAATCTTTTTTTGATATCGATCTGTTGGAGTAATCTTTCAGTCTTTATTCAATCTAATGTCGGTAAGGAAATGTCTGTAGTAGGATTCCACGTAATATTACACATGTATTATCAAAAATCATTTGCAAAGATGTGATAAAAGAAGTTCACCCTTTAATTTCATTTCCATGGTTGTTTGCACAATAAATTTTCCACTGATATTTTGTCCTGGAAAGTACGCAATTCCGGGATGGTCAAGTTGTATATTGAGAGCTGGGACAGCTTCCATTGTGCTCCTATAATGTATGAAAGTTCAGGTTTAGATAAACTTTTTTGCCTTAAAACATTTGAAATAAAAAGTAAAAGGCAAAAAAAAAAAAAAAAAAAAAAAAAAAAAAAAAATGAATGAATTAAGTATATTTTACCAGTGAATATCACCTGTGTCTCTTTTTTCTACTTTAAAACGCCCTTGAATTATCTTTTTAAGTCACCTGAGTCACTGTTGTCTATTGTCGTGCAACGTGCGTTAACAATTTGAACATTTTCAGAGTCTTCTCTGCAACCCCTGAACCTATTTCAACCAATTTTGTCATAGAACATCTATGACTGAAGGGGAACATAATTAGTGAATTTCACGGTCCTGGTCTCCCCAAAGGGAGGGGGGGGGGGGCTTAGGGATTGGGTGAATGGGGTCAAAATGAAGGCAATTTTACAAAAATATTCCTCATTACTCCTGAATTTCATTACTCACTGGAATGTTATGTATTATGTTATATGATTGCGCCCATGGGAAAAGGGCCTTATGGCAATTTTTACACATTTTAAGTTTTTCATGGATATTAATAGAGCAAGGTTAGAAGTTGCCAAATCTGAATTTTTATGGCCCTACGTCAACTCTAAGTAGATTTTTTCTTCATTTATATCGATGATACTTTAACAGGTAAACAATGACGTCATGTTACTTTCGCACCAACGTCAAAAGTTTTCAGAGTCAACATGACTTTCACTTTGCATTGTAATGTTACAACGGTAATAAATGTATGTTATTGAGCATTTCCGGAAACATTTTTGAGCCACTGTCTCTTTTAATAATTGTATAATATGATAATAAATAGTTGTATTAACTATTATCCATCATACAGTGGTGTATAGAATTATGAGTGTTTGTTCGTTTGTTTGTTTTACATTTCACTATGCTGGAATGTCAGGGAAACCCGAGAAGCAAGCGGCTTCTGTTCAATATCAATTCATTCTCTCAAAACAAAAGATTTATCTCGTGTAATAATCGTTTGAGAAACCTGTAGAATTTATTCGAAAATCATCTCATTTTAAGCATGGCTCTTGATAGGACAAGATGTCATTTTTTTTTTGGGGGGGGGGGTGAATCCAGTATAAAAATGATATCTCTTTAAAAACGTGAAGTTAAAAAATATTTCAAAAAATTCTCGGGAACAAAAATAAAATAGATGCTGCTGGGTAGTGAAAATTTGTTGTTTTTTGTTTTTGTTTTCTAAATATAATTAGGCAGAAAATTTGTGAAATTTAGTGAGTTGCCGTATACCCTGTATAAAAATTTAAGGACATTAAGTTGATATACTACATGTTAAGCAATATTCGTTAAAAAAAAATTCAAACAAAAAATCAGAAGGACTTCTGCCCGCATGTGGTAACAACTTCTTTTTTTAAATGGAAATGATACACATTTTTTCAGTCACAGCAAGGAAATTTTTGGAATAATTATATTTAAGTAAGCAGGTTGATAAATTATAAACAAATGAATGAATTATAATTCACATGCATTTAAAAAATTTTAAAAATTTTCCTACATTTTAGGTGTGCGGGGGGGGGGGGGATCCCTTCCCACCACCAACCCCATAACCTCCAAATACTTCATTTGGTTAGGTTTGAAATAATATTGAAATAATTCCTCAATTTAATTTTGCACCTTGAACTCTCTCCTTACGTACATGTATATGAGCAGGGTCATTTTCAAAACAAACAGCGATCATGAGCTCCACATGCCTGGAACTGGAAACTTAAGTGCTATCAAATCTAGTTAATCATGAGAAAAATTGCGTCCAAGAATAACGATTTTGTTTGATTTTGTAAAATTAAATGGTTTTAGAAGAACATGTATACACTGGGTATTAATAGATATCGGGTATTTTATTGTCATTTCAACAAATTTTATCCGAACTTTGAATAAAATCAATATGTCATTTTTTAAAATTAATATCAAATAGATTTTTCTAAGAAATAAATCATAAATAATTATATATATATGTTGTCGTTATGAATCAATGACATGGAGATTAATTAATAGAATTTTTTCGGCTGGGGGGGGGGGGGTTGTAAAAATTTATTGAAAGTTTTTATATCCAGTCAGTTAAATGCGACTGGTTCATAATATTCCTTGACTGGCTGAGTTTTTAAATGACAAATTTTTACGATGTGGCACACATTTAGGTACATGTAAATATTGTTATGTGATGGTGTGTGTAGACCCCCCCCCCATTTCTCGCGGCTTCTTTATCGTATGAAATTCTAATGTTATTGTTTTCAAATGTTATTGTATATGAAGTTTCACAATATAAAAATTCCATTCTGGCCCCATGCCAGGGACTTGGATATGCTTATCCTTGTAAAGCTTTACAGATACACTGTAAAGTAGTTAGGTCCCGGTAATATAAAATGACCCTGGCCCTCTTCCCCGGTCTCCTGCACTGCCACAAAAATAAAAACTTGCAAACATATTCTTAGTCTTTTGTGCAGTATATTTTTAGCATTTAATTTAATTTGTTCAATGCAGGGTTTTTTTAGGTCTTAAAATCAAGGGCCTGGGCCTTTGCATTTGGGAAAAAATAGCGTCATTTAGTTAAAATTGGGAAAAATATCATAATTCACATTTTACGAAATAAATTCAAATAGGAGCTATTTTTTGATTTGCAAAGCATTTTTTGACTAATTTACATTCAATAAATCTTTACTGAAAATCAGCTTCACTTAATTGTTTGCTGTTCTGAAGTTTTATTTAAGTTTAATTTTTTTTTTCTATTATATTTAGAATAGCATTAATGTCATGTTTCGAATTGTCTTTTGGGAATTTTCTTCAATGAAATTTGGAAAAACACTCACTTTTTACCATTGGAAATGGTGCCTATTACAGGCCCCCTACGACCCCTTAAAAACCCTGCAATGCATGTTTAAATACAATTTGATCTTAACAAGATTTATTTCAATAAATCCAAATAACAAAATCAGCCCGTTTAAATAATTCAACGGCAAGTTAAGCAATATCATACTAAACAGATAACTAAGATTATTATTTCAATAAGAAAATGAGTTTTAGATTGATAATAGAACTGTAATGACATACAATGCTGAGATTCTATGAATGCAGACAAGGATTACATATATTTGACTTTTAAGTGACTAAAAACTGCAGATAAAGCTAAAACCTTTGAACTTTCTTATGCACAACACGAGTACCAAAATGTTATATTTCGAGTTACTGAAAATAAATAGACAGCAAAAGAAAAAAAAGAGAGAGATTTCTTTTCATAATACGATATTGTTGTGTTTTTGAAAATTCGCCTTTTCATTAAAGTTTCACATTTCACATTGTATTAATAAACTCGATTTAATGTAACATCTCTCTCTCTCTTTCTCTCTCCCTCTCTCACACACACATCAGGTATACATACATGTAAACTTTTTTAAGCTAGAACAATTAGAACAATTCTATTTCATTCGGTAGTTTTTGTTTGTTTTCAAGTACTTACATCGGAAGTGGCAACAACAAAAATAAGACGAAACAATTTTTTTTTATTTCGTTTTATTTTATTTAAATTTAATATGATCATTATTACTGAAAAAAAAAAATTAAAATACAAGTTATTTTAAAAAATAATTTCATGTTAAAATAAATAGATGCACATGTAACAGATTTAAAAAAAAAATAAATGAAAGTCTGGTTCAATGTAGTATCTATTTCTTATTCTTTTTATTATTTTTCTCTTTCACTTTGACAGCTGCTAGTTCCATAAGCTTTCAAAAATACTTTTAAAGAAAATATAAATATAATACTTACAATTAAAACGTTTTTTTTTTTTTACTGATGATAAGTAAGATTTAAAATTATTTTTTATACTACGGGAGCAAATTTGTATGAGTAGGTGTTAAAAAAAGAAAGAAAGAAAGTCCCTCTCTGGTACCTCTCTAGTATCTCGCTTGTCAGAGTTACCTCTCTTGTTTTTATTTATAGTTCTTAAAAATAATATCACGTCTGTCATTCGTTCGTACTTTTGATAGATTTGTGAAAACTTACAAGAATACTTTTCTTTTCTGTTGGAAGAAGTGTGATCAGTTTCAAATTTTTGGCAATTAAAGCATTTTACAACAAAAATTTATGCGCGATGTACCAATGCTTCAATGTTTACATGATCGATGTGTTGACAATGGTGGGGCGGATCTTATACAGGAAAACCATTTCCTCTGCAATATTTTGATAATATACCCGTGTCTAACAAATAACTTCAATTTGTCTACTGTGGTTTCATCAATATTCGTTGAGCACCAATTTTCAAGGATTTCGTTGTTGGGCAGATCCACGAAATTAAATGTTCATTGATTTACGAAAAATGTTATTCATTTGTATAGGCAATGCTTTTGTCCACGAAATTACGTATCCTCGAAAACGTCTGTTTTACAAAATACACGAAAATTGATGCCAACGAAAATTGATGAAACCACAGTATATATCAAAATCGCATTCGTTCATCCATATTCAATTATCCAGAAAAATCACCTTGTCTGAAGCTTCTATACATGTATAGGAAATGCATAGCACAGATCAGAGACGTATTATAAAGCTATGTAATAACATGTAGTAAAGAAACGGGTCTCGAATAAAATTCTAAATATTTTAATTAATATCAGTGGACTAGAAGATAAAGAACTGAATTAAATTTAAAGATATAAATGAAAATAAATAATTATTTCAATGTTGAGAACAACGACGAGAGTGAGCTGGGTAGACCTGTCAAAACGTAAAACACGTGGATAAAAAAAAATCTGCGTCGACGCTCACCGTCTGCAACGTCATATCTTTATGACGTTATTTCTCTGTTTTAACGAAATTGCCATAAGGCCCTTTTGTCATGGGCGCAATCAATTATTCGAAAAGCAGTTTTGTTACAGAGATGCTATGTACATCAAAATGTAATGAAATTTTGTAATTTAATGACAAATACTGACCCAGCATTCTTAAGAAAATGGTGTATATTTATAACCAAGATTTTGACACTGTCTGTCCTCCTGTAATCTCTGCTAGTCCATAATTATTTTAAATATGTATATATGTATCTCCTGTACCATTCATATGGTTTATCGAAGGAATAAATGAACGAATGAATGCTATTCATGCTCAAAGGCGATTGAAACCTTTGCCAGGTGTTTACCCATTGAGTACATATTTTAACAACTTTGATTAAATAAATAAATGTTTAGCTTCAAACACCTGCATTTACGTTGAATACGCGGATTAAACAATCATTTTCTGACTTCCGTATTTTTAAACTGACAGAGCAACATTTTATTATTAACATCATTTAACTAATTTTTCTAATTGATTTTACACTTCAATGATGCAAAATCGGCGGTTGACGTATATTAATATCTCATTTTTCTTCAGCAACTAACCGCTCTTGTAAAATTTTTGAAAAATCCTTGCTGATTTCAATTTTACAACTTCTCTGCTGAAAGTAAACAAAACTACTGTACAAAATGAAACCTGCAAATTCGGAATACACAAGGGGTGTGGCTTTCTTGTCACTCAGATTAATTTTCATGCATGGGTGAACAAAGCAGTCACAGAAAGCAGTCCCAGGGACTGCTTGGTTTGCATTCTAGAGCAGTCCCACAGCGGTCCCAGAGCAGTCCCAAGTACTGCTTTCTGGAATCGCTTAGGTTTCATGTTGGTCTGGTTGGTACTGTAAGTGCACGTTCATCAAGGACGCTTCCAAAATTGTAAAATTTGTGGCCCCAGGGTCAGGGGTTTTTCGTGGGGGGCCTATTGAATATATAATGGAATGCATTTTTTTGAAAATCTTTAACACTGCCTTTGGGTATTTAACAGAAAAAACTAAGTGCATGCTTTCGATAAGCACGAATGCCTTTTTAAAAAGTTTGGAATTCATAACCCCGGTGTCAGGGTGTTTCTTTTAGTGAGGTTATTTTGAATATATACCGTAGTAGAAATGCATTATTTCTTTGAAAATCTTCTTCCCCGTCCTTTGTTATTAAGCTAACATACTAAGTGCATGCTTATGTTGCGCAAAGGTGTCTTTTCCAAAATTGTGAATATCTTGGACCTTTGGTCAGGGGGCTCTGGCATTTAGCGTGGGGCTATATCAGACCTATACTAAAAATGGATTATTTCTTTCAAAATCTGCTCTGTCCCATGGCATCTAGGAGGCAAACAGGGCATATTAAGTTGTAATATGCAATGTGTTTTTATACCCACACTTTCTAAAGAAAGTTCGGGTATATTGTTGTTACTCATGTCTGTCCGTCCGTCCGTCCATCCGTCTGTCACACTCTTCTTTCTCAAACTCCTCTTACATTCTACACAGTAGCCTAATCATCTTTTGGGAGATGGTTGGTGGTGTCTTGTAGATGTGCAGTAAGATTTCGGAATTTTCATTTTCACCCTGGGGGTCAAATGGTGGTCGAAAAATGACGTTTTTTATGCAAAAAGCCCCTAGTTCCCTGAACTCCTCTTACATTTTACACAGTAGCCTAATCATCTTTTGGGAGATGGTTCGTGGTGTCCTGTAGATGTGGAGTAAGGTTTCGGAATTTTCATTTTCACCCTAGGGGTCAAATGGGGGTCGAAAAATGGCATTTTTTTTTGCAAAAAGCTCCTGGTTCCCTGAATTCCTCTTATATTTTACCCAGTAGCCTAATCATCTTTTGGGAGATGAATACTAGTGTCCTGTTGATGTGGAGTAAGGTTTCGGAATTTTCATTTTCACCCTGGGGGGTCAAATGAGTGTCGAAAAATGACGTTTTTTATGCAAAAAGCCCCTGGTTCCCTGAACTCCTCTTAAATTTTACACAGTAGCCTAATCAACTTTTGGGAGATGGTTGGTGGTGTCCTGTAGACGTGCAGTAAGGTTTCGGAATTTTCATTTTCACCCTGGGGGTCAAATGGGGCTCGAAAAATAACATTTTTTATACAAAAAGCCCCTGGTTCCCTGAACTCCTCTTACATTTTACACAGTAGCCTAATCAACTTTTGGGAGATGGTTGGTGGTGTCCTGTAGATGTGGAGTAAGGTTTTGGAATTTTCATTTTCACCCTGGGGGTCAAATGGGGGTCGAAAAATGATGTTTTTTATGCAAAAAGCTCCTGGTTCCCTGAACTTTTCTTACATTTTACACAGTAGCCTAATCATCTTTTGGGAGATGTTTAGTGGTGTCATGTAGACGTGCAGTAAAGTTTCGGAATTTTCATTTTCACCCTGGGGGTCAAATGGGGGTAGAAAAATGATGTTTTTTTTATACAAAAAGACCCTGGTTCCCAGAACTCCTCCTACATTTTACACAGTAGCCTAATCATCCTTTGGATTGATTATGACTGATTATTATTGTTTAACCCTGAGTCGGCAATATTTACGCCATATTTCGGCAATCAAATTAAGTGTATATTCCCACTAATGAAGTTTTAAGTTTCTCTTGCGCCAAAATGCAAATTTAAGAAAAGTGAGGTCAAGGTCACAGGAAAGTTAAAAGTCAAATATTTTTGATGCAGTTGAATAGTTTTCACAAATTCGTATCAGCATATTAAGTTTGATAAAAATATTGTGAATGGTTTATTTAAAACTGAGCTAAACACTAATTTAAAATAAATGAAGTAAAGGTCAAAGGAAAGTTCAAGGGCAAAAAAATATTTATGCAGTTAAATAGCTTACATCTGTATGTATCAGCATATGAATTTTGACTCAAATTCAAGAAAAGTGGGGTCAAGGTAAGAGGAAAGTTCAAGGTCAAGAAATATTGATGCAGTTGAATAGCTCTCATTAGTATGTATCAGTATATGAAGTTTGATTAAAATATCTTGAATGATTTCATTAAAACTGAGCTAAACACTTATTTAAGAAAAGTGAGGTCCAGGTCAAAGGAAAGGTCAAGGTCAAAAAATGTTGATGCAGTTCAATAGCTTACATCAGTATGTATCAACATAAGAAGTTTAATTACACTATCTTGAATGGTATCTTTAAAACTGAGCAAAACACCAATTTAAGAAAAGTGAGGTCAAGGTCAAAGGAAAGGTCAAGGTTAAAAAGTGTTGATGCAGTTACATCGCTCTCATCAATGTCTATCAGCACATGAAGTATGATAAAAATATCTTTGATAGTTTCTTTGAAACTGAGCTTTGAGCAGAGCTAAACGCAAAGCGTGATGGAAAGACAGACGGAAGGACAGAAGGACGGAAGACGGACATGACAAACACTATATGCACCGGCCATATTCATGGCTGGGCATTAAAACAAGGTAAAAAATCTTGTTTGCATGCACCCTTTCGCCATAACACCTCTGCATGTTCCAAGATTGAAGTTTTAATGTCAAAAGGTTCTTAAGTTATGGTTTGGAGGTGTTTTCTCAATTTGACCTTGAATGAAGAAAGGAGTCAAGGTCAACATTTTAGCTGCACTGCATCTTTTGTAAATGTCTTTTTTCTATGTTACAAATTTGAAATCCTAATGTCAAAGGGTTCTCAGGTTATAGCCTGGACTATATTTTTTATGTAAATATTGACCTTGACCTTATCGAAAGGTCAAGGTAAAAAGAGTTTGGTGGCCTCGACCCTAATTCCATGCCATCTCTCTCCATGTTTCATGTTTGAAGTCTTAATGTCAAAGGGTTGTCAAGTTAAGGCTTGGACAAAATTTGATTGAAGAAGAAAACTGAAAAAAACAATATGTAGACTAGTATAGTCTACTTGTTGCACCAAACCTGTAGGTGGAGTAGTTTTGAAAGAACAGATTTGTTTCTACATTATGTAATGAAACTTTCACATAAGATTCAACTTTTCTTGGCTAGTGGTTCTTGAGAAGGAATTTCTTTCTTATACAGTAAAGCATACTTATAGCGAAACAAGCCTATAATGAATTGACACTTACAGCAAAGCGATTTTCATTCCCCGTGACTTTAAAATATTTTGTAAACTTAATGCATATAAGCAATTACACTTATAACAAAGCAAAATCATCCGTCCCAGGCACTTTGTTATAAGCGTGTTTTACTGTACATTATTGAAATAACAATAAATTTTCACTCATTCTTCTCTCCCCTTAAAAGAAGGTTTGCCCCTTCCTTAAAAAAAGTTTGGCCCTTCATTTAAACAATTGTCATGTTTTACACAAGAAAGAATATTTTGCATGAGAAATAAAACTTTTTTGTGTTTCTAAATAGTTCATCACACCTCTAGTGTGTTTCTTCTTATCTTAACTAAGATAATGATGATTTAATTATGTCTTCAATTTTGTACAGGCCTTTGTATGATAATTATACCCTGAGGGGTATGTATACCTGTCTTCAAAAAGTCAGGTGATTGTTCACAGTGAGTACTTTTCTAGCATAATTGATCAAGTTCATTTCTGCCTACTGAAAATACTGATCTTGAGTAAATTAATAGGAGTTCCAAGTGAAATTTGTAACAAACAACGTTAAAAGGCTTATGGCTGTATCCTTTTGTAATTATAGATATAGAGCAAAGACAAGATAGTGAGTTAACTTATTTTTTTCTGGGAGGGATAACATTCTTGCTGCAGTATGAGTTAGTGTAAAATCCTAAAAAGTCATCAATTAAAAAAAAAGTCTTATAATTCCACTTTAATTTTGACTCACGCAGATGTTAGAGAGAGAGAGAGAGAGAGAGAGATTACTCCAGGTATATAGCCCCATGCAAAATATATATATCTGTTATTGCAAATTCTCAGGAGACAATTTTTGAAAAGCAATTTTCCTCCATCCATTGTTTTCAGAAAACTCAAAGCTAAAAATATAAAATTTATACCCATGTCAACATAGTGCAACTTTTATCTATATTGATAAAAATGTACATTAAAAAGTATGATTAAATAGCTAAATCAAAGTGTTTTGAATAACAAAACCAAGCTATACCAGAATAGCTAATTCAACTACAGAGTTTAATAAATTTTAAGAGATTGTGCTAAACCTGTTTTAATTCTTAATCATTCTTAAAATATTTATATCACCATTCCTGATTCAAGGGAGAGCTAGGCATATGACCCAAAAAGTCCATGATCTATTGATTTAATAAAGACACATGTATGTTGTGAGAAGATCAGTAAATAATGATGACAAGTGGGAAACGGCTGGGTTAATATTCACAAATTTTAGGAGTTTTCAACATTTAAGACCATGCAGACATAACTCCTTCCCCTTCCCCCCTTTCCCAGCCTCAGGCTCATTTAATTATACAAATTATTTATAACTTGTTTTGGTATAAAATAAATTGTGAATAATACAAAAATATACATGTACATGAAGTATGATGGCAGATCTCTGAATAATTTTCATTTTCTAATTCTTGGAGGGTGGACTGACCCTAAGGGGTTCTGAATAAAATGTTAAGCAGATTATAACTAGGGTAAGTCAGGGTAATTTCGACCACCGTTTAATTTTGACCACAGGAACACAACACCACAAAGATAAGATAGAACGTTCTATCGTTAAAATGACATTGTCCTATGGACCCGGTTTAACGATAGAATTCGTTCCGTGTATTGGCAATGTTGCAAAATAAACACGGGCAATAACTCGTACTCTAGGCATTTTCTATGAACAATCCAGAGAGTTCCGAATGTCAACATGGCGTTAAATTTGAAGCGAGTAAAAAACGTTGAGAAAATGAGTTGAATTTTCGTATTTATATGGTGATTTTTTTAGGTTAAAAGACATATACCATCTCAAAAAGGTTTGTTATGAATAATTTGGTATTTTGTATTCTTCAAAATCAATTCGGAGTGGATCCACTCCGATTTGCTACATTGCAAGTATATGGGACGTATTCTAACTGTGGTGAGGGCTTGTCCCGATACACAGTTAGATTATTCTAACTACACAAAGATCTACGGAAGTGTTGAGACATGTTTAATTTATTCGGAATTTTAAAAAAACTATTCTTCAAATTGTGTGTCCTAGTGTAATTATTCATTGCAAATATGGCTTGATCAGTGATATAAATAATATTTTTACTAATATTTATGTCTCCAGTTTGACGTTCGAAGTCCCCGTCGTCAGTGCGCTTGATTCATCAAGGAAATGCAAGAAAGACAACTCGTACAACCTCTTTTTAAATTTAACCTTGTTCAACAGTCTACAGCACGACTTAAATTAAAATTGTTTTATTTTTTCTTGGAATATCTTTAAGTTGAAGAATTATACAAATTTATCTTGGATTTCTCCCAAAATGCACTTGAAAAGTCTGTTTGTTTTTGGTCGAAATTACCCCTACTGATTTTAAGGACGCGGGGTAAATTCGACCACTTATTCAGTTTGTTTGTTTGTATGTTGTTTAACGTCCCTCTCGAGAATTTTTCACTCATATGGAGACGCCACCACTTGCCGGTGGAGAGCTGCAAATTTTGTCCTATACTCGGCACTTACGGCCATTGAGCAGTGAGGGATCTTTTTTCGTGCCAGCACCTACTGCGACACGGGACCTCGGTTTATACGGTCTCATCACAGGTACTTGTGGACAGGACCCCCCCCCACCGCCCCCGATATACAACCCCGGGGCTTATTTATTACACTTATTCATCATGTGTACCATAGGAAAAAATCGTGAAAACCCCAAAATAACTTTCCACACAAAAATACCCCACTATATACATTATAAGAGATAATGAATATAGTGGGGTATTTTTGTGTGGAACGATTATTTGGGGGTTTTCACGATTTTTTCCTATGGTACACATGATGAATAAGTGTAATAAATATAATTTGTAAAAAAAATTCCAACATGCCCCGGGGTTGAATATCGGGGGTGGTCCTGTCCACAAGTACCTGTGGTCTCCACGTCCCACAGTCGGATTCGAACCCGCGACATAAGGATCATCTCCTTACTTCGCGACTCGAGAGCAGACGCTCTAACCACTGCACCACGCGGGCGACATCACTTATTCTGAAATATGTGTAAGTTGTTTTTAACAGCTGTTTAATGCAATGCAGAGTTAGATCTTCAAAAAAAAAAAAAAAAAAAAAAAAAAAAAGATTATACTGCATATGTACAATATTATCTACATAGAACCTTTTATATTTAAAAAAAAATATGTCAAATTAATTAACATATGCATGCCTAGCTATATACGTGTATATTGTCCGGGCCGTTCATGAGGGTGCATCACTGATCGACATCCGAGAGAACACGGAGTCGGCACTGGCTATGAAATAATACATGACGAGAGCAATCCAAAAGTTTCCAAACCCGTCA
This sequence comes from Saccostrea echinata, assembly GCF_033153115.1. Classification (NCBI taxonomy): domain Eukaryota; kingdom Metazoa; phylum Mollusca; class Bivalvia; order Ostreida; family Ostreidae; genus Saccostrea; species Saccostrea echinata. The sequence goes on from NW_026889781.1 coordinate 979,680, forward strand.
AATTAACAAAAAAGAGGATACAGGCAATATTAAATGTATGTAAAAAAAAATGTATTTTTTTTTCATAATTATGAATGCCTAAACTTTGACGGATAAGACTGGGTCTATCGAAAAACCAACGAACCAGTCGTATTAAGATCGTATTACACAGTCAAGATACATAAATCCAAATAGTAACCAAAATATCAGAACAACACACCAAAAGAGCCACAACAGTCTTGAAACCAAAAAAAAAAAAAAAAAACCACTATGATGTTATAAGTTATTAATGATTTGTTCTAGTTTGTTTTTTTTTCGGGGGGGGGGGGGATTTCAGAGAACTTTGCTTCTGTAAATCTTTATTCAATTGACTTGATCGAATTTCTCAGGATCTACCTCTTTTAAGAATTAAAAAAAACACGTAAAATACGTACTAATACAACGCATTCCAAATAAATGTGTAAATGGTAAAATTTAGTGAAGGAAAATATACGCAATTCTAATGCTATGCTCAAACCTTATACATATATATCCAATCTGAATGATTCTGTTTTGAAAAGACGATATTAAATAAAATCACTTTTGGGTTGGACATATTAAAAAGCATATCAAAGAAATTATTTGTGGATTCTGAGAAAATTTTATCTACATGTATTTGCATAACTATATATATCATAATTTTAAAATATAGAGTTGGCGAATTAAAAGCAGAATTTAGAATAAAGAATAAGAATTAAGATGTCTATAAGACAACATTGAAAAGCTTACGTAACCCAACCCATTTCTTTACTGGATATGGATACTAGTACTTATCCATTTTAATCTTTTTATTGAGAGAGAAAGAGATAGATACGCGTATTTTCTAAATAAGGCAATAGTTTCTCGGACCATAAATTTTGAATAAAACGCGACAGGTAAAGTTTACTTGCATTGCAAGAGTTATCTTTCTTTTAGATGTTTGTTGTGGTCGAAATTACCCCGAGGTCGGTCGAAATTAACCCATGCAACATGCTTACTTATTTTTAAACCAATTCATTATTTTTTATGCATTTTTAACTCCTAAAGCAGAAAAATATGTTGAAAAAATCAATCTCAATTACTTTGATTTTTTTTAAACTAGTACATTTTAAAACAGTCGTGTTTTGTGGATTGAAAGCCACAAATCAGCATAAGTGGTCGAAATTACCCCACTCTACCCTAACACAATTTTGACGCAGGTCATATTGGGATCATTTCCAGTTTCAGGATGAGGATGACTTCAAGGGGTCATAACCTTTATACCATTTAATGCATAATGCCTCGAGGGACTATATTATCTGTGGTTAAGGGGAGAGTTTTCAACCATTTTCAAGATACAAGGTATATGATCATTTGAAGTTCTAGGGGTTGGGAATGACCTCTTGGGGGTCATGACCCCATATATCCTATTTAGTGTGTTATAATACAAAGATGACTTAGTGGCTTTTGCTTTAATGAAAGCTATTTTATTGTTACCTAATCCAAAGATCGAGTGGAATGACCCCAGGAACTTGCCTCATTGTATAATTTGTATTATTGTGGCATTCCAATGACCTTTGACCCTTTTCCCCTAACATTTTTCATTTCCGATTATTTTACCCCGTTCTAGTCGCCCGTGTTTTGTAAGGAGTTGATCCTTAAGTCGCTGGTTCGAATCCACTGCGGGACGTGGAGACAATTTCTTTGGATGAGACTGTATAAACCGACGTCCCGAGTTGCAGTAAAAAACGAAAAAAGATCCCTCACTGCTCAATGGCCCTAAGTGTCGACCATAGGTTAAAATTTGCAGCCCTCCACCGGCAAGTGGTGGCGTCTCCATATGAGTGAAAAATTCTCGAGAAGGACGTTAAACAACAAACAAACCCCGTTCTATACTAAACGTTTAAAATAGTATATTAATAATGTACTTACCGCCTGTTATAGGTACTGTTAACTTGATAGAATAATAAATTCATTTAAACACACACTAAATATTAATAATCCCAGTGGTAATAATGATGTACATACACCGTGTGCAAAACAATAATGATAACGGTAGAAGTAGTGCTCGCAGTGTGACGTAATTCCACGCACGAGTCTAGAAATTTTCCAAAAAGGTGTACATTTGTAAAATTTATATTATAATAACATACAATTTTTTTTCATAATTTTGTGTTATCTATTCTAAATATGGCAGGAAAACGGGTGAATCGTGGGTGGGGTTGATTTTTGACAAAGTTGATTGGGTCAAGATTTGGAAAGGGGTTCGAGTTCTACCAAATACTGATAAAAATTTGCACAAGTTGGCATCTATTTTTTTTAAGACCATTAAAAAAGCTATGCACTAAATAATAATATTTGTTGTTTTGACAATAAATTCAACAAGTTCCAATTATGAGTAGAAAATTAACCACCCCCTTTTTTTTTACACAAATCTTTCAAACATTCTCTCTTTTTCAGAATTTACATCATTAGGTAATATCAGACTGGTAATGAAATATTTACATGGGCGGATCTAGAGGAGGGGGGGGGGGTCCGGAACCTATACACGAAATCTATATACGAAAGCAACTAAAAAGACTTTGGACCCCCCCCCCCTTAGAAAACACGGACCCCTGTTAAGTTGAAAAGTTATACATATGAAGCTTAAAAAGTGAGCGACCAACCACCCAACCCCCCAATCCCCCCGGATTGGATCCCCCTGGAAAAAATTCCTGGATTCGCAACTGATTTACATAAGAGGCCCATATGGGCTGCATGTTCACCTGAGCATTTTATGCTTGATTTAAATGTGTGCTTCTTAACTGGTTACCAGAATTTGAAGGAGAGCAATCAGAGCACATTTCATGGACGTAGCAACGTTTTTGAAAGTGGAGGGGGGGGGGTAGCCAGAGAAAAAAAAATTAAACTTACCTGAAAAAAATTGACAAGCCAAAAAAAATTTTTTTTTTTCAAAACTTAAAAATCCTATTTCGTGGGTTGGGTGGGGGTTAGGGGTGGGGGTGGATTCCAACTTCTTTCAGTACTCCATTTTATATATACACTACTACATTACCTTTATTTGACTATAATGCAACAAAAAGTGGGGGGGGGGGGGCACCCGTTCATGAACATTTTCAATAGTAAAAAGTTATGTTTCGAAAAAAGGGGGGCAGGCACCCTCTGGCTCCCCCTGATGCTACTTGCCCGCATTTAGAGGCAAACACATTAGTGCGGGTATTACTGTCTCATGACAGCATCTAGTTTAATCAGATTTTGAAAACCTGTACCACTTCGTCAATTCATTATTTTCTGCTGAAAGAAGTTATCACCCTTTGCTATTCACATATGATAGTTAATTACTGTAAATAATGTAACTTAAAAAAGTCAATTGAATTACAGAATTATGCAATAATTTTTATGATATTTAATACAAAAAGTACTTTTATAGTTTTTAATGGTCAGGTAGATTTTTACGCAGCTATGTTAAGTCTTCCCGAAGCTTTAAAATGCACTCAAAACATAATATGCGAGGTCGGTTTTGGTTTTAATCTATAGGCATTGAACTTTAGTACTTCCAATTTATATGAAGGTTTTCCTCGGCTATATATTAATATATTTGTTATAATATTACATGACTTTTGTTGATCACGTGACGTGTTTAATATAAATTGCTTCGGTGCAGCTGATTAACACAATAATTATTACATTTTGTTATATAAATAAACTCATCGTATCCTTGTGTATCCGAAATGTGCTTGGGAAAAGTCATAGTATTACTTGGGTACAAAATATTTCCTGAGAAATTCAACTTACCTACAAATTTGAGGGTATTTTCCACACAATATCGTAATCTGTATTAAAACAAAGCCAGCACACATTTTCCCAAGCAAGATTCAGTTAGAGAACAACCTTTTCTTACAGATTTCCACAAAAATTCTCAGATTAATCCTCATTAATCACCTGCGCTCTTTTATACTCACAAAATAAATTCTGCCTCCAACCTCGGATACAAAACAGAGTACATTTCAAAAGTATATTTTTCATAAGCATTTTGAACATTCTGAATTTCAGTCAAGGGTAGGTAAGCGGTGTATTTTTAAATATTCGGACATATAAGACTTAAAAAACCTTTAACTACGCGTGAATTTTGCAAAAGCTATGTAGCATTTTACAAGCAGTTTGAAATAAAGTGTAAAGTTCATGACACTCTCCCCGTCATAACACCTCAAGTTTGCAGTGACTTGACGTAATTTTCCATTATGACGTCCTATTTTGGTAGTTCAAAGATGCGAAGGCACAGAGTGCACTGTAACATTCTACGGGAAGCCTTAACCTACATGCGTAAGTAATAGAAAAATAAAAATGGGACAAAAATACCGTATCTTTGTACAATAAAAAATCTTCAAAGACTAAGAGAGGCCAAAGTGAGGGGAATGAGATGTGTTAATAGTGCTCATGAACTATTGTTTTGTTTAGTCCCCATGAAGATATTGACAAATGGGGGCAAGTACAGACAAATAAGTAGATAAACTTTAAGATTTGTTTCTGAGTACATTACTAAATTAATATTTTGCTGATCCCTAATAATCCTATTTCTCTTGATTTTGGACAAGATAGCTTCATTTATTAGCTTATTTTGTTTTAATCTGTGGATCGTTACATTATACTCAGGTGACCTTTAGGGACCTTGGGCGTCTTGTTCTTTTAGATGGTTATTGTTTAAAATCAAGTTAATTATTAAAAATCAAAAATCATGCTTTAACTGAGCTGAATTTTTTTTCATGTGGTAATCCCAATAACCTTCGATATAAATTTAAATGCAAAGTTTAAATGAAAAAACAATTTCTATGATTATCTAATGAAACTTATGAGGAGTTGCACGCACGTTAGATTAATCTAAACAAAAAAAAAAAAAAAAAAAAAAAAAAAAAAAAAAAAATACTGTACAAATTCTTTGTTTTTGTTTTTGTTTTTTGTTTTTTTGTTTAATTGATCTTAAGAATGGATATGAAAAAAATAAAATATCTGTGCACTTTAAGTTTAATAAAGCAGAGTTAATCTTAGTTTAGGCATATCTCACTGCAAAAGATTCTTATGTAATATTTTCTGCGTACATGGATTTTGTTTTTGACAAAATGAACACTTGACAAGCTATTCAATGTTCCACATTTGTCTGAGTTTGTTTGTTGATAATATTTTCTTTCTTTTTCTCTCTTTTTTTAAATCCACGAATTCTAACAAAGAAAACAATGTACAAAAAAGAGAAAACTTCCAGGTTTTCCAGGTTTTAAATAACCTTAAAGGATACTGACAAACTGACCCTAACACGAACATAATGAAAATATATTATCCCTTTGAAATCGTATTCCATAGTTTATGTTTAAAGTTAACAATCTACTGTTATAACCACACTCTTATTTAGATAAGGGGAGCAATTACACGTCCTTTCTTTTTTAAAATTTTTTGCTGAGTAGAAGAAAAAAGAATTATTTGAAAAGAAATTATTGTCAACAGTAAGACTGTTGATGATTAAGACTTTTAATAATCAAAAAAGACCAAATCCAAAAATTCATTGACGGATATAGAAAAATAGCCGGTGAAAATAGCCTTTCTCTCTCATTAAAAATAAACTCTTAGCAAATGTGAAAAAGAATTAAAACAATGTTGATGATCAATGTTTATGACGTTGGTGATTAATGTATATATATATATATATATATATATATATATATATATATATATATATATATATATATATATATATATATATATATATGGCGGAACACAACGATGGCAATTTTCTACAATAAAAGCAGAAAGAACCTTTGAAGAAAGTACATTTTTTCATAAATTTAAAGTATTATCATTCAAGTTATATATTATTACATTAAAATATTGATTAGTTTTATCGTGTATTGAAATTAGGATTTAAAAAAAAAAACAGAATATCATAAAAATTTGGATTAGGCTGACCAGTATCAGCTTTACATTACCCAAGATGTTGCATACATGTACAGAATTTGTTAGCTTACAAGAAGTATATAGTATATCAGCAAAAAATTAAAGGATCAAGAATGCAATAAGTTTATGTGAAAATTTTCTAGTAAATGTTGTAGTTATAGGAAATAAAATTAAGCAGATATTTAGACCAATTGGATGAAACAGCAGGTCTCAGTCAAGTGAATGGTCACTGAAATGTCTGGGAAGGTGACTGGATGGAGGAGCTCTTTCATTTAGTAACCTCTCAGCAATCTTTCAGTTAACTGAATGACAGTTTAGTTGATTGAGAAAAAGTTACTTACTTTAAGGGAATAAAGGCTAACTAAAGGACGTGCATTTACAAGTCAATTTCCTCAGGTATGCTAAGACTTAATCTACGTGTTGCTACAATTTATGTATTTTTCTGAATGAATGATTGATTGGTTTAAATGGGTTGTGTGCTGAAAAAAAAAAAAAAAAAAAAAAAAAACCTGTGTATTTAAAGGTTTTTTTTTTTTTTTTTTTTTTTTTTTTTTTTTTTTTTTTTTAACTCGTATAATTGAACAGTGTTAAATCAAAGCAATGTTTTTTTTTTTTGTATTTACTTCAGTTAATTTCTTACATAACATTTAATACAGTCTTCGTCGGATACATTGAAAATCAAGAGACCATTAAATTCTTTTCAAAATACCCGAACTTCATAATAAGCAAAAAAAAAAAAAAAAAAAAAAAAAAAAAAAAAAAAAATGGACATTTTAAAATCTTAATTCCGATCTAAAACACGTAGAAAAAGGCAATCTAATGTTACACGGTTAAAGTAACGACACTTGAATGGTGAAATTAAATAGATTGCTCATTACACATTTATTGAAAACAAGTCCAACATTTTTCAACTTAGGTATAATTTCCGGATCTTATGAGAAAATTTGCTAGTCTGCACTGGACCTGAAGGCTTAAAAATTAGCGGCACGCTGTTTGTACTTGTATAATATTGGAAGTATACTCAGATTAATCCCCGAAACTTATTCTTTTTTTTTAATTTGGATTAAGATTTCACGATTTTTTTCTTAGACACACATTATTTTCGTGATTTATACGTTTACACAAGCTTGTGTACAAACAGCTGTTAAAAAGCGCCGCCAATATGTGATCTGAAAGAACGAGATACCCCTCAGTGTTTTATTTATTTTTATAGAAATATGCAATGAAAACAAAAAAAAGCGAACATTTATCTACTAAAACTTTAGTATAACCTGTATAATTACGATGTCTCCAACTGTGACGACTAGGCAGGAGGACTGAAATATAACTGTTACATAGCAACTCAATTCTTCCTCAGGGTACTGATAATTTACTTGAAATAAGCGATTTTAATTTAAGTAATATTTTATTCCAATGGAAATGATAAGCTTAGACTTTGGATTTAGTTTTGCTTCAAAATATATTTCAAAATCAGCAATTTAAATTTATGACGAGCAGGCTGTACATGTATGTATTTTACTTCAACATTATCAATGTAACTTGCAGAGGTTCGTTCCTTCCAATCTCAGACACCTCTGCAACGGGCTAACGTCAAGATTTTTTACATAAAGTAAAAAAAAAAAAGCATGATTTTCCAAGGATTATTTTAAATTGAACTCATGGTTATAACGCAGGTAGGTTAAGGCTTCCCGTAGAATATCACAGTGCACTCTGTGCCTTCACATCTCTGAACTACCAAAATATGACGTCATAATGGAAAATGACGTCAAGTCACTGCAAGCTTGAGGTGTTATGACGGGGAGAGTGTCATGAACTTTACACTTGATTTGAAACTGCTTGTAAAATGCTACGTAGCTATTGCAAAATTCACGGGACGTTCAAGGTTTTTTAAGTCGTATATGTCAAGATATTTTAAAAATGCACCGCTTACTTACCCTTGATTGAAATTCAGCATGTTCAAAATATACTTTTGAAATGTACTCTGTTTTTTTACCCGTGGTTGGAGGTAGAATTTATTTAGTGTGTATAAAAGAGTCTGGCGCAGGTGATTAATGAGGATTAACCTGAGAATTTTTGTGGAAATCTGTAAGAAGAGGTTGTTCTCTAACTGAATCTTGCTTGGGAAAATGTGTGCTGGCTTTGTTTTAATACAGATTACGATATTGTGTGGAAAAACCCTCAAATTTGTAGGTAAGTTGAATTTCTCAGGAAATATTTTGTACCCAAGTAATACTATGACTTTTCCCAAGCACATTTCGGATACACAAGGATACGATGAGTTTATTTACATGACAAAATGTTAATATATATTGTGTTAATCAGCTGCGCCAAAACGATTTATATGAAACACTTCAAAAAATTATAAATGACCGTCACATGATCAGCAAAGTCATGTGATATCATAACAAATATGTTAATATATAGCCGAGGAAACCCTCTATATAAATTGGAAATACTTAAGTTCAATACTTATAAATTAAAACTAAAACCGACCTCGCAATGACACATTATGTTTTGAGTGCATTTTAAAGCTTCGGGAAGCCTTAACATAGCTGCGAAATCTACTTAGTAAATATCTACCTTTATGACAAAATTAGCACTGGCATTTAATTATACTTGATTAAAACAAACGCACTATTGTTGGTGCTTATTACTTTGATATACGCAGGCCAGCGGTGAATGTATGAGCCGATGTTAGTGCAACATTATAAAAAATTCAGGGAAATTTCTGAAAACCTCACCTTAGATGTTTTACACATTCTTTTATAATTTGGTTTTAAGTATTACTTTTGAAATTAGAAAATGCAATATAAACGATAATGACTATTGTCATAATCATCGTTTATTTTGCATGTTGCTAAATACATTTTCAAATATATACATTTAAAAAAAATTCCCACATAATTCTCTACAAGATAGAAAACAGTTCATTTTCTCATGAACTACCATGAGTGAGCATGAATATCTTCATTGTTACGTCATAGTTCCATACCTGACGTTAAAACTATAGTGCAATCTGTTTTGATTTAAAAATGATAGTTGAATGGCGTGATTTGTGGCAACTCAGCAGAAAAATAATGTTAATATAAGAAATGAATTAAATTTTTGAAAATTCATGAGGTACATGAACTACAACGCTTCATGGCGGCATATTTATCATGAAGCCCTAACGCGCTTCATGAAATATGCCTATGTGAAGCGTCGTAGCTCATGTCCTCATGAATCTTCAAAAATTAAATTCATTTCTTAAATGAAAGAATACTTTTATAAAATCTTTAAATATTGTATTACTACATGTATCCTGCATCATTTTTACAACATTACATCCATAACTTTTGGTCTCTCAAAACTTATAGGGAAAAAATGAACAACAGAAAATTTAAAGTAAAACGTTAAAAGTATGGTGTATTGGAAGAACTCTACATTCAATTGAACTCATGGTAAGGAAGCATACATTACAGATCAGGTGATTGAAAGAATTAAAACGCACTGGAGTCATGCCCTCAACTAGATCACATGTAGTAAGGGCGAGGCGCTTTCCATTTCGTTCATTTGTATTTGTCCCCCCCCCCCCTCCACCGTTTGTGGTTTTTCAGTTGTTTTTCTACATGTATTCACTGTATATTCTTATAAACACCAAGTGCATATATTTGTTTACATGAATTCTCGCTTTGTTTCATTTTCACTGCGAATATTTGATCATTAGCTATTACGGCATGGGTAAGGTATTTAACCACTTTGACAAATACTTTATGGGATTAACTGTAAAAGTCATGTTTACAAGTCTCTGCACATGAATCAGAACAATACACATGAAATAAAAAATCACTTTTAATTACTTAAAATCTAGTGAAGCCTTCAAATAGATGTCGCTTAGCATGAAAAATGCATAACTCCATTATGTCTTGCAATATGTACGGAACCATTCGATTCACCTGGCCGTGTTACGTTGAACCTGAAATGAAAACGAGATCCGAATTTACTCTAAAAATTCGGTTGCAAAATGAATATCAACAAGAATCTGCAATATAAGCACAGAATATGACAAAAAAATTAAGTTCATACATATTCACCGTCATTTCAAGGGATTAGCGCACAATCATCCAAATGGAAATCCTGGAACAAGCCACAGGAGGGTGCTCGTTTTTTTTTTTTTTTTTTTTTTTTTTTTTGCTTTTTTGAAATTATTTTTTTTTTTTGTGTGTGTAACAGGAAGTGCAAGTAGAACCTGGCTAATTCGGCCAGTCGATTTAATTTCGTATTCATCCCAGAATCGGGAATTATCTAAATTACCCTATAAAATAGTCCTTTGAATCTTTATATTAAAAATTCTATTTCTGCGTCGATGTCGAACTTTGATGTCTACGGCGTATATGCTTATTTTACTGAACCAAAAGTGTTTTTTATGGAATGCCGTATGTCACATACTGCGTCATCATGCGGCGGAGAAAGCAAACAAGAAAGCAGAGTGTTTTCAACTGCATATTTTCTGTAAGTTTGTCATATTTTCATCATTTTCTTTATACCAGATGTATGTAATATACTTTATTGGCAATATATGTTGACATCTTAATTAAATAATATGTTAAAATAATTAAGATGGACCTGGCACGTCCGCACGGGTGCACGATGTTTCGGGACCTCACAAATATGAGGTTTCGGGACTAGCGATAAGACGGTTCGGGACTAGCGACATGACGGTTCGGGACTTGGGTTGAATTTTGGTGATATAGCAACTTTCTTTAAGTACACATAACACGAATTTCAAGCTAAATCCGAATTTAAATTATACATTAAAGGTTGTTGTAAAATATACTTCATTGTTTTCTTCATAACAGATGAAGAAGAATAAAAATTTACTATATTCATTTTTATTTCTTTTTTTTTTGGGGGGGGGGGGGTTACCGAAATTGAATCATAATAGAAGAAATTTCTCACGTTGATGAAATATTTCTTAAAGTATTCAAGTGATCTCCAGCTACCGTCCAATATATTTAAAACAACATGTCAGTAAATTGTTAAAACAACAACGAGGATCACACACACATACCCCAACTGATACTGTACATAGAGAGCTGTTACATGTATACATAAAGACGCCGCCGGTAATGAGAACTAAATAGATCAAATGTTTCATGGTTTCTCCTGAAATTATTTGAAGAAGATATCAAGAAATATATTATTGTTAATGTTTACTGTATGTTTATTGGTAAATGAAGTAATTCAAACAATATTTATAATAATAAAATCCCATCATAAAAAAAAAATTAAACAAAATATAAAGGTTTTAAAAATGTTTTGAAATGTTTTGATTTTGTATATATTTTTTTCAAACAGTTTAAAACATTTTTTTTCAATAGGTTTTAGCATCTATGGTCATTCACCTATTATTTCCCAAAATTTAGATCAATTGCTCTCTACGTACCCGAGTGTTCAGGATGCTCATTGTGTATACTTGGGTTTCAAGGTTGGTTTTTCCTTGAATTTTGATGGTCCTAGGAGGAGGGTAGAGTTTAGGAATATGAGATCAGCAATTCAGTACAGCTTTCAAATACAGGGGGAAAATGATAAGGAATTTAAGTTAGGAAGAATAATGGGTCCATTTTTATATCCCCCAATATCCAATTAGTGTTGCAACAAAATAGGTTTATTCCCTAAAAAACAAGGTGGTTGGCAAATGATAACTTATTTGTCATATCCTACATGTGACAGTGTTAATGACTATATAGACACTAATATATGTTCAGTCAGCTATTCCACTTTTGATGATGCTGTTTCTTTAATTGTAAGTAAGGGCAAGGGTAGGGATGCGCGATTTTATCGGTATACCGATATCGCGATTTTTTATTGCGTGATAGGTATCGAGATACGGAGACTAAAATACCAGTAATTGGTACATAACTAGAAATTCCGGAAATTAATCATTTATTTGTTCAAACTATTGAATGACAATTAGATTAAGTGTAAAAACTGTTGAAAGCAGCTAGACAAGGGCATCGAAACATGCTTTATATTGAATAAATGAAAATTTAAAAAGTAAAGTTATGTTTTATAGGATACTTTTTTAAGAAATACAATGGAAATTCATTCGGAATTGTAGTAAAAACTGTGTGCAAAAATATCACGACCGTGATATATCGTGATGCGAAATTTTTGACGATACCCATCCCTAGGCGAGGTTGCCCTACTGGCAAAAATGGACATTTTCAGTGCATTTCGCCTGTTACCAGTTTGCCCACAGGATTTTTGTTTATGAGGCTTTAAACACTCTGGTGCATATTACATCGTCAAATGCTTACCTATGGGTTGTTCATTGTCATGCTCTATATTTGAAAGGTTTTCTACATTCCTTCACTTCGAATTATCTCAGAGATCTAAATCGGATAGTATTGTTCACTATTTGGATGATTTTTTATTTGTAGGTAGCGCCAATTCATCCCAGTGTGTGCATTTAATGGGACAGTTTGAAGGGATATGTTTAGAATTAGGCATTTCTTATGCTTTAGAGAAAACAGAGGGACCTTCTACTTGCTTGAGTTTCTTAGGTTTAGGGATTGATACTATTTCCAAAACTACTTTTCTTCCAGATGATAAAGTTAGGGAGTTATTAGCAAAAATAGAAGTAGTACTCAATTCAAGAAAGGTTACTTTGTAAGAAATGCAGTCATTGGCAGGAGCGCATGCATTTGTGGTGAAAGCATTGCCAGCAGGAAGGGCATTTGTACAAGGAGTTATGGCTCAATGGCAGGAGTTAAAAAAATCTTTTCGTTTTTAGAAGTAACAACATAAATTAAATTAGACATATTAATCTGGGTTCAATTCCTTAGCGATTTTAATGGTAGGACACAATGTTCTAGTCTTGTATGCAGGAAGATAATGCACACCATTTTTATTCAGATAGTTCAAGTTCTCATGGTTGTGGTGAAGTGTTTGGTAAATATTGGTGTTGTCTGCATTGGCCTGTTGGTTGGCCAGAGGAATTGTCAGGGATATCACCTTCTTAGAATTTGTACCTATTGTATTAGTGATTATGATCTGGTCTGAAAGTTTAAGGAATAAAAAACTCCTTGTTCATATTGATAATTTATCTTTGGTCTACATCATTAATCGTAAATCATCTAAAAACAAGGTAATTACGACACTGGTCCGGATGTTAGTTCTGCAGACTTTTAGGTTTAGTGTACCAATAAAAGCTCAACACCAGGTATAAAAAAGTGAAATTGCAGGTGTTATTTCTCGGTTTCAGTGGACCAGATTTCACTAATAGGCTCCTTGGGCAGATCCCCTTCCCTCCATGGTACCTATTCAGTTTTGTAGAGCTATTCATCAGAAACTGTAGCCAGTCCTCTTCAGGCCAGTGTGTCTAAAAATACAGCTAGCGTGTACCGTCAGGGATTGCAAAGTTTTTTTGTTTTGTTTGTTTGTTTTTTTTTTTCAATTTTGGGCAACAGTTATCATTTAAGCAGATTTGGCCCCCTTCTGTTGATCACGTTATTAACTTATAGCTTATCTGTCAGAGAGTAGTATGCCTTTTTCTACTTTTTTATCAGGAATCAGTTTTGTCATTAATTTACATGGCTGGCAGAATCTAGTCGATTCATTTATCATTAAGAAGTCTCTTGGCTGGTTACAAGAAATCTTATGTGTCTCAGGATATATGAAAACCCATTACATTACCTTTGTTGAATAACATTGTCAGCGTTTTGCCCCATTTGTGTTTTTCTGATTTTGAAGCGACTTTATTTCAGTCTGCTTTTACGTTATCTTTCTTTGCGTTACTAAGAGTGAGTGAAGTGGTGGCTTTGGGTATCAAACATGTTACTGTCTCTAGTGATACCATTCAAGTTTTTATTAAAATATCCAAGATTGACCAAACTGGTTCGTGAGCATTTGTGCATGTGCAAAAATCATTTGATACATTATTATTGTTTCAATTTTTGCAGAATTTTGCTGCATTAAGAACTGAGATTAAAAGGGTGTCCTACTTCTCAAATTTAAACTCCAAACCCTTAACCCAATACCAGATTTCTTCCATGTTAAATAAAGCTTTGCAGTTCTTGAATATTCGGTCGACTGAATTTAAGACACACTCATTTCGCATTTGGGGTGCAACTCACTTGTATACAAAAGGTTTTTCAAAGGAACATACTAAACAGATGGGAAGGTGGCAGTCAGCAGCTTATAAATCTTACATAAGACCATCGGCGTTATAACTTAATATTCCCTTTAATAAAACAAAAGTAAAATTGCAGTTCAAAAATTTGGTGTTCACTTGCTCATCAATTTATTTTTTTATGTTTAAATTTCATTTGGATCATAGGTTCGTCAATTATTCATCGGGCTCACGTATAAGCAAAGAATTCGAATCAAGATCACCTTGTGCAAGAATCTTCCAACATCTTTTAGCATGGAATACGTGGTATGGTTTGGGAGCAGTTATATCCCACAATTGAGTTTTTGTTAGCTTGTAACAAGGCACCAAAGATTATTATTATTCATTGTGGGGGCAACAATATTGGTGGGGCTCAGGATACGTAAAGGGGCCTTCAAAAAGTTTTCAAGGCAACCTTGGTAAATATTCCACATTTTCTCCCATATCATTAACTTTTATTATATGGTAACATAATTTGCCTTGAAATAATTGGATCAATTGCCTTGCAAACACAGACGGGCAAAAGTGTAGACGTAGGATTAATAGTGCATGTGCTACATATGTGGTAAATAAGTTTCATGGTCTCGGTGGTTCAAATTCAGTTACCCAGATATTAGGGCTCTACACAAGGAGTTGCTCAGAAAAGATGGAGCTCATTTGTCAGACTTGGGGAGCAGTATTTTCATCAATACTTTGAAAAATGCTTTGGATTATTCCATTTCTTGTAATTTTGTTTCGTCAACATTTCCTTAATGCTTGTCATGAGCCAATTGCACCTTTGTCCTTTCGATGTAATTCGTTTTCATTTCAAAATTTCAATATGGTGCAATTTGTACATATTTTGTACACATTTTGCGCTTGTATTGTTACTTTAGGCTGCAAAATTTGTTTTTATTTCCAAATCTCAGTTATTTGGCGCAATTTGTACCTAATTTGTACTTTCTTACTATCTTGGCTGCAAAATCATCACCCCATTTTTAGTTTGTGGTGAATTGGTCATGTGACTCACTCAGTCCATTGACCCATTTGGCATAATTTTGCATAGAATGCTGTCTCCGGGGGGCACTTTTTTTCCAGGCTCCTTTGATCAAAATGGTATTTCTCGTCCTTATTATCTATATTTATATACCTATGCTGTCATATTATTATCATCGGCGCATACATTGTGTTATATCCAATTTATTATTAAATTGCCATGACAAGCAGCCAAAACATATAAAGACTTATTTTATTGACTGTATTTACATACATCTTTAACCTTTTAAAGGGTGAATCTGATCAAGTTTGTTTCTGTTGTTGTCCAAGTCCAATGTCACGAAATAATGGGGTTTATCCAATATGGATAAACCTAGTTATTTCGTGCATCTGAATTATTTCATATCCAAAGACTGATAACTCTCGATAACTCTTATTCTTATTAGGTTGTAAATTCATCGGGCTCGGTGCTGAAAAATTCCTGATTTTTGTTGAATGCGCATGTCTTCTAGAATATTCCTGTTCATTAGTTAATTTGAATAAAGCAGACGCATTTTTTGTTAAAACCTACCCTCCCTCCTCCCAATTTGTTTTTATTTTCCCCCATTACCATCTCTGTCATTTTCTAATACAATGTAATTATAGCTGTGTTTTTTCGGTTGTTTGTTTTTCTCGTTTTCTTTTAATTTCTCGTTTCAGTGTCATTGCATGGAACAAATGCTGAATAGGATCCGTCGGCTTGTTGATGTGTCTTGCAGAACTTCAAAAAGTTCCGGTTGCGTGTGATTATTGACTTTGTAAGGCATAATTTTGCATAGAATGCTGGCTCTGGGGGATACAGTTTTTTCCAGGCTCCTTGGATCAAGATGGTATTTCTCTTGCTTATTATCTATATTCATTTACCTATGCTGCCATATTATCATCATCGGCGCATACATTATGTTATATCCAATTTATTATTAAATGGTCATGACAAGCACGCCTAACATATAAAGACTTGTTTTTATTGACTGTATTTACATATATCTTTAACCTTTAAAAGGATTAAACTGATCAAGTTTGTTTCTGATGTTGTCCAAATCCAATGTCTCGAAATAATCAAGTGTGTTCTATACTAGCCTTTCATATGCATAAAGAAAAAAAAAATGCTCACAATTATCAAATGGAAAACTTTTTTTTCAAACATAGTGTTTAGAATTCATATCAAAATAGTGCCGCAACAAAGAACAATTACTGAATGAACGTGCAAAATAGAATCCGTTTAATTTGAAGTTAGCAAAAAAAAAAAAAAAAAAAAAAAAAACTTAGATACATAACAAATGTGCATGTATTGCGGCAATAGAGAGAGAGAGAGAGAGAGAGAGAGAGAGAGAGAGAGCTTGACCTTTAAAATCAGTACACCTTAAGTATTTTTGTTTATACTTTAAATAACTTATATATCGCTCATGTTCGAGCAGGCTCACAAATATGCATTATGCAGTTTATAGATATGCATATTCTTGCATGGTACATTATTTCCCTCTAATACGGACATATACAGTATATTGAAAATATTTCCTCTTTGTTCCCCGTCCCCCTCTTTCTGTTTTAAGCCAAGTTGTAAAAACGAACATATTTCATAGGTAACATGATGACGTAACAAGTCGCAAATAAAGTCAACATCTTCCAAACAATTATAGACATGTATCGTCTTCTACAACATTTTATTTAAAGCACACTTCACTATTTCTTCTCTTGTTTAAGTTTATTTTGCAAACAGTATGCTCCTCCCATTGCAAATACTTGATAATCTTCTGGAATTGCTATTGTAACTTCTAGATCAAACTTTTTAAACCATCTTTTTTCGGCCTCTGTGCGAATAATTTCCATGTTAGAGTATGTACCAGTCATAACAACACATTTTACATTTCGTTCCTTAAATGTTTCCTTAGCATCATCTATCATTCTAACAACTTTTTCCCCCATCTCCTGAAAACATTCTCTAACGAATTCATTTTGAAATTGAATTATCCAATCTTCTGAAGTTTTTAAACAAATGTTCTTTCTTTTCTCTATACTTTTCTTTATATCGGATTCTTTTAAAGGATGGTTTTCCTTGGCAAGTTTCACTAATGTTTCTGGCAAGGCCATTTCAAAGGCAACTCCATCAGTACAACCCCCGCAACTTTTAATGTTCTTCTCAAATTCAGATATAAGAAAGATTGAGGAATTTTCATATTGATTTTTCCAGTCTTTGAAAACTCGTTCGGTAAATATTTCAGACATTAAATGAAGAATTTTTTCCTCCGGTAAAATTGCCCACTCAAATCTTTGCTTACGTAAATCAGGAAGTTGATCGTTTCCTACCAGGCGGAAGGTTAGATCACAATAATCTAGAAATAAATTACATGTTGCACTAGAGAAAACGTAACGACTATTGATTTTGGAAACTGTTATTTAATTTAAAGATCAAGACAGATTCAAACATATGTACAAAGTAACTCTGTGTCTCTCTACTGCGAGGTTTGTAATGTAATATCTTAATCTAGACTATGTTTGAAAAAAAAATAATGATAGTTATAACGAACACCACAACTTCGGAAAGTGATTTTATTCACAAAACGTACGACCTACTCTGATGCAAGATAAATGGACGTATTTTGCGTCAGAAAATAGTGATCTCTTCCCTTTCCTGCAACATCTTCCAAAGTGATTTTACATGTATTGCTTGAAACCGTTTACTCCAGTTTTTAATAAGTATAAATGACAATTTAGAAATGAAATCAAATAGGCACTGTTTGTAAATTCTTCGGGGGGATCTTGGTATAGTGTCTATACTAGTATTAAAAAAGTATTTTTTAAGAATATTATATTTAAAGAGGAACTTTACATTTTTTTTTTTTTTTTTTTTTGGTTTATTTTATTTTTTTTTTTCTCAAGTTGGCGTAATTATACTATGCCTCAAAATATATATTCTAGTAAATAAATCCCAAGGCGACTAGAGTTCTTTTCCAAAAGCTGTAAATATTTGGTAACATTTAATGTACTCCGAAACAAATTTTCAATTTCATACAATGATGTTATTTAGAATACTAGAATAAGCATTAGTAATTAGATAAAATGATCATAATAACGGAAAATTATGTTCAAACTGTGGATAAATCCAGAAAATATTCTATCTGTTGAAATGGTTGTCCTTTATTTATCACAAATTCAGATTTTACAAATATCGATGAATATCAATATATATAAAGCTTTTACGAATTATACTTTTTAGAGATTGGTATTTTTTCGTACTTTTTTCTTTCTTGTTTTCTTTTTTTATTGTTTTTATTTTTTGTCTTTTTCTTTGTTTTTCAATTTGTTTGTTTGTTTGTTTTTGTTTTCTGTTATTTATTTTTTTGGGGGGGGGGGGTAGGAGGTCTGAATTAATTTAACCCCCTCCCCGTAAAAAAGTTTCTATCATTAGTCTTGTTAGCGTATTACAAGTAAATCAAAAATTGCATTTCAAAAAAAAAATCTTAAAAATCCCATTATAATTCAATTATGAAAAAAAAAATCATAAATATATATACATGTAAGTGCAAGTATATGTGTATTCAATGCACATGACTTTATTCCTCTTGAATACAAATATTGCTTCAAGAATCTATCCATATAATTTATCGTTCATTTTGAAAATTTTCTTTCTTTCATCGTTAAGATTTGTAAATGGTAGGGAAAAAAACCATATCATACTTACGTGATCCAATGTGAAGAATTCCATAAACAGCATCTTTCGAGGTGTCTAAAACTAGGTTACCAACTTTAAAATTCAGACAGAGTACTCTTGCATTGGCATATTGTATGAATGGGGATAATGTGTCTTTTCTTGAAATGATGTATATCTTTTGAGGATCCATGTCCTTAACATAAAGTAATAATTTGAAATTGCGTCAGAAAGTACACATGATGCCATTAACGTTTATTAAATTTATTTGAAAAGAAGTAAACTGAATTTTAAACTTGTTACAACATTCTGCAATCAGATGAAGTACGGAATGTTAAGATCTGCATACATACTCAGAATAAAAGTTGTATTATTTACAAGATGTGCACATAAATAAAAAAAAATCTCATATATTGTATCCTTAAATATTAATCTTACATATCTAAATATTTTTAGACTAATGGCAACAAATTTTGATTTGCTATACTAAATTGGAGTAGAAACCAGGTCAAACGTTTCTTTGCATAAGAAACTGTAGTGGGAAAATATATGATAAGACCGTTCTAAATCCCAGATTGTGTTACACTGTTGAGATTAGGTAAACACTTATTGATGAATGAACTGATATTTCACATGTATCGTCATAAGAATGTTACTACAATTGAAATAAAATAGTTTTGGTTTCCGAAGATAACGAACAATAATAATACTATTAATATACTATGGAGAAATGGAGAAAAATAAAACTTGCATTGGATTAAAAAATAAGTCGAATTCATGAACAGTCCCTGACTAGTACTTTTCTTTTCCCAAGCAGACTTGGACATTTTAAGTGTTCTTTGTTATAATTTTCAAACGTATATTTGCCAAAGAAATTTGGATAACTAAATTATATATATATATATATATATATATATATATATATATATATATATATATATATATATATATATATATATATATATATATATATATATATAATTCTTAAATTGCATTAAAAAACGACACCGAGTTTTACTTATTTTAAATCCGCTATTAAAGTCACTTACATGTTATATATGTATTTTTTTTTATTTTTCTTTAAATAACGGTTATTCATATCCAGTATCAAACTACTGTCATATACATGTATCCATTTTGAAACTTGTTTATTTTTAACACGCACTGATTGTGTGGGATTATATTTCATATTCATCCTGATTTTTTGTCTCAAGTCTACATCACCTTAATATTAAAATTATATTAATTCATTACTCTATTCAAATGGAAAGTCGTCCTTGCCATTACTCCATTTTAATTTTCTTACCTGGATTATCTTCATTTCCAAAATAGTTTTTCTCAGTCGGGTTATTGCATTATCTGTCCAGTAACTTGGAACAATGAATGTATAATATAAATGTTCTTTCGCTACGTTTTTCACATTTTCCTTTCCGTTTTCTAGTGCATAATTAAATCTTTCAAGGACTGCTTTCAAGACTCCTCTGTAATCCCTCTCATTCGAACTTTCCTAAGTATAAAAAAAATTAACTGTTTATCATTAAAAGCACTGATGATTTGTTCCAAGTTTGCACACAATAGGAATTCGTATATAGAAAAAAATGTGCAATGTTGGAAATTGTAAAGGTAATATAATTATTTAATTACTATCATTTGTCTCTTGTACTTTATTATTCGTTTCCTCATTTGAATGAAGGAATGAAATATTCAAATGTATTTGCTCACATGTCGTATATATTTAGATTAATTAATTTAATAAAGGATTTAAAAGATAATATTTTTCTTTCCTTCCCTAAATTGTACAACTTTGAATACAAATGGTAGGCTGAGTTTGATATCTAGCAGGGACTATATTTTTGGCGGAATAGTGGCGTATGAAAATATCTCCTATTCTGCATCTAAAAATTACTTCAACATTAAATTTGGTTATTTTTTTAACACAATTAACGACTGAATGAAATCTTCTGAATTGACTAAAATTAATTACTTTGGACTAATGTTTTAAAATATAGAAAATAAATTCAATTATCTAAACAAACTACAGTCTTATTAGCTTTTGAAAGCTTCCGGTCTAAGAAAAGATTTGAGCATAAAATCAGTAAAAAGTGTGGTTTTTTTTTTCTCTCTTACTTAACGGTCAAAACTTTTTGTTTTTGTATCACTTTTTAACTTAATATGACTACTTTACCATATGTAAAAATAAGAAAAAAATAAATATATTAAGTATATCAAAATAACTACTATTCCCTAAAAATTTAACTAAAATGGAGGAAATTCGGATTAGCCAATATCTATTTTTGTTGTATTTTAAATATTGATTTGGTAGTATTATCTGATAGAACATGTATGGTAAAATCTTTTTATAAAAAAAAATTAATCTTTTAAAATAAATGAAGGCATCAAATGATTCGCAAAAGTAAATTTTTATTCTTGATGTCAAGGAAAAAGATGATGACCTTGGCCTGACCTCGCACCTAAAAATTTTATCTCATTGATACCAGCACTTAGTGATATCGTCATCTTTAATCTGTGAAATTTTTCATGAATTTTTAAATACAATAAATATGAAAAGAATCCCTCCTTAAAACCCATGATCTTTCTGATAAAGATAACAGATAGTTTACTTTCAAAAAGGAATAATTATTGTTATCCATTTAAATTTGACGAAATGTAATGTCAAATCTGCAGGGTAAGAATATGCGATCTAATAATGTAGTAAGTACAAGGAAGACACTGCAACTTTTTAGTCAGTTTAAGTTTATCCTCCAATATCCTCAGATGTAATTACTCTTCTATCTTTTAATCAGTATACAGTCAATTTGAAATAAATAATTTTACTAAACTTTGTTGAAACAAAAAATTATCCTTTTTCTTAAATTTATAGGATTTTTTTCCTTAAATTTATAGGATTTACTAGTTATTTTTATATGCATTGTAAATTTACAATTTTGTTATTTTCATATATGTGGAAGTAGTCATGAAGATGTAAATTGATTTGAAACCTAAAAAGATAATAGTGACATTAAAAAACAACAGTCAATATTTCATTATAATAGCTACCCAGTAATCAATTTTTTTTTTCTTAAATCATTTCGGATTATATCTTTTATAGCTTTCGTTAACTATATCATTGTCCACATACATAAGTATGCTGCCCCAATTTCGCATTTTCTCAATCAATTGACTATTTAATTGAACCAAAGTTAAATATGTCCAACTCTTTGTATATACATGTATGTGATATAAACATGCATGTGTGCATAATTATTTCTCAACAGAAAATAGTTGGGTTTTTTTTTACCTGTTGTGAAAAATGTAGATAAAAAAAGCTTGCGATGCACATCTTACTTTACTCAGCTTGAATTGGTAGTGATACTTCGATGCAGTTGCCTCTTTGTCTTTTTTCGCAAAAGCGGCTAAGTCTTCTGTGCTAAAAGGTTTGAATTTTTCGTTTTCCTCTCGAAATATGGAAATCCTTTCTACGGAACCTATAGGTTTTACCCCGTGATATGAGTCTGGATAAGCCAAAGCCATAGTCAGGTAATGGTCTCCAATGTCTAAAGCTGCCACATAGATCCCTTTAATTTGAAATAAGACTTTTTTTTCTTTAAGTATCTTTAAGTTTATACTCCGAAATAATTTTCAGTCCTGCAAAAATGTCTTTATATTAAATAGGATCCTTGTTATATGTAGAACGATTTACCTTTCGTGTTGTCATCTTTCAATTCTATTTGCTCTGGTGGCTTGACTAAATCTAAAAAAAAAATGTAAATCAATCTGGTTTTGAAATAACTATACACACCGTATCTTTACACAAAAATTTCACTCGAGATTTTTGCTTACATTTTTCAGAATTGAAAATAAAAAGCATTTCTTCTTGAAAAAAGAGGCAGGAAATAATGTTTAGATAATATCAATCTCAATATGTAATTTTATATTATTTCGAAAGCAAAATTAATGGAAGGGTGAAAACAAATATCAGAACTTTTTTTCAATAAATTAGAAACCATCTCAGGGTTCGACACTCGTCAGAATTTGGACTCGCCATTCGGGCAACCTTGGTACTGATCTCAAGTTGCCCGAATGAATTTAAGGTCGCCCGAATAAAATATCAAATTAAACAAAATGTGAAATCATTTTATTGCATTTCTTTCTCTATTTCTTTTTTCATAGTTAAACAGAATCTCGTTGACTCTCTCTTCACTGAGGTCATTTTCAGAATCTATCTCACTGTCCTCATCCTCATCCACATTTATTTCCCCATTCTCATTCATTTCCTCATCAGTCTCTTCCTCATCCCTAGAGTCTTCCGCAACAGTTTCACTCTGAGTCACATTTATCTCTGCAGTTTCAATCAAAATTGGAGTCCCCTGTCTCTCAACACTTTCAATCTGATTTTCAGCATTATCCATAATTTCAATTGTCTCGCATCTTCCTTGTCCTTGGGTCTGTTGTTTCTAAAAAGTGTTGAATTGAGTTTACATCTGATTGTACTATTCATCATTTTGATTTTAAATCATACAATGAAGTCTGAATTGCAGTAGATTGAAAAGTTCTGGGAAGTTATTTTTTTTTCCATTGCACAGGTGACTAAACTGAATTTCATGCAACCACTTACCCTTTTTTGTTATTAAACTGTGGTCTCCTCTTTGTCATTGCCAAATGGGTCCACGTGTTAATTGCAGGGATTGGATCAAACCTAAAAGTTATTTTAATTCATCTTTTAAATTGTCAGTGAGAATGATCAATGTATTGTAATTAATATTATAACATGTTTGTCAAATAGTGTGCTTGTGAGTATAGTAATACATAATATGCTAAAATCCCCTAATCAAGTGAAAATACATGTACATTTTTATATTATATCATACTTGTCAATAGCATCTGAATGAAGGTGGACTGTCATAAGGTCATCCAATGATGCTTCAGTAAGTCTGGTTCTGGTTTCTGTTTTGATTTTTTTCATCTGACTAAAACCTCTTTCACACTCCGAACTTGAGGATGGCAAAGTCATCAGAGGGTCAATGAGTCCAAAGATGTTCTCATATTCAGTGAATTGCCTCTGTACTTCAGGCCAAGACAACACATGTACATCTGGGAAGCTATGTCAATAAAATAAATAATTCAATGAATGTATAAACATTTTAGATACATTTAGATTTGTAGTCTTTCTTTGAATTGATTTCTTTACCTTCCATATATGTCTGATTTCAAAAAGACCCACTCGTGAAATACAACATCTGCATCAAACCCTGCTGTCTCCAAGTCCTGGCGAAAATGAGCAGCTGCTGTCCTGACGTGTTCATCACCAAAATCTATAAGTAGTGCAACATTGTTTGTAAAAATGAATTTAAAAAATGAATAGTTGTAGTATAAAGTAAATCACAACTTGATGATTTCAGCACAATTACTCATAAAAATGTGTATAAATTCCATAGTATTGCCATTACTTCCATAGAATTAAATTATTAGATTAAATTATTAAATTTAGATCAATGGTACAATACAATTAAAAAATATATTGAACAACTTCAATAATTATTAAGTAACATAACTTTAAGTAAAACTAAAGATACCCAAAATGTTAGATTTAAATAACAGCCTAATAAAGTCAGCATTTTATTTAAAGTCATATATGACCTATTTTTGATAAGTTCAGACTAACTAAAATTAAAAAGATCTTTCTATTTGTTTTATTACTTTTTATAAAGATAGGATTTTCCTGTAAATTACACCATTTAAATCAATCGCGTTTCGTAGATATTGGATTTTTAAAACAATAACCAATTTATTTACCAACTCTGCGTTTAAATATCAGACACAGTTTAAAAGTCAATTTAACAATAAAAACGTGAGGTTATTCAAGTTCAAAATCGATGATAATTTTAACGTAAATGACAAATATCATGTTCATCTACACTCAATCTCGTATTTTTTTTTAATTTTTTAGCTCAGATACGCCATATATAGCTTTAATAAATTATCAACAACAACAAAAAAACAATTTGAAAATAAAAAGGGATTACTGAAAGTAACACAACTATAAATGTTTAACTTTTGTTACCTTCCCATTTACTTTCACTATCCTTTTCTGGCCAACATTTAAAGTCAACAATTATTGAAGCTTTAACAACTCCAATATTTGCATCTTCAAATCTTTGTGCCAATCTGATTTTTAAATTTTCTAGCAATGTAGTCCTAGCTTTTGAAAATGATGCCAGGTTTTCACTTGAAACCACTGGTCCCATATCACCTGACTTTAGCTTTGTCAGATAGGCTCCATCACTAATTCAAGAGTATTCATTAATTTAAACCCAGCCACAGTAGTCATATCAAATGGTTCTATATTTTATGCAATAAAAATTGAAATTTAAACTTACATCTCAGAAAATCTGTTGAGTGAGCAAAGACAGGAGTTGAGAGCCCTGTGTATATCAGCCACGCAACTTTCTTCCCGCTGGCAATAGCTTGCACACCTGACCCAAATGCAAGCTGAAAAATAAATAATTATTTGGTTTTATCAAAAAATGCTTAGATTAAGGTAGATTCAAAGTGCATCTAAACTTAATTCTAGCAATAAACAGAAAGGCATTCTATTAAGTAAGCACCTGATAAAGATGTTCTTTGATGGCAGCATATCCATGGAACATGTTCTTCAATGCCAATAAAACATGGCCAACCCATCTGGTGCCGCCAACTCTTGTTGGCATCTTCATGTCTATTCCAAGGGTTTTATATGACTCTTTCAAATTAGCCCGATTCAATGGACTGTTATGGTAAAAGTAGTACAACCCTAGTAAAAGCCCAGAGACAACCTTTTCTGCTACTTTGATCCCCTTCAAAGCATCTTTGTAGGCCAGCTCTAATCTTAACAACATAAATAAATACATTTGTAAAAGCTCAGCAGTAATTACATTTCATTGATCATGATTGACCAAAATTAATTAATAATCAAATTTTGTAATTTCCTGTTAGATTTTGTGTTGTATTCATCTTGCAGTGATTGTATAAATTAAAGATAAGTTATACCTGTGGGCGAGACAATGAATGGAAATGATTGAAGGATGGTGTTCTTTCATCAAGGCAGCAACACTGGTCTTTTTGCCTGTCATAACTGCGGCACCATCAGAACCAAGACCCACCATTTTCTTATGTGTTAGTGACCAATCAACTCCAACTCCTGTTTGAAAAAGATTATAAAATTAAAAATTTTGATTGTCTTTGGACTATTGCAATTTGATTAATACTGTAAATCTAATAAAGTAATTGAAGTACTGAGTAATGTACCTTCCACAGCTCGCTTCATAGCAAGAAAAACTCCCTTGGCATCAGCTTTTGTCACCTGCTTACATCCAATAAATTTAACCTCTGCCTTTGCCTTTATGACCATTCGCAGATATACTATCTCATTATCAATTATGCCTTGGTCGGTTGATCCATCACATAATATCGACAGGAATTTAACGTTTAGTCCTATTTCTTTCTACGGCTGCGATGGCATTAACAAAATTTCTGCAACACTTATCAGTTATGTAGATATTTCCTAGTACCAGTCCTTTTGAAATGTCTAATTTACATAGCCACTCAAAGTCACTGTACGGCCTGTTATTTTTTGTCAGTGCATGGGCCGTTTTGAATAAAATAATAAGTTTATCTATATTCTCTTTATTCAGGTTTTGAAGTGCTTTTTCTGCAGGTCGTGTACCAGGTTAATAATTAAGAATAAAATCATTTTTTAATTTGCCATTTTGCTCTGAGCAATATATATTATGATCGTAATGTTTTAAGAAAAATATTAATTCTTATCTGTGACAATAAATAATAAATCAAACCTGCTTTGTTTTGTTGGTGACGATGGCTGCCGAGTGTTTGTGACTGTCGGAGTTTTCGTGATTTTTTACCGAGTCAATTCGAAAGCTGGTGGACCCCCGAAAAAATTCGGAGATAACACGAGCTTCCTTACAGAAAGTGCAGAACATTCTGCCATCTTCATATTTCAGCAACGGCCGCCCTTTTCCCAAGACACTTTGAAAGATCGTTCTTTGCGATTTTCTTCGTAGTTTGTTTTTTTTTTGGAGCAGGTTTTTTAACTCCCGACAAAAATGCCCACATGTTTTTTTTTTTTTTTTGACGGAAGTGCTCTGTATTATAAAATGTAAACCGGACATTTTTGGAACTTCAAAAGCCGTATTTTATACAACAACGAAGACAAGAAACAGTTATTAATAAGGAGATATAAGAAACATTTTTTTCACAATGCTCACTATCAAGTTTATTTTTTTAAAATGTTAACATAATTATTGAATATTCCAAACTCGTCACCAGGTGGTCATTTGGGCGAGCCGGACTAAAATTCAGGTCGTCCAAAACCATTCCGGGATGGAAATGACGAGGTGACGAGCGTGAATGTCGAACCCTGCCATCTGTCATTTTCAATAAACTGATTTCAGGATAATACAGAGGTCCTGGTGGGATCTACCACTTTATATCATAATGCATCGAAAAATATTTGATTTGACATTGGTATTTATTACATTTTTTTCTAGTCCAGTTTGAAGCAACAACTTATTAAATATTTTAAACAATTTTGGGGGCATTAAGGTATTATTGATAATCATAAATCTGACTTATCATTCACCATACTGGTCAAAAGTATATTACATGTAATTTTGCATTCCTTTAACTCTGAAACAGGGAGAATATGTTTTGACCTTTGTTATGTGTGTTTGATAATTTAAATGTCTGAATTTTTATCAATGACATCAAAAGTTCAAATGACCTCTAAAGATTGAACGCATCTATTTTAGATCCCTAATTTTTAGTGTTGTTTTTTTCTGTCTATCCTTTACTCTTGACATTGTATCTAAAATTACATTTTTAGTGAACATTTGAGAGATATTATACGTCATTTCAAAATACCGTCCTGCATCAGGATTTTCAATTTCACTCTACTGCAAATTTAAGATTTATTAACTCGTCCCGGATTCATTCTACAAATTTCGCTGGGAAGCGTTATAAACGTAGAATTAATTTGGAAAAGTTTGAGAAGGAATGATAAATAAGAAAGCCACAGATCGTTATCCATTTAAAATTTTTCATAGTTTTAAGTTAATTCAAATTTAATATTTTTTTGGCAAACAAATCGTTCTATTATTTTGAGAAATCTTTATGAAGAAGGATACACATCTGTAAAACTAGAGGCAATTTTAAGTCATTATCCTACTTCAGGCTACTGAAAAAGAAGCATTCTATACATAGTGGGCGCGTTTTCAACCTAAAACTGACCTCTATCCTAAGGGACAAATAACATCAACATTTTTATTTTTATATTTATACACTGCAATGAACTGTTGGGAGAAAAACGTGCCGTTTCATTTCATTTCATTTTTTTTTTTGACAAGACAAAGACTGACTTACTTTCAACTATTTCGAAGTGTACATTTATTGTTGTTTAGTGTTATTTCAAATATTGTTGATTTTTCATCATCAAATAGAGTTGTGTGACGTCATAATACAAACATATGTTACGTTGCCTTGGATGCAAAAGTGAATTCAGGATTAAAATATAAACAAATTTATAGTGATAAACTGATATAATTACAATTAAGAAATATTTCTCAAAAATAATATTCGGTGAAAAGTTTATGCACAATACTTTTTGTACAGAGGTTGATTATCTAGACGGGACAGACTTAGCTTAAATCGGCCCTATTTGTAGAATGTGTTTTTCCCGCAGTACAGAAATATTAATGTAGTTCCTTTCCCAACATTCAAAGAGCGATGTCACACAGGTAAATGTGATTAGCACGCGACCTGTGTGTACACACTGAAAAAAGAAGATACAAAAATATCAAGTCTCATTTAAAGTCAAGATTTCGCAAATTCTATGGTCGACACATGTACAATGACCTTGTCAAACACAATCTATTGTAAAATGAAATGTTGACTGATGCTGTTCATACAAATTGTCAGGCCATTATTTTCTCCTGGAATTGACTACGGATGTTCCGTTTGCCGGATCATGATAAGAAGCATTCAGAGGTTCTGACCGGTCAACAGGGAATGCTTTATCCCACAGGGCACCTGATCCCACCTCTTATGATTTAGAGGTACTTGTTTTCTCAACTCCGAAAAGGTGTCTCTTCATTGATTTTTTAAGCTTGATAACTATTAGATATCGTAAAATTTCAAAGAATATGCAGCTTTACAGGGCTGTTTTGATGCATATTTTATTTTGCGATTGGCGAGGAGATTTTATTCATGCATTACTAGGAGTGGCCTGTTGTCTCACCGAACTTGAATGTCATCGAGCATGTTTGGGATCAACTTCAGGATCAACTTTCACAGCGTCCGAACGAACCAGAGACTTTGAATGACCTTGAAAACGCTCTGAGAGAGGAATGGGACAATCTGTCTCAACAGAACATTGTGAATCTCATAATGAATATGCAGCGCCGATGCCAGGCTTTTCTGAGAGCAAACAGAGGTCACGCCAAGTATTATTTAGACATGTTCTGTTAAGTTCATGTTTCTGTTTTGCCAGATGTCTTCACGTTATTTAGTGACATGTTATCTTGTGCACTATGAACCGAAAAAAAAAAATAAATGAAATCGAGATCTCTGATTAAATATTGATGAAAACTGATGTCATCGTTTGTATTTCATATATTCTGCCATGTACGTACAAAGGTTAAGTTTTAATCAATGAAATAGTCGATAATTCCTAACAAATACATCTCTACACAAAAGCTATGAAATGAAACCCTACCCTTGTTTGTTTCGTTACAACAGATGTTGTAATAAGTAGAGCTTTAAACCTTTATTCCTACCTTGTTTGACATGAAATTGTTCTGTTGATTCGACTTTTTCTGCAATTAAATACAGAAAGTTGATAATTCCTAATTTATTTATTACAATGTACATGGATCGACTAATTTAAAGATATATGTATGTTGTATTTTAGTCTGCGTCAACATTATTTTCACATCGTATCTATGAAATTGACTTTTATTTCGAGTAAGGTGCGATAATAAAAAAAAAAAATTGCATTTCAGGTTATACTGATCCGTTAATTCGACTTTTTCTGCAATCGAATAAATGAAGTTGATAATTCTAATCAATTGATTATTGCAATGTACATGAATGACTAATATAAAGATATATGCATGTTGCATCTTAGTCTGTGTCAACATGATTTTCACATTGTATCTATAAAATTGACATTAATTTCGAGTAGGGTGCGATTATAAACAAGTTGCATGTAAGATAGGATTTTTATAATTTTTTTTAGTACCAGTAAATAATGCAAGTTCCCTTTATTTTTTTTACGTAAATGTGGGCATTCAAAACGTTAACACGATCAAAATATATGTAAATATCAACTTAAAGGTATCTAACGTTTTTTTTTTTAATCAATTCAACACGTATACCTTGTTTCAATGGAAATGGGAGTTTAAATTATTTTTTTTTTCATACGTAACAGAATATTTTTAATCGTTAAAGTTAAAAAATACATCAATCGTTTTTTTTCCAAGACTCTATGCGACATAAGTGTGTGTGTCTATATTACACAACACAGATAAGAAAATATGTATTTTTTTTCTAAGGAAACAAAAAATATAATACTGTATCTTAATTAAAAATGATGATGAACATTCAATTAGTAAACAGTTATATTAGGCTTGGATTCAGGGATTATATTTCTTTCTAATACATGTATCTGAATGACACATTTTTTTTTTATTCTTGCAATTATTTCTGTGTCGTATTTGCCATTGAAAAAAACCCTCCAGTTTAGATTGAAAGGAATTCATGAAAAGAAAAATCGTTCTAATGTTTTGTTTCTACAGTTACATGTAAAAATAGCAATTTTCGAACGACACATTTTTTGTTTATTTGGTTGTTGTTTATGTCCCTCTCGAGAATTTCTCACTCCTATGGAGACGCCACCACTTGCCGGTGGAGAGCTGCATATTTTGTCCTATAATCGGCACTCACGGCCATTGAGCAGTGAGGGATCTTTTTCGTGCCAGCACCTACTGCGACACGGAACCTCGGTTTATACGGTCTCCTCCGAAGGTCCGGTCTCCACGTCCCACAGTGGGATTCGAACTCGCAACGTAAGGATCACCTCCTTACTTCGCGACTCTAGAGCAGACGCTCTAACCACTGCGCCACGTGGGCGGCTATTTTTTCTATGTAAAACCATCAGCACAGGTGAATCTGAGATAATAAAGCATTGCTCTAGCTCTAGTATTAAAGTAACAGGAATTCTTTATTAGTCAGTGTCGCACATTTTTCGACATTCCTCTACTAAAAACTTTAAAGTATTCTGAAAACATTTCTTTTAGTGTTTTAAAAGTAAATGCACATTTACGAGTGCAATATAAATGATTTTCATACAAAAAATATGTTAATATATGTAGTCTTAAGGAAGCAAATGTGAAAGTAATTAGTAATTAGGATCAAGAACTTGGACTTCTGAAATCAATTCTGTACCCCCCCCCCCCTTCAATATATAGTGTTAATTTTTACGTTAAATACATGTTTAAGTATATATTTGGTAAACATAACCTTTTCCCTCATCTGGACTGCCATCTGCATCTTCTCTTTTTATACTAGTAATATCAGTACCAGTATCTACAAAATATTTTTAAAAATTTGTTTCATTTTTTGAAGTTTTTTTTTCAATTCATAAACAATATTATAGAGATATGGTGGTGACAAAAATCATATTTTTGATATTTTTTTGTTTTACATCTTCTATTTGATTATATCTTAATGTACATTTATTTGGTGAAGTTGATATGCATGTAATGTGGAATATCACAATTTTTAAAACAAGATATTCATCTTTGCTATCCAAGTGTTTTCTTGTCGGCTACCCGCCTAACAAACCCCTGATCAAGCTTTAGTGCTATGAAAAGTGATGAAAGATTTTCAATTAATGATCTCGATCTCGAGAATCTTTCTCATACTAAAGCTTGCATCAATGACAGAAATAAAGCTTTTTTCTACAAATTGCAAGTGTTGGTATTTGTTATGTACTATATTTTAATATCTGCAATAACGATTCAAATACTTGCTAAAACAGCTGAGATCATAACAATGGCATAACTGTGTTTTTAAAAATCAGTAAGATATACCTGTCGTCTTGATAGTCAAATGATTTCAATAAACTCCATCAGCACATAGAAAAACTCCCCAAATTTTAAAGCATAATTGGAAAAAAAAAATGTGCAGAGAGTAACGGATTGGAAATATTTAGCTAACAAAGATGCATATGAATGTAAAAACGCAATTTCTTCAAATCAAACGCCATCGGTTGATCAATATACTATGCAGATGCTATGTCGATGCAAATTAATTTAAATTGGATGCATATTTCTTTGACAGTTATTTTTCCCACCTGATAACATGTATGTTGTTTAAATAGTCTTCGTTTCTCAAAGATTACTATATTCTATCCTTACACTAGTACATATATTGAAATGCAAATATATATATATGTTTGTGAAAATTGTCCAATCTTACTTTCTAAGACAAACATCAATTTAAAAAAAAATGTATGTAAATAATATAATCATGCTCTGCAATTGTCCTTGAAATGTACAAATTAATATCAATCGAGCATTACCAAATCTTACCTTCCATTTTGTTTTGTTTTTCATTTCCTTCACTTAAATTGTTAAGAAAAGAAGCAATAACACACTGAACAAGATAATTTTGATTGGTACTAGTTATCTAGTTTTATACGTAGCCAAGTTCTTTTTTTTCTTTGCATAGAGCAAACTTTGAGGAAATAAAAAACGGTTTAAATTTGGTCTTTCTGGTGGTGACAATCAGATAAAATATGTAAGAGGGTTGTATGGAGAGTTCGCACATCATGTCAATCTTAGTTATACTATCTGCAAGAAACACTTAGTGTGTTACTGTTATGATCTGAAGAATTGAAGATTCATTAACATTCATAAAAACTTGAGAAAAAAAAAAAATTAGATCTTCTGAAAGTCACGTTTTTAATTTGTCAATTTTCTCATTGCGCCATTGATCACTTGTTTTAATCTAAAGTTAATACTCACGGGTGCATGTTCCGAGTAAATGCAATCTTTCTTCTGCAATACATAATCATCTTAAATTAGGAACTATATGATTATAAGTGACATAAAGCAAAGTTAAAAAAAATGATTTAATAGTCTAAGTACAAGTATGAAGGTTAATAAGAATTGACATATACCAAGAGTTAAAATATTCTTTAAGATCAATTATTCCGTGTTTTATGCTCAGCTCATAAAGAGCTAGGTTCACTTTATGCATAAAATGGCCCTATAGATATACCAATTTATTGACTAACACTTTATGTTCCATTTTAAACATCAAGTTAAAGTAGAGACTTAGTGCTTTCATTTCCTGTTAAAAATTTTCTTCTAAAAGCCAAGATCTTAAAAAACGGGCTTCGTGGAATTGCAATGTTCTTGAATTTTAAGGGAAACAAGTATATTTGAGTACTTTCACAGAAGAGAAATAATATGAGCGCATCCTCATCTAAAATATAAAGCATGTTTTGTAATCCTCAGAAATAGTTCTATCATTTAATAGTTGCAAATTTTAGATCAGAGGTTGCGCTATATATTAAATATCGAAAAATAGCTTTACAAATTGGCTGTTTTGTAGAACTTTTCAGGATATGAGCAAAATGACGCATTTAATGACGTCATAATGCATTGCCTAGCCAGAATTTTACGTCATTTTTGATAGATACGCAGTTTCCAAAGGTCTAAATGATATTTAATGTATTGTCAATTAAAACCGAGTAATTTCAGTTTTTCTGAAATTCACAGGGCCAAAAAAGGTCCTAAATGAACCTTGTTCTTTGCATCGTTTGTAAATTCTTATCAGATCGGGCACTGTTTGTTATCTTCATGCACCATGTCATCGCATTACCTTCTTGCTGGGTAAGCTTCTTTTCAAGTTTCCGTTTTGACATAACAGTCCATAATATAACCAAGAAGAATGCAATGTTCATACATATGATTACTACAGCAACGATCTGCCATGATGTCTGTGTAGAGTAATCACAACGCTTTTCAGCACATCTGTAATCCGGAAAATAGATATATAAAGCCCATAGGCAAGGCTGTTAATAATACATCGCTTTGGCATTAAAACACACAGAATAAAGAGAACTCGGGTTCAATTTCTAAATCGTAATGTAACCATATAAACAACATACCGATTGCTTAGAGTGTTTTTTTTTTCTTGGATGTTTTGTAAATTCAGTTACTTTTATTCCAGAAAAATATTATTTAAATCAAATTTAGCAGAACTAAAATTGAATATGATATATTGATAAAGTTAGATAAATGAAATAACATTTTTGTTATGGTTAACAAGAAGGGAAAGTGTTCAATTTTTTGTTAACTTCATAGCATTCCTTAACATTGTGATGTACCTTCTTGCATCCAATTAGATATTGTGTTGTATTCATTATCGAATATTTTGCAAAAATGTAGCTCTTCATAAACATCAATCATAAAAGTCTTGGGACTCTACATACATGTACAAGGGTGCGTATTTCAGGAAACAATATATATTTCAGCTTTTCGCACATATTATTCCTGTCACTTCCATAGCAAAGATCTATTTTAAAAGATGAAATTTGAAATTTCTGAAAATTGTTCTCCTGATATGTAGAAATGCAAAATGATGGACCAGATTTAAAAAAAAATGTAAAACTTGAATCTGATTGTGACTACACTCTATGCCAAGGGGCCTTGATCATAAGATATAAAAGAACAAATGGGAAAAATGAAACGTTTATAGGGATGGTAAAGATGATGACAAGAAAAAAATTATCAGAAAACAACTAACAATTCACATCAATGTCTTTAATCTATTTTTTTTAAATCTAAAACTTTAATTTTTCTATGGTTGAAATTTATGGTGATGACCCTGCTTTTGTGTAAATACAAATATGCAACAAAAACAAAGGTATGCAATATGTCATAAATTAACAAATCAATTAAATTGACAACATAATGTTTGTATTTCGAAGGAATGTCAAATATTATGAATATGCTCTATGTGTTACAAGATATGAAGATTACCAGTATACGATTTTTTTTTCATTGTAATATAGACGTAATTATAAATATGTACAGATGTAAAAAACAGAAAAAAGAAACATGTTTAAGTACTGATTTCTTTAGAATATATATATATATATATATATATATATATATATATATATATATATATATATATATATATATATATATATATATATATATATATATATATATATATATATATATATATATATATATATATATAATTGGACAATATGGAAATGCCTAGCCTTTTTCAAATGAAACCTTATACAATACCCTCTGGACAATGATGTGGCATTCCTCAAATCACTTGTTTTTCTTTCTACACTCCGAAAGCATTCATGATCTGTCAAAGCATAAGATGAAATGAGGTTTTCCTTGTTTATCTTTTCTGTTTTATTGAAGATTTTATAATAGATAGACGAGTTTTATTTGGAAAGGTCATACTTGATAACTAAAATTCTTATCAGAAGATAAATACGGAAAATATGATTGGAAGCTAGAATCTTATCAGCAACAATTTCATGTAATTTGCGAGAAAAATATTAAGGCAGCTCAACATCCACACGTAAAAAACCAAAAAACAAGCAAAAAAAAAAAAAAAAAAAAAAAAAAAAAAAAAAAAAAAAAACACACACACACACATTAAAAAAATCACACTTTACAGAGTGACCATGAATTGAGTTAGACTTTAAAATTGAAAGGTAATAACTTTGAAAAAACTTGCCTGACTACAGCAATCAATATCTATCGAATGTATGTATGCATGATAAGTAATAAACGTCTTTATCCATTTTAATGGGGGGGGGGGGAGGAGGAGGGTATCATTACCGTTTATTTTAAAGATTTTGAACAGAATATTCCTTTATTTTAAGTTGTTTGAGACTCATTAGGAGAATAAAAAGGGAACAGAATTTATGGAATCATATTTATTGTTTGCTTCTCAACTAATAAATGGAATGCACATTTGATATATGAGTACATGTATATAGATACATTGTATAAATAATTAAGTGATTATGACATAATATTGAAAATTCATTTGATTAGAATGAAGTAAACATGAAAAACAATTTAAGGTAATAAAGGTATTCTGGGATGCGTTGGCTGTGTAAATTTGTAAAGTTTACATAAATTTGCTTCATCTACATGGAATATCAGAAATACTGAAAGAGAGCTTAAAATTTGATATATAACTACAAGAAATTGTGATTTGCTATGATAGACATGCATAATTTGTTTTTTTTTTTTTGTTTTTTGTTTGTTTGCTTGTTTTGTTTGTTTGTTTGTTTGTTTGTTTTTTTTTTTTTTTTTTTGGAGGAGGGGAAGGCATTTTTCTATGTTTCCCAGGAAGAAGAAAGCCATTAAACTCTGAAAATCCCGGATTGGGGTCCCGAACACCCCCCTTTCTAGATCCGTGCAAGGGCGAGATAGTTGCAGAATTAACAAGTAGATTTGCTAGTTATTCCTCTAAAGTTTTTTGTCTGTTGTTATTTTTTTATCTTATGTCACGTCTTCTATCTTACTTCCCAACATCACTAATGTGTTATTTTGTTTTCTAAAGCTCGGGAATCAGGTTAAAAGAAAGAAAAAACACCCCTTTATTTAAAGTCAAGTACTAGTCAATGAAAAGAACCTACAAATTTCTAAAATTTGAGAAATAATTTCCTTTTATGATGCTTTATGACGATAGCTTCGTCAAAAAGGTGTATCGGGGCATAACTTGTAGGAAAGCAAGACGAAAGATCTTATTTTAAATTGTCATTTTCATCGATAAATTCAGAAAGCCAGTCATAAATATGGGATTATTTTCATATAAGACAAAAGAAATGTATCCAGATTGCCTACAGTCTCACAGAAATCGGTAATTTATATGTTCTTGGTCTCTTCTTTAATATGATGAAAAATTGAATATAGGTATCGGGATTACTTTTAACATAATTTCAAATTGAATGCCATAAGAATACTTTATTTTTTACATAATTCCATGAGAGCCATAAAGTACTTCAGAGAGAAAGAAAGTTTAAACTGATTATGACTTCATAATGGATTAAGCACCAAAAAACATTTACTAGAGCTTGACCTTTATTCCATAGAGTTATCATGTCTATTCAATAGAACACTCCAAGAAAAGAAAAAGGCACAAAGTTTTCACTTGACATATGCGCGAAAGAATTGTGTCATCCCTTCCCGAGAAGAATAATAGAAAGACCAAGTAGTATAGAAACACAGAAGAAAAGATCGAATGGACATGCCGTCTAGGGAATGGCATGGAATAAACAGTGGCATGCATAGAAAAACTAAAGGGATTGAACACATCAATATTTTGCGTCATTAATATGATTTGCTAACTGTTGTTGTTAAAACACGGGTAACGGATTCCAATGTCAAAAAAGCTTGCATCTTTTAGTTTCACATCACGGAAAAAATTTTCCTAACCTACCTGACGTCATGGCGTCATGTAGTAAGGAGAGTGATAGTGATTTGTCAAAAATCAAAAGCGAAAAATGTACGCAGTGGTCCGTGACGTTGTCATAAGGCTTGTATTAATTGTACGATATAATACAATGTACAAGTATATATTTTAAGAAATCACGATAAGCAACCAACGACATAGATTATCTACCTTTGATAATTTGCATTTGTATGAGAGGAATGATAATCTAAAAGCTACAAAGTGTAAAATATTCTGCCTGTTACTTTTTACAAACTATTTTGAATTATCTAAACAAATTATATTGCCATCAGCAAAACTTTACAAAGAGACTGATTCCCAATTCTTTTTGTTAAAGTTTGGGGTAAACATGTAACATTTAACCAATTAGGAATGCTTTTCATTTTTGAAAAAAAAAGAATCAAAAAGTTCTAATTTTACATAAATGAGAAAAAAATGCTTGTATTTACGTATACCTCTTTGATTAAAGACATTCAAATCCATAAAATCCTTATTTTTTTTCTTTTTATAGAGGGAAGGTTGTTGGATTGATTTCAATGTAAGAATCCTGAGAATATGAAGGTAAACCAACTTCCTGCTTTTTTTTTTTTTTTTTTTTTTTGGTTTAGTTTCTGAAAGTATAAATTTGCATATTTTTTTAGGGAGATTCTAGATTGAATTCAAGAAGTTTAGTATGAAGATATATTATTGAAAAAAAGCTTATTGTTTTAATTTCGTAATTTGAAGGCCTAAATCTTAGCTTAGTTCAGGTACTTCAACCCTGTACACATATGCCAAATATAAGTATGGGGAACCTGGATATAAATGAAAATAAAATGGACCATTGAAAACATATTTTTATTTTCAAACCAAAACAAAATATCAGTTATATTGTTGAGAGTATGGTGAAATATTTTTAATATATTATGAATAAATACATAGCATTCCTAAATCTGTTTATATTATACATGTTCATATTATATTAGTTACAGAGTGTAAACTCAATTTGAATAGAATATATCATACATATTCCAAAATTTAACTGGATTTCATGTAGCCTATTTTCATAGATTTAAGCTTACAGAAAGACATGCAATCAAATCATACACTCGTACACGGTCTGTCTACATATCTGTCTTTTCAGCAAACACACAGTGTCACGTATATTGCTACAGGTTATATACTTACATTTATAAACAGTAGTGGATGTGTAAGAAAATGGACATGAACCATTACACTTTACGTATGGACTTTCTTGAATTATTGCACCCCTCAAATTATATTCAACACATCTGCTACCTGTAGAGTAAATTATCAAATATACATTTATCAAACTACATCTATAATTTATCTAATATTACTTTTTGCAAGAATAAAAAAAATCAGGCATTTTAAAAACTTTTTTAAATCGTATTTTTAAAAGCAAATAAAGGAAGTTAATGCATTGCTAACTAAATATTCTCTTCTTATATTTTTTTTCACCTGCCTACTCATTTTGTGATGAATTCAAGCATTCTTGAGATTTGATGCCGATATGAAACTTTTACTTCATGAGGTAGTCATCCCTTCCAAAAATATGTTAGCTATCTTCAGGGATTTCTGGGCATCCCCATTTTGCTATTTTTGAACATTTGTCTTGAGGATAAACTGCTGGCACCATATGTTAAAAATAGATTTCTCTAAATCTAAATAATGTGATCATTATTTTTTTAAACGTACTATATCGTATGAATAATTTGCTGATTTTCCTACATTGCATTTTTCTCTTGTCATGTCTAATATTTTTAACAGATTGCGATTTAAGACATTTACCTATTATTCTGACTTCCGGTGCACACACTTCTAAAGTTTCGTTAACAAAACTGTTAAGGACGCAGTGATAAACCGAATCCCCAGCCTCTGGGCACTGTTGCTGAACACGAAAACAATTCTTTTCATCTGATCTTTGTTTCCATTCAACTTCATTTCTCGGACAAGAAAGCACAGGAGACATTGTTTGTCGGGACTGTGGACAAGGTAACAGGTGGACATTTTTTACAAACAACTGAAATATCAGATATTATTTTACAGTGTGTATTTTGAACATTGCTTAATAAAGTATGTTTAGATAGAGATATTTTTAATACATACCCAAAATATTTGTATGAAAACATATAGGTTGGTCATGTCGATGAAGAAGAAGCCGTTTTTTTTCTATCTGAAAGATAGAATTACAATGGTTGCAAAATAAAATGCAAAGTTGGAACGAAGTTATATTGTAGCCCTTTATGTGCATGGGTCATAATATATATGTACATTTATTAGTGGAAAAAGTTTTAAAGGTATAGCATGTGATGGATAAATAAAGCATTCTTTTCAAGGGAAGGGACTTTACTTTAAGATGGAGAAGATGGAAGTTTGGTCTTCGTTAACAGAGACTACGTATACGTCTCTTGATTTTTTTTTTCACAGAATTTAACGTAGTTTTATTGCAAATTATGACGATTGAAAACAGTAATTTCTGTTTGTGCTGCACATTAACACTGGGGACAAAATATGCATAGTTATATCCTTAAGAATGACGTTTACTCAGATGACAAAAGAAATCCACAAAAAAATTCACAAAAAAAATCCACAAAGAACACACACACACACACACACACACACACACACACACACACACAAAACGCCTACTGTACATTATATACTTATGATTGTAGTGTTATTATTTACTTAAAAACATCTAGGTCAATGACATACATGTACCTTTTATGCTAATGGCCCATTAGCATTTCAGGGAAAATAGTTCATTGTTTGCTACTATGACCAATACTCTCTTTCTTAAAAAAGTATTACAAGTAAAAGAATTCTTTAGATAATGAATAGGAATCAAAAGGAAAGGAATAGTATTGCAACGTAAGAAAAAAAATAATAAACGAAGAGATTGAACGATAAATAGTTATTCCAATCGAATTTTTCTACGTCAATTTTCTAATTTCTTATCCATTTTAAATATAATTTTCTAGAAAACTGAATGAAAAAAAATCTTAATTATTTATAGCCTCAGTTTACTTTTGTTGGATTTATTCTGTTGGTATTTAAATTATATGAGGTCAATGATCAAATTCTTGAGATATCTTGTCTGGAATGTTTTTTTTTTTGTTTTTTTTTGTTTTTGTTTTTTTTTTTTTGTTTTTTGTTTTTGTTTTTTTTTTAAAAAAAAAAAAAAAAAAAAAAAAAAAAAAAACACACGTCATTGCATGTCATTTATGTGGAAAAGTAAATGAGTTTACATACATATAATTTTTCAAAATTAAGTTTAAAACTCTAAACATTTTGAAGGTTATTTCTAGGAAAAAAATGTAACAAAAACAAAAACAAAAAAAAGATAAATAAATAACATTTAAACCGAATTTCCTATGCATCACCGTATATTTTACTTTTGCTCTTGCATTTTTCTTCAAATAGTTATATAAATTTCTAAAGTGATATTGAGTTAAAAGATGGTAATTTTGTCCATTTAGAGCTTTTTTTTTTTTTTTTTTTTTTTTTTTTTAGAATTTTATAGCCATTCTTTGTAACCACTTAAACTTTTGCGACACGTATAGTCACAGATTTTTTTTTTCAAATTTGCCTGCAAATTACGGCTCATAAACTACTCAAAAATATTGTTAAATGATAGGAATGATGAGCAGTTGCCAAGGAAACGGTGTATTTCCTTTTTTTGTCTGAAAAAGTGTAATTTTTGAAATGTTATTTATTTCTGAAATGCGATTACTTCAATTTACGTTACTATCAGAGATAAGAAATATGACATCTAATTTTATTAGATATTGAAAAACAATGTTGGAATTCTATCTATAGATATAAGAAATATATGATTAAAATAACTTACATTCATTTAATAGATTGAATCATCTCCCTTTGATAATTGTGAGCTTTTAAGTGTGAGAGATAAAAACAATCACTGGGCAAAAACTGACAGAAAGTTGTTTACATTGTCAAAATATTGCCTGGATTTCAAGTAAAATGA
The DNA here is from genome assembly GCF_033153115.1 of Saccostrea echinata. Classification (NCBI taxonomy): domain Eukaryota; kingdom Metazoa; phylum Mollusca; class Bivalvia; order Ostreida; family Ostreidae; genus Saccostrea; species Saccostrea echinata. The sequence goes on from NW_026889781.1 coordinate 1,020,966, forward strand.
AGACAAGTGTTTTTTTTTCTTCTGTTAATTCAGGCCATACTGATTATAACCTCTTTGTTTACATCCTGCATGCAAAAGAGTTATTTTGATATATGAAATTTACAAGACTACATTTTACAGGAAGTCAGTTCTGTACATACTGAGGTTCTCAATAATTAAACTTCAAATTTGAGATATCAAAATTATATCAAATTGGTTGCAAAGAGGCACTGGATCTCAGTGAGAGTGATATAATTTTATATTATAACGAAAACAGTCTTGGAATGGCAGAGCCATTTTTTGTAAACCGAAAGTTAAAAAAAAAGTAATGTGAAAGAACTTGGCAACTGATTATATGTGAATATTTAAAGTCAAGATAATTTACGTGATCGTACAAAACTTGAAGCTTAAAGTTAGATGAAAAAGGTGTGTTTGTGAAATACCGGTGCTCCTGTATGATAACTCATGGCGAGGTTAAAGTTTCTAAACTGCAAATCAAACTCCCAAGATCAATGTAAACAAATAAAAATTGTTGGTACCCAAGGGAACGTCTTGTCACAAGGAACACACCTGTGAAATATGAGAGACCAGGCACAAACTGCTCAAAAGATATTGTTAATGTTAAACTTTTCAAAAGCATGTCAAACTCCAAGGTCAAAGGGTAAAAATTGTTGGTATCCAAGGGAAGGACTTGTCACAAAGAATACACATGTTAAATAAGAAAGCTCATGTCAACCCTGCAGAAGGTCAAAGTCGATGGGCTACAATTGATTTTTTCCTAAGAAGGTCTTGTTAATGGAAATACATATCTGAAGTATGAAAGCTCTAGCACCAACAGTTTGGAAGTTATCGTCAAGGTTAAAATTTTTCCAAAAGAAGGTCAAACTCAAAGGTCAAGGTCAAGGAGTCAAAGTCATTATTATCCAAAGGAAGATCATGTCACAAGTATTACATATATGAAGCATGAAAGCCCTAGCTTCAACCTTTCAAAAGTTATGGCCAAGGTTAAAGTTGTTTTTTTTTTTCGAAAAGGTAGGTCAAACTCCTAGATCAAGGTCAAGGGTCAATGTTGTAGGTATCAAACAGAAAATCTTGTCACAAGGATTATTCATGTGATGTATGAAAACCTAGCACCAACCGTTCAAAAATTACGGACAAGGTTCAGGTTTTCAGAAAAACACCTAAAATAACATTTTGCAAAACTTGGTCAAGCTCCAAGGTCAAATATGATGATACCCAAAGAAAGCTCTGGTCACAAGGAATTTTTATGTGAAATATGAAAGCCATAGCGCCATCCAATGAAAATTTAAGGGCAATGTTAAATATTTTGCGCGCACAAACAGACGACGGCCAGGGTAAAAACTATATGCTCCCGAATCTTCAATTATAGTGGCATAAAAATAGGCTTCGCTACAGCAAAGTATGTGTGTATCAAGTTTATATTGAATGATGTAATGTAAGTTGATGCCTGACATTCATCCAAGATCTATGAAGTCTTGAATGACGTTTTAAACAGGACTTCTGTCCTTCATAATTTCAAAATTTTATATGATGAATGTTTTCACTTTATAGATATTGCTTATTTTGTGCCGTGAACTGTTTTATGCTTGCCCAAAATTATAAAATAAATTAACTGTCATGAATTCTTTCGTCATATTTGACAATATAACAAATGTATTCTGAAATTCAAGAAAAACAAAGTGACTGTCCCAATTTAAGATTGAAATTAACACTTCGTAATATCTAAAAATGAACATCACATCTCCCCCACTTTTAATTTTCTTTTCTGAATATATAAGATTCTTTTCATCATTCTTCTTAAATTCTATAAAATGTCATTACTTTCAGATGATCTTTTGCTTGTTAAATTTTTAATGCCAGAAAAATGACATTTTTTGAGTGCAGAGTATTTTATGCAATGTAAAGCATTTTAATTTTGTTTTGTTTTTTACAAATTTAATGTGTCTATTTAAGATGAAATAAGAATGTGTTTGTTCCAATAATTCATTTGAATAAAAAAATATCGGGGGAAAACATGATTAAATATTTCTTTTAATACATGTAAAAATGTTTTGCAGAAGCTGAATTTAAGTCATAAAAATAACATAATCATTAGTGTAAGAAAATATTAGTTCATAGCACAGTCGCACACTTATTAATTTTAGTACATACTTAAGAGGTTAGATCCTGCTCTCGAAAATAGTGAATTTTTTTTATCAAGTAAAAAGGTCATACTAAATGCTCCGTAGCGCCAACAGAAGCGCATTGATCCCAATTTTTTGGGTTTTGATTTTTAATAAAGCTATGTGTGTAGAATCTAAATATATACTTGATAAAAAATTCTCATCATTTTTGATAGCAGGATCCAACCTCCTTACGTATGTACCTAATGACCAAGTGTGCGAGCGCGTTATAAACTAACACTTTTTCAAATTAATGATTATGTTCTTCTCTTTATTTAAATTCAGCTTCGACAAAACTTTTTTTTATTTTTTTTTCCCTTATTTATTAAAGGGAATATTTAAATTATAAGTTTTTATTTTTAAATTTTACAATAAGAATTCTTGTGGAGTAGAGAAAAAAATAAAATGAATTATTAAATGAGGTATTTATGTTGTTAATGGTTAATGCCGAGGTTGACAAGGGATATAACTTTGTAAAGAAGCAAGTGTTTTGCGGATGTAATTTACAAGTAACAATTTACATTGAATTAGTACAAATTTAAAACAAAACTAGAAAGAAAAAAATTAAACCGTCTTATGTAGATTTAAAAAAAAAATAAAATAATGAAAAGGACATTAGACTAAGTTTATCTTGATGGGAGTGTTATTTTCACGTTCTCACGTATTCCGTCTGCACATCGACTGTATACAGGGGAGTAACTGTCATTCAAGTTGTACGTGTATTAAGGTGTATCGACAAGCAATTTTCAGATTTTTGTTTTTTAAACCTGATTAAATCTTTTTAATATTCCGTTGCATTTTACTCGATGTGTGACCGTTGACCGGTTGCTTACCATAACAACAAAGTAAGTTTCTGCCAGCTTTATGTTGTAATCGCTTTTAAAATTGCACGTACAAATTTTCATACCTTACGTAATTGATAACATAGTAAATTATTATATAAGCTATATCATATCTGGGAATTCTTTATTTTTATACCTGCCTTGTATACTACAGGCTTTTAGATCCGCTCTCGAGAAACGTGTAATTTTCCAGTCGATATATTTCTACACAGCTGTCAGCATGTAAATTTTGAGTTAGCTAAATAATGAGTATGTACATGAAAAGTAACATGTTTTAAACTAAAATTGATTTATAAGCATTGACTTAATAAACTATTTTGTTCATCGAGAAATGAATCTAAAAAAAGAATCGCACACATTTTTATGAAAGCCTTCAGTTAATCCTATGATAAAAAAAAATGTACAATAAAACAGCTTATTTCTTTTTTAAGTAAAATAATAATAATAATAATAAAACACGCACTAGGCATAGAAATTATGCAAGGTTTGAGAGATTTATTGAAAGAAATGCTTCTTAATATTTTGACTTTTTTTCTGGCAATTACGGAAAAAACGTGATTATATAATCAACTTTGACATAAATTAACCATTTCTTTTATTGAAACAAAATGCATCTCGGTGTCGTAACTCAGCACCAACTTTTTTTACCCATTTTTGAAGAGTATGGGTATCCGTCCGTAACGCCTATAAGGTCCGTCTGTCTCTTCCGCTTGGGTAATATTCATCTTTTATGCACAAATCCTTTGATACTAATGATGAAAATGTCATGAGACTTCGTTCCGTAGTGTCACTTTGCACTCCCTACTTCACATTTTGTTCAGACACTAATTCGGGGTTTCCCATGCTAAAACACTTCTTTCTATGATATCGTGAAATCCCATCTCTTATCCTCAACTCCCCCTATATCAGTGTATTAAATCTCATGAAACTATCACGTAACCTTCATTACAAAGTACAATTGTGCACCTATTATTTTGATCGGCTTTCCCTAAACAATACATGGATTTTGCCATTATACTGAAATTGAAGCGCGGGAGGGGGGGGGGGGTAAAAATGGACATAGAGGTCACACGTACCAGATAATATTTACAGCTCAGAAGATATTAATAGATACTGTCACTACTTCCACTGGTTGTATTAACAAATATCCATAAGAAATCTTAAAAATGTTCGGTTTTCTTTCATGTTTTGTGCTTTTTAAGCACAGGGTGTATATTTATTTTTTTTTAATTTATACTTACGAGGGTGGTAATAGGCATTGTTTAATGTATTTAAAAATCACCTCTGATCTGTTTCATTTAATGTCCGAAATTAAGCTACTCTTGGATACCCTCAACATATATTTGTTAATAACATTTATATCAACATACCTGTAACGGTGTGTGTCCCTGATATATAGTTCACTTGAAAATATATCGTCTGCCTAAAAATTGCACAAAAAGAATCAATAAAAATAAAATGACATAATGCCCCAATGTTATCAATTTCAATAACATTTTTTTTTAACTTTAATCCGCTGTAAATCGATTGTTATCGAATCCGCTGTAAATAAAACCAGGTAAACGTTTCCAAAAGGATAACATAGTTCAATCCATTATTCAATGACTTGTATTTTAATGATAGCTTGGTGAAACATTTGATGTGAATCTCAAACTCTCTTTATCTAAATATAACAGTCCCCCCCCCATTTAATATTTATCAGAAAATCAAATACAATGGGCTTTGTACCGATAATCACTTAATGAAAAAAAATTTCAAGCACCTTATTAAATGCAAGAAGCAGCGCCTACCTTTATTTTACATGTTACTGCAGTTCAATTCCTGTTAGACACAAAGCGAAAAAAAATTGAATTCCCTTTTTTCTTATCTTAACGATCCTCTTACACCGCAGTCCAGTTTGTGCAGTAAAGACAGAGTGTGCACGCCTTGTCCTATTTAGCATTAACAAAGCAATGAATATATGTCTATACAAAGGCTTACGGAAGCCAATTTAGGACTTCAGAAAAAAAATGCAATAAAATTTTATAACAATTATTTTATAACAATTCTTGATAACGCATTTAATTCGCGGTAACAAATTTGTTAAGTTTGATATACAAATTAATAATAGGTACAGAGTACGATAATGGTTTTTGAGGGTACAGACATTTTGCAATTTTACAACTGCTATACTTATGTAAGTTTCACATTTTTTTTTTTTATAAATTTGGGTCATAGCAAATGTCAACTTAAATGACAAGGACTTAATATTCCATAGTGACGTCAAAAGCAGCTGCTGAAAGAAATTCATTATATTTTGAAGAATATCAGCAAACTTTGATTAAATTTGATAGTTTTCTATAAACATCCACTTTTATATTTTGTGTATAAAGCTGAAAGCTGAAAAAAACCTTTTTCCATTATCAAATTCGTATTGGTTAATGAGTAATAACAGTATACACTTTTTAAAAATAATTAGTTCGGAAATAAATATGGAACGTTAGCATTCATTCCTTTTCACAATTTTACGATGAACACGTGTTAACCATGTGATCACAAGCAATAAAATACAACTCTGTTGATAAGTTATAATACATATATAGATGAAATTTCTAGCATATCTTTTTATTGTCTAATATATTATATAAAATCTATAACGATTCAGAATGAATGTCGGGAATTTTCTGATCGCTAAATTGCGCACTGCTCAGGTTTAAACTAGACCTTCACGGTAGCTAAGTAAGTGGAGCGCTCGAACCGTGATCGTAAGGGGCCAAGAAAACCCTGGCCAAGACTGGCCTTTGTCGATTTAAAAAGAAGGAACTGCTCTTTCGTCGAGCGCTCGGCACTTTTGAAAAAAAAAGCTTCTGGTCTTTTGGATGAGACCTTAAAAACCTAGGCGCCGTGTCAGGACAGGCGTAGGCACTATAAAGATGCCTAGCTGCTCAAGGTATAAATTTGAAGCCCTTGACAGAAACTTAAATTAATATACAATCAATCAATCAATCAATCAGATTTAGAATATGTATTCCTCAAATATATACATATCTGTGCATTTTTGATATTCTCATAAATGATAGATACATAAATCTTTGAAAAATAATTCTTCATGCTATACTCCGCCCTTCACAAAAAGCCTTACTTGCAAGACATATTCCGCCTTACCCGCATGGCGTATTCCTATGGAACGCCATAGCTGCCTGAAGGTCACTTTCATATTATATGATGTGGTATAACCTTTATATTTAGTGGTGAAGTCATTTTATATAGTATAAAATCATTATACCCAGTGATAACTTTAATATATGCAGTGGTTTTATCATTATGTACAGTGGTAACATCATTATATTTAGTGGTTGGAAAACGTAATGAAGTGATAATATCGTTACGTTATGCTGTACAATCATTATATGCGGTGGTTATTCCATTATAAACATTAATGAAATCTTTCTCTGATGTGATATATTCAATATATACAGTAATAAAAACAGTTTGTGTTGTAGTGCAATCATTATATTATATGAAAGCGCTGCATATGGAGTGCCAAGTTCATTCCATTCAGTGCGACACCTTTACATGAAGTGAAAAATTTATTATGTGCAGTACTAACATCTTTGTATTACATAGTAACCTTATTATATATATATTTTAAATCATGCTATGCAGCGGTAACATCTTTATTTGAGGTGTTTAGTAATAATATGTCGTTGTTAATTCGTTATAAGAAGTGGTCGATTCTTTATATGATGTGATCATTTTATTATTTGATGTGGTAACTTTCTTACATGCAGTCGTAAAACTTTATGATGATGTTGTTAATCCAAATTGATTGTCAAAATGGCCGATACTGCAATGGCACAAATTCTCCAAATGCTTCATTTACAGACAGTACAACCAAAATTTGATCAAGAGAAAATTACACCGGACATAGTTGGAAAGCTTTCTATAGCAGAGTTTCAAGTACTTGGTATATCTAACAGTTCTGATATAATAAGGCTAAGGACTGAGTGTGTTAAATATGGCAGTGGAAAATTGGCCAAAGTAAGTCTACAAGGTGGTGCTCCCGAGTTTGACATTCCTAGAAGCTCTCTAGAAAATCTCCTGGAAAATGGATTTCTTAATTCTGAAATCGCACAACTTTTGTCCGTTTCTGAGAGGACAATATATCGCAGGATGAATAGGTATGGACTAAGTAAGATGACATTTAATCGTGCAACTGACCGAGAAATTGATATTTCTGTCTTACAAACAAAACGTGATTTTCCATTATGTGGTAAAAAAAATGATAAAACAAATACTAGAGCAAAATGGCAAAAAAATTCAGAGATGGCGTCTGAGAGACTCAAAACACAGAGTAGATTCAGCAGTAGTGCTGGAGCGGAAAAAGAAACGACTTTATAGACGTGTCTACAATGTAGCTGGGCCAAATTGCTTGCGGCACATTGATACCAACCACAAACTTGTTAGATGGCGATTTATTATAACTGGTGGCATAGATGGTTTTAGTAGACCGATTGTTTTTTTAAATTGTTCTGATAACAACAAGGCAGAAACTGTATTTCAACACTTTCTTTCAGGAGTTAATAAATATGGAGTTCCATGTCGAGCTCGAAGTGATAAATGTCTTGAAAATGTAGGAATTGCAGATTACATGTTGGCAAGGAGATGATCTAGGAGCCTGATCACTTGTAAAAATGCACACAACCTGAGAATAGAAAGGTTATGGCGAGATGTCTTTGATGGTGTGTTGAGTTATTTCTACTAGCTGTTTTACTACATGGAAGATATAGGCATCCTGGACTGTTCAGATAAGGATCACTTGCTTGCTCTTCACTTTGTATACATGGGGGGAAATTAACAGAAAGCTTGGTGTGTGGTCAAATGCATGGAATACACATAAACTGAGAAGTGTCAAGTCTTCTCCTCAAAACCTATGGCAGGGCAACTACAGAACCCTGTGGGTATTGATAAATTCATCGATTCCAATTTACCCAATGAACTCATTGACAAGGGTGATCCCAATGAAGAGGAGAATGACAGACCAATATTTGATCCACTTACTCCAGCACTCAGTAGTGGTTGTCTTCAAAGATTAAGGAATGAGATCACTCAACAATTCTGGATTGATTGATTGACTGTATGCTTTTTTACGTCCCATTCGAGAATTTTTCACTCATATAGAGACGTCACCATATACCGGTGAAGGGCTTCAAATTTTGACCTTTACTCGGCACGAAGGGTCATTGAGCAGTGAGGGATCTTAATCGTGCCTACGCCTGCCGTGACACGGGACCTCGGTTTTTAAGGTCTCGTCAACAATTTTGAAATACAGGACTAGAAAAAGTGCCTGGGTATAATTCAAAGGCTTAACTAATCAGTTTTTTGTTTTATACAATACAAATGTATATAGCTATAAAGTTGTCATTGGGCAAAAAGTTAGTACAAGCCATCTTAATTTGTGAATGCTGTTTCATGAGGCACCGTGTATCCATGCAGGTGAGGCCCTTAGTTACAAGTGAATGATATTGATGTAGTTTGAATTGATTTTAAAATACATGCACTAATGTAAAAGAGACTTAATCTGTGTAATTCTTGAACATCTTTTATTTAGTGAAAAAAATAAATACAAATCAAGTTGAACAACTTGGCTTTTACTTTTCAAAGGATCAAATAAAGGAGCATGTAATTTGACATACACAATGTACATAGTATTTATGAAGCTAACTGCTGTGCTAAAACAAGTACTTGGAATATCCATTATAAAAATATAGCAAAACAAGACGTGTTTGTGAAACACTTATGCCCCTGTATGGCAGTTTATGGTGAAGGTTAAAGTTTTACAAACCAAGGTTAAGGTTAAGAGATCTTGTTACCCAAAGAAAGGACTTGTGTCAATGGATATACCTCGTAAACATGAAAGCTCAAGCACCAGCCATTCAAAAGTTATGGTCAAGGTTGTTTTCTTAAGATTGGGTCAAACTCCAAGGTCAAGGTCAAAGAGTAAAAATAAATGGTACACAGGGGAAGACCTTGTCATAAGAAAATACACATGCAAAATATGAAAGTCCTAGCACCAACTGTTATGGCAAAAGTTAAAGTTTTTCAAAAGTCAAATGTCAAGGTCAAAAAGTAAATATTCGTTGCTATCCACAGAAAGATCATGTCACAAGGAATATACCTAAGAAATTTCAAACCCCTAATGCTAACTGTTCAAAAGTTATGGTCAAGGTAAGAGTTTTTTTTAAAGTGGGTCAAACTATAAGGTCAAGGTAAAATATCTACAGCCATGGAAAGGTCTTGTCACAATAAATACACACATGAAATATGAAAGCCCTAGTACCTACTGTTCAAAAGTTATGGCCAAGGTTAAAGTTGAGTTAAAAAGAAAGTACAATTGTAGCTTTATTGTGCCCTAAAAATTCAATGTCATCAAAATGTTATGAAACTGGCTTAAATATTAGTTGAGTATATGGCAGTGATGAATCAAGAAAGAATATCACATGAAGGAGTACCGTTCTAGAAATATGACATCATTAATTAAAAAAATTTTGATACTTTTCTCTATTTTAAACAGAAAAGGCCTCAAAATGACCAATTTCAAGGATAATTTCCCCTAAGAAAATAATGTCCACAGCCGTCGCCCACTTTAGTTTTCGGATATGTTGTATAAAATTCTTTAAAAAATACATACCTCAAAATCTTTGTGGGCGATGCCTGTGGACAATATTATCTGAAAGAAAATTTCTAAGAGAATACGGGAAAATGCACAAGTTTATGACGCCACAATTAGCATTTAGAATGTCATATGAGAAAAATGATTTGTATGATCTTTTTGCATGGAATTTCAATGATTCAGAAAACATGAGTTTTAATTTTTTACATCACTTTTATTTTTAAGAAAAAACACAGGGCAAGATTTGTTTTGAAACCGTACCTTGTTCTTTCTGAAAAATTGTGTCAAACTCCAATGCCAAGAGGTAAAATATATTGGTACCTAAAGGAAGGTCTTGTCACAAGGAATACGCAAGTGAAATATGAAAGCCATAGCTTCAACCAATCAAAATTTATGGGCAGTGTTAAATTTAAGGGAGCAATACTGAACCATTTTTTTAAAGAAAATTCATCAGGAATTCTTTTAGTTCATTAATTTGAATATCTTCACCATTTTACAATTATTGTATATAGAGATTACAAGAACATATGGGTGATTAGTACAAAATAGTAGATAGATAAGACAGGCATGAAAAATAAAATACAAAATTTAGTGCGTTGAATAAATGTGAAGTTAGGGAATTCTAGGCCGGGGAGCTCAATTAATTTTTTTTCTTTATAAATGAACATAATTTTCTCACAAATAATTTTGAAACAATGAGTCGTTTATAGTCTTTTTTTACATAAAATTGGTTGATTATTAATTGTCATATAAATGAATTATAACTCACATGCATCGGCAAATCCAGGTTTGAATATTTCGGGGGGGGGGGGGTCGGCAAACTGAAATGTAATGATTGCACTATCACACAAACTGTGTTTATTACTGTATATATTGACTATATCACATCGGAGAAAGATTTCGTTAATGTATATAATGGAATAACCACTGCCATATAATGATTGTACAGGATATAATGTAACGATATTATCACTTCATTACATTATTTAACCACTACATATAATGATGTTACCACTGTATTATTATGATAAAACCACTTCATATAATAAAGTTATCGCAGGATATAATGATTTTATCACTATATATAATGACTTCACCACTTCATATGAAGGTTATACCAAATCATATTATATGAAGGTGACCTTCAGCAGCTGTGGCTTTCCATATATTCCGCCTTATTTTCAAGATGTATTCCGAGTTTGAATCCCACTGTGGGACGTGGAGACCGGTCCTTCAGATGAGACTGTATAACCTAGGTTCCGTGTCGCAGTAGGTGTTGCCACGAAAAAGATCCCTCATTGCTCAATGGCCCTTAGTGTCGAGTATAGGTCAAAATTTGCAGTTTTCCAACCGCCAAGTGGTGGCGTCTCCATATGAGTGAAAAGTACAAGAGAGGGACATTAAACAACAAGCAAACAAACAAACAAACAAGACGTATTCCACCTTACCTGCAATGCGTATTCAGCCTTAATGGTTAGACGGACTCAATGGTTACATTTACATCGTAATCTATGGCCTGTCAAACGTTGCAATATTCGATCTTTTCCATTTTTCAATTTGTATTGTATAATTTTTCATTTGTATCGTATAATTTTTCATTTGTATTGTATATTTTTTATTTGTATTCTATAATTTTCCATTTGGATTCTATAATATACTATTTGGATTGTATAACATTAATTTGTATTTTAGATTTTCAAATTGTATTGTGAAAAAAAAATCAATAGACAGGTGAAGGGCTTCAAATTTTTACCTTTACTAGGCACTCAGGGCCATTGAGCAGTGAGGGGTCTTTATTGTGCCAACGTCTGCCGTTACACGGGGGAATCGGTATTTAAGGTCTCATCCAAAGGACCCGCAACTTTCACTTCAAAGTGCCCAACAAATGGCGAAGGAACAGTTTCTACCCATTTTTAGTCGACTTAGGTCAGTCCCGGTCGAGATTCAAACTCACGACCTCCCGATCACGGAGCGAGCGCTCTTCCGACTGAACTACCGTGAACGGTCATTTTTATTGTATCCGAGGATTGTTTATTTATTTCGTTAAGAAGGATTTCATTGGTCATTAGTCTGCAGAAAATGTTCAAAACGAGCGAGATGTTTCAGGTCCCAAACACAAATTTAGTCTGGTACCCATCCTACAATTCCGATCGCATACTCTCTACAAACTTAATACAAACTCGGCTCCTCTTTTTTGTGGCATGCTAAGGTCGACATTTGGTTCTCGGGGAGTGCGTGGGGGGGGGGGGCAAATTTTACCGAATCCGATTATTTATTTTCATTCTCTCGCAGGAGAGAATATTTATTTCCAATATGACAAGATACAAGGAGAAAGAAGAAAATCTGACCAGACTCCTAATTTTAGTTTCTTGGGGTTGGGGGTGGAGTTGGATGGGGGTAGGTACCACCATTCAAGGTCAATTTATTTATAATACAAATGGGAATTTACAAAATACAAATGGGAATTTATAGAATACAAATAAAAAACTACAATACAAATGAAAAATTATAAAATACTAATAGAGAATTATATAATACAAATAGAAATTATAAAATACATATGTGGAATTTATACAATGCAAATGGAAAAGATCGAATATTGCAACGTTTGACATGCCATAGTAATCTGCCTTTTTTAAGGCTGGTGAAGTCTGCCATGGTGATTAAGCAGAGAACACGGTGAATTCAGGATTCCCTGTATCTTTGACTAAATCTTATACATTTCATTTATGGACTGTGTCAGCTGTCAATCTTTCAGACTTCTACAAGCTTCTTGAATTTACATTAGTAAGGGTGAGTGAAGTGGTGGCTTTGGATACAAAGCATGTTACTGTCTGTAGTGATGGTATTGAAGTTTTTATTAAAACATCTCAAACTGATCAAACTGGTTCGGGAGCATTTGTGTATGCGCAAAAATAAAATGATACAATGTTATTGTTTCAATAATGCAGAATTTTGCTGCACTAAGTACCGATATTAAAAGAGTGTCCTACTTTCCACATTTTAACTTTAAAGCAATGCCAGTTTTCCGTCCATGTTAAACAAAGCTTTGCATATGAATTCAGTCGTCTGAATTTAAAACACTCGTTTCGCATTGAAGGTGCAACCCATATGTATACGAAGGAGCTTTCAGAGGTACATACTAAGCAGATAGGAAGGTGGCAGTCAGCAGCTTACAAATCTTACGTGAGATCACTATCGTTATAAATTTACATCCTGTTCAATATTGTTTAATGAAACAAAAGTTGCAATTCTCATTATTTTGGTGTTAACTTGCTCATCAATTTTAAATTTCAATGTTTAGATTTCATTTGGATCATAGGTTCAGCAATTATTCATTGGGCTCACGTATATGCAAAGAATTCGAATCAAGTTCATCTTTGGCAAGCTGGAATAATCCGACAGCTTGTGGCATGGAATTGGTGGTATGGTTTGGGAGCAGTTATATCCCACTATTGAATTTTGTTGAGCTCTTAACAAGGCACCAAAGATCATTATTATTATTGTGGCACAACAATATTGGTCAAGTTCACAATAAGTTAAGTTGTCTAAAAATTTAAGACAACTTTGGCAAATATTGCTCATTTACTTCCCCAAACTAATATTATATGGTCATATATTTTGTTTCGATATAATTTGATCAATTGCCTTAAAGATAAAGAAGGACAAAAGTGTAGACGTAGGATAAATAGTGCATGTGCTACATGTACGTTTATGGTAAATTAGTATCAGGGTCGTGCTGCATCAATTAGTTTTTAAGTTATCAACACAAGGAATTGTTTAGAAAAGATGTTCATTTATCAGACTTGGGCAATAGTATTTTTATCAATACTTTGAGGGATGCTTTTGATCACCTCTTTGTTGTTATTTTCTTTCGCCACATTTCCTTGATGCTTGTCATGAGCCAATTCAGTGCGAGTTGCACCTTTTTACATTTTAATGCAATTTGTTTTCATTTCAAAATTTCAATATTAAGGTGCGATTTTTAACTTTCAGTAATTCAGTTATTTGGTGCAATTCGTACCTTGTACTTTTATTACTATCTTGGGTCATGTGACTCTCTCCCTTGACCAATTTAATTGGCATAATTTTGCATAGAATGCTGTCTCCGGGAGCACTGTTTTTTTTTTTTTTTTCAGGCTCCTTGGATCATGATGGTATTTTTCTTGCTGATTATTTTTCTATATTCATTAGACTATGCCGCCATATCACCAACATCGGCGCATACATTGTGTTACATTCATTATATCATTGTGTGGCCATGACAAGCACGCCAAAACATATTAAGACTTGTTTTTTTTATTCACTGTATTTACAAACATCTTTAACCAGGTAAAGGGTGAATCTGATTAAGTTTTTTTTCCCTGTTGTTGTCGAAGTCAAGGGTGCCAAGTAACAACCCCAGTTTTGACAGTCAAATTAAAACGATCTAAAGACATTTTGTATCAGACACAATTTTACATATATATGTAAAATATATTTGTAACATTGTTGTCATTTTTAAATGCAAAAAAGGAAAACAAAAGATAAGTAGGATGTGAATTATTCTTGAAACAATACACAGATTAAATAATTGCATCAAAATATAGATTAAAAACAAATGATGCATTCCTTCATGTTATATTTGAGGAAGGAAGTTGACAGTGCATTAGTAGAAATAATAACATTTAAACAAAAATGAGCAATGCTGAAGTGTAAGTGTAGAGCAGAGAAAACAGCTTTGAGTACTATTACTATTTTAGGTGTGTACGAGGATTGTCAAAAAAGTTCTGGGACAATGACGTTTTTGCAAAATTAAATTATTTACCATCACCTCTTTATCCATTTAAGAATTTTTTTTTTTTCATGAAATAGCAAACAGTGAATTTTTCTTCTTCTTTGTTAGTAAATTGATTTGTTAAGCTTTCTTATTTTTTCTTTTCTTTTTTTGTTAATGATTTCCTTGGGGGTTACCTCTCTCCCATCCTTGATAAACATTGCTACGGACATAGAGGGTTTCAAAACATTTTTAATCGCTGACAGATATGCGCAAATGTTAAAATGCAAAAGAAATTTTATCTTTGACATTTATCTGTGAAGGCAAAAATTTTATTTTAAAAGAACAGAAATAAGAAATCAATGATACACAAATTTGAATATAGAGGTAGCAAGTACCTATATCATCATTGTATGTATGTCTAAATCATCAAGGTACGCATATCATATGGATTTGCAATCACACAAGATATATATTTTTTTCGGTTTTATTTTTACACTTCATTCTGCTCATTTAAAAAAAAATTATATCCACAATTCATATCATGACCGATTTTTTTAATACTAATTCTTATGCTATTATTTAAACACTGAATTGTCTATGGATTTTCCTTCGTCCCGATCCTCAAAATGGGCACACGGCGGGTGTGGCCGATTGACAAGGGATGCTTAATCCTCCATGACACCTGATCCCACCTCTGATGTTTTCAAGAGGTTTAATAACCGTTCTTAATCTCCATATATCATCAATTCATTTAATGAAATATGGAATGAATAACAAAGTCAAGCGGTGTAAATTCACGAAAATGACAAGCCTGATGTCATGTTGAAATATGCCTAAAAAATGCTACGAATATCAGGTTAATACCAATGTTTTTCCTACAAAATATATATATATATATATATATATATATATATATATATATATATATATATATATATATTTTTTTTTTTTTGAAATACTGAAACATGTTTTTTTTTGGACATAACCATTGCAAAAAAATACAATGACAAATCACACAATGACAATGTATTCAGTCTTGTTCAATCCATGTACCTCCACTTAATGTTACATGTATTTTAATCTTAAGATAAAACCTCTTAATAGTTACAGGTCGACCATCTTAATTCCTTTATTGCAACATATTAAGTTGCATCGATGTTAAATTACATTTTTTGAAACTGTGTACAAGCAGGGATACATGTGTGTGTGTGTGTGTGTGTGTGTGTGTGTGTGTGTGTGTGCTTCAAATCTCTGACATCTCTATATCAATAAACTTGAAATAAATTAAAGATGTCAATGAATTTAGCTCAAAACACTACAGTATTATTAATACAAAACTGTAACGTACCTATGCAATGTTCAATTTTATATGTATTACTACCAATAAATGTGAAATTTGTGATAAAGAGTTTATCCCATCTAACGGAATTGATTTAACAGAAAACAAATATAGATAAGGAAATTGGATTATATTTTATTAAAATTTTGGTATGCGGAAGAAATTGATCAAAGAGATATAAAGCATTGCGAACTGCTTAAATTGCCCATATTTGAGGTTTTCAAACATGAAAATAACACAGTTTACTGTAATATTCCTTTGCCTAATGTTCTGTGCTTTGACAATCATTGCAAGCACTACCTGTGACGGGTAAGTATAATTCCATAGTTATATATTCTCATAATGAGTCCATGTTGCAAACGAGAGAAGATTTGGCTGTGTTATTTGGTGTTATTTTTTGTAGAAAAAGCGGAGTTACATGCTGCTTTGGATACAAATGGAGCAAAGAGTACCAGGCTTGCATCAGTAAGTTTTATCAAAATGCTATGAGAATTTTTTAATGTAAAAAGTGTAGGTAGGGTACAGGAAGGAATAAATATATTTATCGTTATCATATAATACATGATACAGTAAAACTTGTCTAATTCGGAGTCCATTATACAATCTTTCATAGAGTGTAGTCCTGGATACTTTGGGAACAATTGCTCCCAGATTTGTCCCTATCCAACGTACGGGGATAAGTGTAAAAACGTCTGTAATTGTGACCCAGACGCATGCCGCCATGATGTTGGATGTATCATTAAAATGGGTAATATCTTTCGGTATCTCTACGTTTAACATATACATAAACAACATATTTCTATTTTTAACTATAAAAAAAAAGATTTTATAAAAAGCAATGTCTAAAGAGATTTTGATATATTTTAACAGACATGTATCATTAATAATACCTTCAAAAACATTTTCAAAAGACTCATAAGGTAGACAATTTTAAAGCAAATTAGCGAAAATATGGCTTAACATTTGACAAATCAAAATTAAATCGAACATTTATATGTACATATAATTTCTAAATTAACTTTATAATAACCTTGTCACAATGACAAGAATTTGACATACATACTCTAAATCCCTTCAATATCCCTTCTAAATCCCTTCTAGTTGTGATCAAATTATATTTAAGAAATAGGGTATCATTTTAAAACTTTTATCGGGATGTAAATACGGGTTGGTCATGTGATCAAATTCCATAAAGCCCGAAGGCTTTTTATTTTCAAAACCACTGCGCATCTATGTTAAGGCTTCCCGAAGCTTTAAAATGCGCTCGAAACATAATATGTCATTGCGAGGTCGGTTTTGGTTTTCATTTATAAGTATTGAACTTTAGTACTTCCAATTTATCTAGAGGGTTTCCACGGCTATATATTAACATATTTGTTATGATATCACATGACTTTGTTGATCACGTGACGGTCATTTATAATTTTTTGAAGTGTTTCATATAAATCGCTTCGGCGCAGCTGATTAACATAATAATTATTAACATTTTGTTATATAAATAAACACATCGTATCCTTGTGTATCCGAAATGTGTTTGGGAAAAGTCATAGTATTACTTGGGTACAAAATATTTCCTGAGAAATTCAACTTACCTACAAATTTGAGGGTATTTTCATCACAATATCGTAATCTGTATTAAAAAAAAGCCAACATACATTTTTCCCAAGCAAGATTCAGTTAGACAACAACTTCTTTTTACAGATTTCCACAAAAATTCTCAGATTAATCCTTATTAATCACCTGCGCCAGACTCTTTTATACACACAAAATAAATTCTACCTCCAACCACGGGTATAAAACAGAGTACATTTCAAAAGTATATTTTTCATAAGCATTTTGAACATGCTGAATTTCAATCAAGGGTTGGTAAGCGGTGTATTTTTAAAATTTTCAGACATATAAGACTTAAAAAAACCTTTAACAATCCGTGAATTTTGCAATAGCTATCTAGCATTTTACATGCAGTTTGAAATAAAGTGTAAAGTTCATGACACTCTCCCCGTCACAACACTTCAAGTTTGCAGTGACTTGGCGTCATTTTCCATTATGACGTCATATTTTGGCAGTTCAAAGATGTGAAGGCACAGAGTGCACTGCGATATTCTTCGGGAAGCCTTAACCTTCCTGCGTGTAGTATCCTCCAGTGAAATTACAATAAATAGAATAATCATTCCAACTGCTGCCAACCTTAACCTCTTCTTTGTGAATGTGAATTTTGAGTTTCGCTCATGACGTTGCACTTGTTTGTGACGTCAAAATAAAAATCATAATTTTTTTCTGTTCAGTTTTCGTTTTATGGTGTATTAAATGCCAAAGCTTTCCACACATTTTATAAGCAAAATTTAAGTGGAATATACCTATATCAAAATTCAAAACAAAAAAAGTTACAAAGTGAATCCCTAACATCAGTGTAAGATTAGTCTAATTTTACCATATGCCAAATTAATTTGTACGTACAAATGGTAGAAAACACTGAAGTGTGATCAAATCCCAGCTTTTCCAGGTTTTGGGTACCTTATGAGCTAAAAGTTGTTGAAGGATACCTGTGCTGACATTTTTTTTTCTTAATCCCGACTTCAAAGTACTATTAAATTGACATAAAGTACTATTTTATAAATACAAAAAAAAAACTGTAACCATTGTTTTCTTTTAGAGGAGACATCCACACAACTGGCAACAAAAGATCAGAAAACTAAATCGACCGACAAAACAGAAAAGGTTTTTACTACACCCCGTTCCCCTACGACTGTTGGAACTACATTTAAAGGTGAGATTTATCACAATGACAGTTCCACACTCTCTGATAAGAAACTTGAAAGCATACACCAAACATACCCCTTGAAAAATCCAAACAGTGAAAAAGGCAATGTACTACTAATAGCTACATTAGTTGGTGTGGTAGCAATACTGTTGCTATTATTGTGCATAATAATTGGTTATGTAGTGAAGCAGGCAAGAAAAGCTTGTAGGATTCTAAAAAGTAAGAACCCGAAAAAGCCAGTTAGTGACACTGACCATTACAATTGCTTAGAAGATGTGGAACCGCTGCTCCCTTATGACACCATTAAAGGTTCAGTCTTCAATGGTCTTGCGGAAGTGAAAATAAACTTTGACATTGAAAGAAAACAGTACATACTTGGATTAAGAACACAAAGTGATGAAAAAGAACTGCAAACAACAACTTCAATGAACAAGCAAAATTTGGATACGGTTAAACTGCCTGTACTGGCATCTGATGTTAAAGGGGCTGCTTCTTGTGCTAAAGAGTATTCAAACTATGACGAACCTAATGGGAATATCGACGTAAAGGTGAATTTCGAGAGACATGAATCCACTGCCTCATATCTACTGGTCCTTCCTGATAATGATTCTGGCGATTGTACATCTTGTCCGTCCGGGATTAACTGCACCGATAAACAAAACTGATATCATTTTGCAAGGCAGCAATTAATGTTTAAATCTAAATGTTCTTAATAATAGTGTCATTTAGATACGGTATGTTGAATTGTATTTTGACTTTAAAAAATGACAAACTTTTTTTCGCACGAAAATAAAAGCGTTAGGGTGTTCTTTTTCTTGATATTGTATTAATTTTTAAGCAAAAGTAGGTTTGTTTGTTTGTTTTTTATAACCATGCATAACAATTTGATACCGCTCATTTATAATTCATATCACAAATTCTAAAAAATACAATTGAGAATACAATTAATTTTTACATTTGTAATTTCCTTGTATGTTAAACAATTTGTGCAAACGATTTTCTTGTTACTGTCCCTGAAAAATAGGCAAACGGATAAATGTTAATAACAGGAAATAGGCATTGATATGCATTTTTCGAATAATTACTATTAAAATAGTTCACAGGGCGTAGGGCAGATCAAGATTTCTGAATTAAAATTTATTATTAAAGTTTATTTCAGAAATTTAGGACATATATATTATAAACAAAATGCTTTAAGGAAATATTTAATACTCTTTATGTATGTCTTTTGTTTCAATAAATAAAAATGGAGTTCCAAAATGAATATCTGTAATTATCTTTCGAAGTTTATCTTGAAAAATGTAATTTAATAATTATAATAATAATAATAGGACTACTAGAAACTCATTACTAGTAATGAGAAGGTCTTCCGTTATACTACTTCCTGTTTGCATGAACATGTCTTTTCCAACGTCGGTATTAGGCTAAAATTTATGTAGAAACCAAATAACTTAAAATAATACTTTTTTGCTTCGATTCCTGCCACGATCGGAAGTAATGATGACACACGATTTTTATACGATGCAAATGACCTGATGATTGACTTTAAGTCCTGAAAGTTTTCGACTTCAGTCTTTTACTGTTGCTGAACAATTGTGAGAAAAAATTGTAATTTTGATTACGGGAAAAACACACGACCGGAAGTGAACTGAATAAAAATCTCTGAATTTTCTCCTGACTTTTGCAGTATCTGCAGCATATGTAAAAACATTTCAAATACTTATCTATAAGTAATATTTATGAGAAAGTTAAATCACGAAATAACGTAGTTTATCTCTTGAAACCGGAAGTTTAAAGTTTTTGTTTCCGGTGGAATCTAACATATTTCAAAATAGCGAAAGAGAAGCAATAAAGTGATGCAAGTTTTAAAAAGAAAAGTTGAATTTTTTTCTTTCTTCGATCACTTCCTGTGACGACCGGAAGTAACGGCTGACGCTTTTAACCCCATGTGTTTTGCCTTCTCACCAATGTTTTTTACTCCTATAAGTTTGGTGTCTTACTCTCATGCTGTTTCCGAATCTCGCTGAAATAACTTTTCATTTTGTGGACAAGAAAACACGGGACCGGAAGTGAATTTCACTAAGATATTTCATGTCATTCTAGACATCTGCAGTCTTAATAACATATATAAAAATCATTTAAAGAACTCCATCTATAAGCGATATGTATTGGAAAATTAAAAACCCTATTATGTAGTTTTTCTATTATAACCGGAAGTTGTCGTTTTTTGGTTCCAGTGGGACCAACACATATCGTAAATGTGAAAAAGATACAATTATATGATGTAAGTCTTATTCCAAAAGAGAAAAGTTGAAATTTTAGATTTCTTTGATCACTTCCTGTTACAACCGGAAGTGACGGCTGACGCTCTTAACCCAAATGGTTTTGTCTACTCCTCAAGATCTAAAAGTCCTATAAGTTTGGTGTCTAAATCTCTTACAGTTTCTGAGATCTCACTCGGAGAAGTTTTCATTTTGCGGACATTTAAACGCGCGACCGGAAGTGAATTTTACAAAGATATTTGAGGTTACTCTAGACATTTGCAGTTTTGATAACATATTCAAAAACCAGTACAAATACTTTACCTATAAAAAATATTTATGGGAGAGTAAAATACTCAAATTATGCAGTTTTTCGCTTATAGCCGGAAGTTGTCGTTTTTGTTTCCGGTGAGACCAACATATTTCGAAACTACAAATGAAATGCAATAACGTGATACAAAAAAAGATTCAAAAAAGAAAAGTTAATATTTTCGATTTCTGTTATCACTTCCTGTGACGACCGGAAGTGACGGCTGACGCTCTTATCCCAAATGGTTTTGCCTACTCCTCAAGATCTATTAACCATATAAGTTTGGTGTCTTAATCTCTTACCGTTTCTGAGATATGACTGGGACAAAATATTTTTGAAAAAAACGGAAATCGGACATATCTGACGACACGAAGTGAATTTTGAAAAAAATGAAAAAAAAAACGCCTGGGGGTATTTTCATTGTCTATCATCCCTGAAAATCCGTCCAGCCATCTCTGAGAAATCGCTCCGAAAAGAAAAGGGAAAAAAATAATAATGAAAAGAAGAAACAGCAGAATCACTATAAAGTCTTCCGTCTGAAACGGAAGACCTTAATAAAGTACAAATTCTGTCTCAAGAGAAAAATCATAATATAAAGAATGATAAAATGAAATTTAAAAGGATTCAACAGAAAGAACTAAGTGGCTTTTGTGTAAATAATTTTCATAAAAGTTTAAATAATCATACATATCAAAGAAATAATTCATTTTTTAGGCGTCTAACACTCACTTCAGATAAAAAAAAAAGAAACTATCACACGCTTTGTACAGAAAATAAGACGGGATTTTTTTTTATTCTGAATCTCTCTGACATTATTTTTTTTTTTTTTTTTTTTTTTTTTTTTTTTTTTTTTTTTTAGATTAATTATGGATTAATTTAGACTCGCAATCTTTCACAATACCTTTAAATTAAAATTAGCTAAACAATAACTATGTTAACCGATGGAAATAATCGGTGCTTAGTTCTAACTACTAAATGATTGGCATTTAATTGAAATGCCTATCATCGCCTATACTGTACAAAGCTTTTTTCACTAAAGTCTAAATTACGCACTGCATGAAAAGAACATATATTCATCCAAATCTCTTACAGCACTTAAATGTTTTTTTTAATTCTAATTTCGATTTGTTTTAAGATTAATGTTTCGTTTAATTACTGAAATACCTGTTCAAATCCTGTAATCTGCAAGGCTCGACACTACAGCAACACAACAAAAACATCTAAATGAAAATTTACTGCAGCAGAAAACTTTACTCAGAAAAAAGAGCCCCCACGCGTTCTCCGGGCCTGCACTGGTACGTGTTCCAATAATTACACTGGCTATTGGGAAAATTATATACCGAAAAAAGTGCGTGTGGTAAAGAAGATAAGAATACCCATGTCTTCAGCGGGACCAGATTAAAATCAATAAATTGCACTTTATTTAGAACGGTAAATTTAAATTTGCATTTCAAAATTTAATCTTACATTAGAATTTGTCACTTTGCCTTTGACCTCGAGCGTTCCAGCTTAAGGACATACGCAACGTAGTTTGAACTTAATTGTCTTTTTCCCTGGAGTTGAAGAGTTCCAATACTTAAAGGAACTGTGTGCTACATTTTAATGTCTATATATGCTGTTGTACACTTCCTCTAAAACAAGTTTGGATAAACAAAACATTCAGAATATATGTTTAGTATTTTTTGTATATTTTTCTTTGAATTATACAATAATTTTCATCAATTGATATCTTTTCGAAACCCCTGGTAATGCATACTGAATTTTTGTGTACGAACATCTGATGGCATTATAATCTTAAATTAAGAATATCTTATAAAATTATCAGTAGGTAAGGTACGTTGCGTATGTCCTTAACACGAATCTTCTGCACCATGCTTTGTCTGAACTCTTTTTACAAGGTTGTGGAGACACAGAACTACGCCGTCGAATGTAACGCGAGGAGTCACACCCTACTTGTCCCAGCTCACATTAGCGACCTTGAGGGTTCTTGGCTAGGAGACCTTTCCCTGATAGATCAATATTTCAGACTTTCACCCCTATAACTGTCTCCCGAATCACTGGAATGATTGTATTTTATGATCTAAGGATCTTTCTCGTGGCTCGATACGGGGCCTTTTTCGTGGTTCTGCAGGGGACCTTTACCGTGCCTCGGCCGATGATCTTTCTCATTGCTGTATAAAACTTTCCTCGAGACTTGCAAACTGAGGATCGTTCACTATGAGGAGAGTGTGATAAACTGCACTTGCCTCAAATCCGTAGAAAGTCCAAGAGACGCACTGTTTCTAGTGCTGCCAAATGTTCTACCAACCCACCATAGTGATCAGAGCCCAAGCCACTCAAGTTAGCCAATCAGGATGCGGTCACGAGAATGCCCATAGGCATACTCCAATCAACATGACCCTGATTGTCCTCCTGATACGAACAATCCCAAAGCAAATGTACTCAGGCCTGACATATACTCATGCAGCCCTTACCATATCTGATGGGTGTCCAATATTCATTTTTCCTGGCCTAGCTCTCCCTGCAAATGAACCATGTCCTCTCGAATATTGTATACCCTCAACCAGGATGGTCTGTCTTCGAAAATTCTAACTGTGTCTCGGTACAAGCCCTCATCACACTTACAATTTGTCCGATATACTTGCAATGTGGCAAAGAGTAAGGTTCACTTTATGCATAAAATGGCCCTGTAGATCTACCAATTTATTGACTAATACCCCGTGTACCATTTTCAACATTCTTATAAAGTAGACACTTAGTGCTTTCAGTTTATACAACAGAATTTCCTTTGAAGAGTCCAGGCATTGAAAAACAGGTTGTGTGAAATTGCAATGTTATTGAATTTCGCAGAAAACAGGTGTTTTTGAGAACCTTCAGCAAAGAATTAAAATATGAGCACACCCCTCGATCCAAAAATTAAAATATGTTTTATAATCTTCATTAACAGTTCTTTTACAATATATTTACACATTTTGGATCGGAGGTTGTGCTGTATATGAAATATTGAAAAATGGCAGCATAATTTGGCTATTTTTGAAGAAATATTCAGGATATGTGAATAATGACGCAATTCATGACGTCATAATGCATTGACTAGAAAGAAAATTACGTCATTTTCAGTAGATATTCATTCACCAAGTGCTCAAGTATTATTCATTGCCTTGTTGACTAAAACTATACAGTTTTGAATTTTCAGAAATTCACAGGGCCAAAAAAGGCCCTAAGTGGCTCTTGCTCTTTAAGAGGATCCGCTCCAAAACTGTGTTGAAGAATGCAAAAGGAGTTGCAAAGGAAATAGCTATCAAAATGTAATCTTTTTAACCTAAAAAAAAAATAATCAATATAAAGACAAAAATTTATTTAAACAAATTTTCTCAACATTTTTTTCTACTTCTAATTTACCTATGTGGCATTCGAAGGTCTTGTTTATTATTAGTAAACGTGAAGATTAGAATTACTGGAGTATTCCCCTCTACATCATCAACACACAGAAGGAATTTTATTGTTAAACAAGGTCCCTAGGACAATATAATTTTAACGATAGACGTTTGTAACATTTGGAAGACTCGGATGTACGGGTTTGACGCTCGTCTCTTAACTCTGGTGCTTTTGTCTAATTGCATTAATTAATACATGGGTGTGGAGACCCTAAAATCTGGATAATATGGACAATTACGCCTCTCGTGTCCCGGTGTAAAGACGAATAATGACCCCCCATAGAATAATGACCGGGGATCATTTTGTGCCGTCGAATAATGAACCCCTGGTCATTATTCAACGGCGAAAAATGACCCTTTTGCCCGTAGAGAAAGTGTCATCACCCTTAAAATCTGCATACCCCACGTGAAGAAAAATGACCCCGTAGAATAATGGCCCCTTGTAGATTAAAGCGGATTCAAGTTGAATTTTTTTGGGGGGAAACAAAAAATAATAAATCAAGAGAACTGTTGGCCAAAATGCTTACTTGAGCTAAATTGGGAATAAATCGATGATATGTTGATCTCATTACATAATACAGTTATTGCTATTTTTAAGGTCAATGCAATGATTCAGAATCTAGAGGAGCTAAGGATTTATCGAGCCCAAATGGTGAGGAGAGCATTGTTATTCGATGGTGGAACATCACTGATCGTCCTGACAGAAAAACAGCAATAATTGTTTTATTATATGATTCAACGATTAAATTGATACAAACTGATTAAGCAGACAAGTTCCTTGTTTACATTTGCTCAAGTTCTAGTCAAGCACAGTTAAAGAATCGGAGTTAGCATAAGCATCAGCAGTATTAATTTTGTATTTGAAATCTAGTTTTGGTGCAGCGTAGAAAAAATAAATGTCAGACATAGCATCGAAAAGAAAACGGCGCATTATAACAGGCAAAATGACAAATTACCTTAGAAATATCTTTGATGAACCCCTCAAAAAGTTAATTGATGTAAGGGGATTTTCTTTTACTCCACTGTATCAAAAAGTTGGGGGAAGGGCAAGACTTGCAATGACCATTTTCAAGCGAAAAAAAAAAAAAAAATTGTTCATGGAAATGGAAGGGGGAGGACACCCCACCTCGAGCTTTGATTCTATGTGCGTGAATGTTATGTTCATCTTGTCTACTCAAGTAGAAAATATTTTTTTTTAACTATACTGTATAGAAAGAGGGGGTGGTTACGAGATTTTTAATGAACATTTTGAAACTCGAAATTGCTAAAATTTACATTCAGAAAAGGAGGGGGGGGGGGACAATCCCTCCTCTTTTCCGATTCTTTGTGTCTGAATATTAAGTTCACTTGAATGGAATTTAGATGCGGGTGAAATAACTTTCAGAATTTTTTCAATCTATTTTTAGTTCAATGAAGGAAAAATAAATCCTTATATTCACCTGGAATGTCAATTAATGGTCTGCCTTTAATTATAAATTGAATACATTAATCTACTTCATTATACACTGTATTGAAATGTTTCCAAATTGATTTTACAAATGCATCACTGTTTTAAAGTGGAGTTCAAAAAAATATTCCTCTTACATGTATGTATCCTATTCTCAGACGACCATGTTAAAAGACGAAAATGTACAGTATACTGAGATTTTTCCCTTATTACTTCTATATATTTGAAAAGAAATCCCAATGGAGTAGACCACTGTTTATAAATAAAATTGAATGCACATTATACGATTGTATATATTTCAGACATGCAGAAATTTTATGTCTTATGTTTGCCATGTCTGCTTCATGTTTGGACGTTCTACTGACTATAGACGATAAAGACCAACTTACAACTAAATTGTCTGACAAACGGGATTACCAGCTTTTCCCATCGTCAGCTTTCCTTATTTATGAAGTGATATTCCGGTATCATTTGCATATAATGTTTATATCTACCAACTTATTCGAAACCCAAGAGCACGATTAATTTTTAAATCGAGGCAGACTACTGACAGATACATGTAAGTTGAGGTTACAGGGGTTTCAACAACCTCGTTTGAAGTCAGCATTTCGTAGATTCAATGGTCATATCAATGACCCTGTCAACAAATATAGACTATAATTTGGTCAATTGTTTGGCCTTTGTTTTTATACCAAGTGTTACGGGTCAACAGGGGATGCTTACTCTTTCTAGGCACCTGATCCGACATCTGCAATTTTCGTGGGTCCATTTTATGCCCTATTAACAGAATCATATTGTTTGTGGATATTTTTAAATCATCACTGTTCGTTATCTTCACCTTTTTTTCATTAGGAAATATATAACCACAGTATTTCGTTCCCACGAGATATTATGTCATTTTCGATACATTTTACCTCATTTGCCTGACATTTTATATCATTCGAAATAAACATTTATATATGAAATTGCATAAATTTCCGTATTATTTCCGAAAACTTATCTCATTCCTTTTTTCTTCATTTCTTTTTTAAAGTTGATCCTACTCAAAGCATGCTGATTACTTTGGGAGACATATTTACCAGAAATCAGAACATCTCTCTTGTCTGTTATCTAGCTATAAATGTCTATAATCAGTCAAATATCCAAATATGAAACAAATGGAAGTCAGTCGTAAAGGGATATTTCGTAAATGGATATAACCAATAGCAGCCATTTTGCGATTTTCAATATGTGCTAAGAACACAATAGGCTTATTTAAGATAGAAATATGTATGTTAATTTAATGATGTTTTACTGCATTTTAATTGCGAGTTCGTCCAGTGTTGTTCAAAAAGGGCATAAAGAATAATTATAAATATTGAGGTTCAAATCTTGGCATCAATCGCCTGTTAAAAATTTTGTATCATGCACTCTGTTGGAAAAGGGGTAATTTTTCAACGGGTGTCAATTTTTTATAGGACTCACATATAAAAATATGACTCCTAGGGCTCTTTTTCTACAAAAAATCATTTTTTTCTATGGCTGGGGGGTCATTTTTTGTCGTTGAAAAATGACCCCACGGTCAATATCTAATGGGGGTCATTTTTCGTCTTTACACCGGCTCTTTACGCTCGACCTCGTTTTCCAAAGACCTCGATTTTCTGGAGCGTCCTTGACTGAAACATGTCCTTGTCAGATCGGTGTTTTGATTTATAACCTCTGTTTCTGTCGCCCGGGTCACTGGAGTAACTTTATTTCCTATTAAAGGACTCTTTCTGTGACTCGGACGAGGCCCTTTCTTATGGCTGATACGGATCCTTTCTCAGGAATCTATGTAGGCCCTTTTTCGTGCCTCTCACGAGATTTTTTCTTGAGACGCCACGTCGGACCTTTTCTAGGCTCCTCGACATAAGACCATTGTCGTTTAGAATGTCCTTCAGGAGAGCGTGAGAAATATCGCTCTACGCTCTTTTTCCACAGAGAGCGGTTTTACTGCATGCAGACGACGGGCTACGACTCGCCGACTCAGGAATGTACTTGATACTGTAATTGTCCGCCTTGATATGAATATTAACCTAATATAATTGTACTCCATTGGCCAAAACCCAAACTACTATTACCGGTCAACGATAGGAAATGACTTTGAGACATAGATACAATGTACAATGTACATGTATCCCCTGCCCCATGTTGTAACAGGACCCCCCCCTCCCCCCCACTATTTGTGCAGGCCTTGTGGATGCTTCCACAGGCAGGCCTTGTCCTGATATCGAACTAGGAATCCAATGACTCCCCTGGCTATTAGTCACTAATGGCTGACTGACCTTGAAATCTTGCATGCTTGGGAATTATCGCGGTCTGCCAATCTACAATACCCAAGAGAGCATCTGGGTAAGGTCAACTTACAAGGCATCCATGCTCTTCTCCATTACGAAAAACCCCCGCTTGTGACGTCACGCTTGCCTCATGACTTAATCTGGCCTTCATGTATCATTCCCCCTGCTGGCCTCTGTATCTTGATCAGGGGTATCAAGGCTGCATTTTATCTGGTCTACCCCCTCCAAGAAATAACCCATCACCTCTCGGATATGGTCTACAACCCCGTTTAGATTGACTGTCTTTCCTGGAGGAGTGTATAAAAATCCTGGACAACCCGCAGAAAAACATGTATGCCGTGGTAAGCGATATCTCCTCGCCCCAGTACTTGGTTACGTTATTCGAGATACCTTTCCCCTGGGGCACACTCGAAGTCAACCGTACGCTACCGGCAGCTGGGACTTTCTGTTGGTTGGTATAATCAAATCACCTGCATAATACCTAGTTACCCGTTGTAATGTACATGTTAAAGGTCACCTGAGTTTACGTCCGTCTTCGTGCGTTTACATTTTAACATTACCAGCTTGTTCTCCGGATCCACTGAACCAATTTCAACAAATTTTAGCATAGCATCTATGGGTAAAAGGGGGTAAAATTTGTAAAATTCATGACCCCTGTCCCCCTCTCCTCCTCGGAGGGGGGGGGGGCAGGAGGGGTACGGCTAGAACCATCCCAACTAATGCAATCTTTAAAAATTTACTTCCTTACTCTAATAGATCAATGAGTCAAACGGTCGGCATGATTCTTAAAGCATTAAGCCCTTTACCAAAATTATGAAATTCATGACCCCAGAGTTAAGGGTTCCTCGTGCTAGGGCGGGGCTCTGTTGAATATAATATACTATATTATAGTGAAAATGCATTATTAAGAAATTTTTCTTAAATTTTTTTTATGCCCCCGTTATCGAAGATTTGGGGCCAAATAAATTGGTCTGTCTGTTAGTCTTTTTGTCGCAAAAAACTTGAACCTTGCCCATAATTTTTGATTGTTTAGAACCATGGCTTTCATATTTAAAATTCACATGTGTATTTCTTTTGACAAGACATTTCTTTTATTAGTAACAACATATTTGACATCTTGACCTTGACCTTAGAGTTTGACCCACCTTTGCAACATTTTACCAAATTTAACCTTGCCCATAACTTTTGAACATTTGGTGCTAGGGCTTTATTTTTTTTTCAAATCTGTATTTCTTTGTGATAAGGTCTTTCCTTATGTATAAATACTTTTTACCTTAACCTTGGAGTTTTACCCTTTTTTTTAGAAACCTTAACCTTGGTCTCTACTTTTGAACGGTTAGTATATGAACTATAGGGCTTTCATGTTTCACAGGTGTATTCCCTGTGACATGACATTTCATTGGATACAAATAATTTTTACTTTAACCTTAAAAATCGGCCTACTTTTGAAATTCTTTAACCTTGGTCATAACTTTTGAATAGTTAGTGTCAGGGCTTTCATATTTCATATATGTATTTCTTATAACAAAATGTTCCTTTGAGCACCATGAATTTTTACCAATGGACCTCGACCTAAGCGTTTGGCTTAACTTTTCGAATATATATATATATATATATATATATATATATATATATATATATATATATATATATATATATATATATATATATATATATATATATATAAAACTTTTCAACAGTTGGGGGCTGCCATACGGGGACATCAGTGTTTCACAAATACATCTTGTTTGTTTTCAACAAATCAGCAGTCAGAAAATCAGCCAATGCAGGAAAGTGGTAGAAGATAACTGCAAGTAACCCACACAAGAGATATACAGGCTCGCTGTTGCTTAACATGTCTGATATAGAGGGAGACTCTACCGCATAGATCTCTCGAAAAACTAACTCCCTAGCGAGGCAGTATGGATTCCCTATCCTTCCCGCTACGTATACAGAAACAAAGGGTAGCTCAGAGTCTTACGTAATGCGAAAAGAAACACCTTAAAGAAATGCATGACAATTTTGTTACATATTCTGAACTTCCAGTAGTTTCGTGTAAATTTGAGAGAGAGAGAGAGCACCCGCGTTTACCAACTTGTGGGGAACTCACACCTGACAAAGGACCTTTCTTATGGGGAAAGTTGAGAATTGTGGGGAAATCTCTCGTTCCCCACAAATATGGTCATGGGTATTTTTGGATTCTACGTAGTCTACTGATAAAATTTAATCGATTTGTTTTCATTTTCGAAAAAATCCCCATAAGTCGGTAAAATTAACCCACATTCTGTGTTCTCACTGCACCGTAAAACGAGTGTCTGGGGATGCTGGGAAATGTTCATTCGGAATGCAGCGGGGTTTAAACTGGTTCCCCTAACATCGTAAACTTTCAAAGGCTAACAAGGAGCGGAAAACCAACTTATTGCGGGTAATGGCGGCTCCGAGGGACAGTCATGTGGTAAGTAGTTAGATTTGTTATTATTGATTAGACTTACAACAACCTGCTTAGCTTTAGACACGTAAATCATGCGTGAAGTAATGCATATAGTAGTACATGAAGTTCGTAGTAGAAAAGTAACATTTAAAACCATGTAGTGTAACGTGAAACTTTGGCCCACTTCAGACAGTGTCAGAGTCGTCGATTTTATTTTATAATGGTAACTGTTAATCCTGTTAAAAAAAAATAAGAATTTATATTCAATACTTTACCCCCGGGATCTGATAGGCGTTGGAAGGTTGTTCCTTTTTTTTTTTTTTTTTTTTTTTTTTTTTGCAAATCATATGCCCATGTAGAAATATGTTTGATGGTGCGACCGTTAGCAGGTCCAGCACAATCAGTACATTTAGCTACGTAGCTAAAATTACCAACCGTAGCTTTATTTACCTACCTCAGGTAGCTTTATTCAGCTATTTCAAGGAAACTTCACAATTTTGCTTTTTATTTTAAAAAGACAAAAAACGGCAAGTAAATTTCTACTAATATTCATTCTAGGTATTATTTAAAAAGCAATCTAAAGCAGAGATAGCTTTAACATTGCTGCGTTTAACACTTTTAAGAAAAATATGTATTTCCATTGTTTGAGTAACTGTGTACCACCTTGTGTGCGATGAGGTGTGGATAAGTATGATTACTTCACATTGTGCTCATGTTAACCAAAACTGGTTTTCTTTGTTATTTCACTGAAGAAGTAACTGTTAGGTCACAAATTAACTGTTGTTTATAGCCCCAAAACTTTTAGAACTTTGATTGCAATTGCGCAGAAAAAGACACATCTCCATACTTGCCAACCTCCAACATGTAAAAATCTGGTCATGACCAGATTTGGAAAGTAAAAAATCTGGTCATATAACGCGTAACGACATTCATGACACATTTACCATGATTAAATTAAATATATATGCATATATAAGCATTTGTGTATTGAGAATTATTTTATTAAAATGTGGCTTTAACTTAGAATGACAAAAAAATTTATATATATTGATTAAATTTACATGTTAGAAGAGCATTTAAGGTTTCATAATTCAGTATATTGACCTGAATTAAGTGTGCATATTTTTTAAAGGAAAGTCTTTTCAGAATCTGCATTGCTGATTCAGACTTGTCGAAATTTGAAAATCATTGTCAGACATTTGGTCTGACAAAGTCAAATGTTCTGTCGGACCAGTCAACGTTTTGTCAGACCAGATACATGTACCTTATTTTGACGCTGTGAAAGTCATAGGAATAACAGCACCAAAATGCCCTGGGTTATTTTCAGCAGCCTTTAATCTTACAAGTTTCCTTCCTTGGGATAGAAAGTCTTTAATAAAAGACATAAATGACATGTTTTATGACTTTGCTATAACAAATTTAACTGGATATCGTCAACACGCCGCGTACGCGGCCATTTTTTTCTGTGTTTGTGACCTTCAGCTGCGCATCCCGATCCCGACCTTTATTAAATTTGCATCACGCTCGATTTTTTTCAAACGGTATCTGGACCGACGTTTTCTTAAAAGTTGTCGGTCCAGACAAATTTTTATCGGCCTTGCCGACAGGACCGACAGATTTCGACAAGTCTGCTGATTTGAAGTACATGGAAAGTTAAATGTGCTAAATTTGAAAGTATTCCAATTTTGATTTTGAAGTTATTTTTCCTCGAATTAATTTAATTAACAAGTGCTATTAAATTTACAGTTATGTCTACACTATCTTCAAACACTTTATTTTATCTAATGAAAGTTGTTTTCCAAGATTCCTTGATATGTACATAAATATCGTTTCTCTTTTACTTGGTTCAATTTGTTCCTGCTGGCCCTGATAATGACCTCGTTCTATCGGAAGCCATTTTAAATTGACTTCAAACTTTGATTTTTCAAAACAACTCTCAGGTAATTGTTTACACCTGCACTGATAATTCACTGGTACACGGCCTACTGAACATAGCCATCGGCATTGTTTACATACTATATCCAAGCTTGGGTTGTAACTGGAAGTTAAAAGTGCAACCTAATTTATGAACCAAATCTGGAAATCAGGAGATTTTCGGGTTGTTCGGCAAAAATCGGGTGAAAAGCATGACCCGCCGTGTCATAAAAAATAATCGGGTTAAGGGTTGAAAAATCGGGTGTAACCCGACGAAATCGGGTGAGTTGGCACATTTCCAAGAGTCCGAAGGACCCGCAACTTTCACTTCAAAGTGCCAAGTGCATGGCAAAGGAACAGTTGCTAATCATTTTTTATCGACTTACGTCAGTCATGGCTGAGATTCGAACCCACGACCTCCCGATCGCGGAGCATGCACTCTACCGACTGAGCTACCTTGAACAGTCTAAAGCTAAGAGAAAATAAGCCTTTGGGAATTTTATTTCAAGAGATGACATACATTTCCTATTATAGAATTTTTGCTGTCTAATAATCATATTCTGGATGAAAGAATACCCAATTGAAAGATATTATTAATCACAAATTACTTGAGATTCTGCCCAGAAACCTATAAAATCTAATTATTATCCAGATTCAATAAAAGGTGGTGCAATTGATAAGATATATTCCATGAAAAGAAATAAGTTTACCAGTACTAGTATTCAGGTGTGAAAAAAAATATTAGTCGATTGATAAATCTGTCTTTAATTTACTTGCTCTACCATGTCTACCAGTTGCAAAGTGTAGCAAGCTCAGTGGTAGAGCTTGTCGAAGCCACAAGCAGTTGGGGCATGGACCTCCTCCCCTCTTTTCCATTTTTTTTTTCTTGATAAATCTGGGTTGACATCTTTTTCATATTTTTGTATTCTAATATGTTATTGATAAATGTAACTCTTCTGTCTCAATAAGCTGTTTTTAAATATCTTGTTTTCTACTGATACATAAAAAGAAAGAAAAAATTTAATATTCACTTTTATTTACAGATCGTGCCCTCCATAACTTACATGTATCTATATAAAGGTACAAGTTTATAAAATTTTCTTAGCTCTTGAAGATCCCTGTTTTCTATTTGTTGTTGGGAGTTTGTTGTTACTAATTTATAAAGGAAAAAAAGTTATCGGGAAACAGAGCAAAAAAAGTATTGATTTCTCAGAAAAAGGTGGGGGGCAGCCCCCTTGCCCCCTTCCACTCACATCATGTGTTTATGTACAAATGTATAACTTGTACAAATAAGAACAAAATTTGATTATCAAGTTCAGTAAAATATACTCGAATGTATCATTCAAATTACTCTTTTGACATGTTCCCTTAAGTGTAAAGTCTGCAGTTCAAAGTCTGCATGTTGTCAGGTGTCTGAGATTCCGAAAATGTTCAAGAGTGGGAAAGGGCGCTATACCTCTTTGCATACTTCATAAAACAAGCGCCTATGAAAAGCACTACAGTAAAGCACAAACATGTTTAATGAATTGACGCTTACCATCCCAGTGACTTTAAAATATATTATAAACTTCATACATATATGTAAAATAAATTATAACAAAGCATACTCATCTGTTTCTTACACTTCGATCAATATACATGTAAGCATGCTTCACTTTAGTTATAAATTTGCATCTAAAGAAGGTATTTCCCCTTCAGAACAAGTTATAAAAAAGCTTAAAGTCAGCATGATGATAAATCACTTATGGAACATTGATAAATAATTAAGGATTTAAGATATTTATTTTTTTTATATACATGTGTTAGTATGGTAGTGTATGATACACAGCTTCTTTAATACTGGCTTGGGCTAGTGGGTTAAACTTGTACCTCAATTGCAAGGACTAACCTAGGGGGTGACTAAGGCGAAATAGTCGCTTTTGAGCTCCAAACTTCGCCTGATTTCTGCTTTTTCCTAGCCATAGTGCTCAGGTGAGCGATGTGGCCCCTGGGCCTCTTGTTTTTAAAAAGTTTAATAATGATCAATGTGTGCCAGGTGCGTCAAGAAGTCTCCCTAGAATTTAAAACTTCTCCCTTATACATTTCTCTGAGGGACAAGTGAAGTCTCCCTAAATTTTGGGTCTAGGTTGGTCCCTGAATTGATAGAACACTGGACTGACATGCCAGAGATGGGTTCAAATTCAGTCATTCAAAGACACAAAATTATGTCTCTAGACTAGTAGTGTTATAATCTTATATATAAATATTGCTTTTTTAAAGGGTAGAGGTGGGATGATATACTGATAAACCAATACATACCAATATTTTCTGCTAAGATACGGTTTATGATATATGCATTGAAATATCAGTACGAAACGATACATGAACAACCTATCAAAAAATTGAAAATGGCCGCTTTTACCAAGTGAAGAGATGATATTGGTATTGTAAACGCTCTTTGCAACTAATAAGTCGTAGATAAGAGGGAAAACATTTTCACTCTTGAGCATCCTCGGAAGACGGTTAGGTACTGTACATAGAAAAGTTCAGTTTGTAAAGCATCAGAAAGTATCTTTGTAAAGCATCAGAAAGTATCGTTTCCACAACAGTTAATATTATTAGTTAGTGTCCATCTGCACTAACAGCCAGTAACAAAGCATGGATTCTCAAATTTCATTAAAAAGAATTTGAAATTTTGAAACAAATTGGAAATTACCCTTACTGGAGAAATTGGGAAAATCAGCCGGGGTCTGGGGGCCACTGTCACTGGACAAGCCCTGCTGGGGGGCCCAATTTCAGCATTTTAATGACCAGTTAGAGTGCATAAAATAGCAAAGTAAACCATTTTTCACATAGTCTGAAAATTTTTATAAAAGAAAAAAAAATATTTGTTCTTTTCATTATTGTAAGGGGAATTTTGTACTCATCAAAAGGGGAAAATGGGATATTAAGGGAAATTTTCTTTTGAGGAAAAATAAGTCTGAATATCGGTAGTAAATATGCCCTAGAATATTGTTTTGTAAATTTTTAGTCAATGAAATTGATGAACTTCAAGTATCAGTTTCAAAGCACATTTGATTTGGTTTGTTTATTGTTTAATGTCCTTCTGGAGAATTTTTCACTCATATGGAGAGTATTGGAGACGCCACCACTTTCTGGTGGAGAGCTGCAAATTTTGACCTATGCTTGGCACTCATTGCCATTGAGCAGTGAGGGATCTTTTTTGTGCCAGCTCCTACTGCGACACGGGACCTTGGTTTATACGGTCTCATCTCATCCACGTCCCACAGTGGGATTCTAACCTGCGAAGTAAGGATCAACTCCTTACTCCGCAACTCTAGAGCAAATGCTCTAACCACTGTACCACGTGGGCGACCACATTTGGTTTGATATAGAGTGATATAGAATCTTGATTTATTGTCAAGTAGACAAATATTGAAATAAAATACTAAATTTTTGTGTCACCTGCAGAGCAGAGCGGCACTAAGAGATCACTTTACCAGGTGTCTGTCTGTCCGTCTGTCACACCCTATATCTCAAGATCTGTAAGAGGTATGGATTTGATATTTTGCACATATATTGCTTGGCACTATGGCTTTTGTAAATTACCATGGTTACCGACCTCTTGACCTTTGACTTCTTTTCAAAATAGTTCATAGGGCCGATTTACAGCATATTTTTGACATTTAAAAGGTATTTCTATGCCATTTAGCATGTGCACTGTTTGTTGTAACACAATATGAAAAATACCAGCATTACAATCCACTTGACCTTGACCTTTGACCTACTTTACAAAAAATACCTTGGGAGTTTAGGTTAACTTATGACTTTTGAAATTGAGAGACAGGATTTTGATATTTAGCATTTATACATGTTTATGAGCTCATGATACTGTAATTTGAATCTGTATGATATTCAGTTACCACATAAACTTATATTTTAATAAAATACTATGCAAATACATCGGGACAAGGTATTCCACAATGGATCATGTTAAGACTGACAATTGCTGTAAAGATAGACTGAAATCTCTTTTGGAGGATTATTGGAAACACATTTAGCTCATGATAAAATTATATTTGCTATTCGGGTCAAAAATCGGTGTTGAGTGATGTAGCTCATAGACTTTTCTTGTAATCATGGGTAAAAATATACACATATACTAATGAAAAACTATTATTGCAGATTTTGGAGTTTTCACAACAAGAGCAAACTTAAGGCAACTTTCTTCTTGAAAATGTTGGAGACTGAGACGCAGATGTTAACAGACAACTCTGCATGGAATTGGAGGATAAGAGTATATAACTGAATGCATTCTGTCTGGATTTCTGTATGGTGACAGAAGGCTTTGGTAAGTCAAGATAACTGTAAAAGATCATAAGTAAACAATTATCATTTTGAAATCTATGCTTCCATTACCATAAAAAAATATTCACTGACCTCATTTGCTGACCTCATGGTTATTCAGTCTTTGAAATGTACTTTTTTGTTTTCAATTGATCTTACTTGAAAGGAAACTCAAATTAACTTTGTGCTAATTTTAGCCCTTTTTTTCAAATGAAACCCTAAGTCACTCAGATAAACTATTTGCTATCTGCTTTTGTCCATCCTTCTTTAACATTTGAATATTTTTAGCTTCTTCTCTGGAGCCGATGAACCAATTTCAACCAATTTTAGCAAAGAATATCTAGTATGATGAAGGGGAACAAAAATTGTGAATTTCATTATCTCTGCCACCCCCTCCCTTTGGGCCTGAGGGATGGGGCTAAACCCATTAAAACTATTGCAATCTTTAAAAATCTTCTTTTTTTTTACTCCTGGAAATCAAGCAGTTGAATTGCTGCCATGGTTGAATAAGCATTAAGCCCTCTATCAAAATTTTGAAATTCATTGTCCCAAGGTCAGGGGTTCCGGTGTAAGGGTGGCACTCCATTGATTAAATATGGTGAAAATGCATTATTTCTTTGAAAATATTCTTCTCTGCTCCTGGATATGAAGCAGA
Organism: Saccostrea echinata; assembly: GCF_033153115.1. Lineage (NCBI taxonomy): Eukaryota > Metazoa > Mollusca > Bivalvia > Ostreida > Ostreidae > Saccostrea > Saccostrea echinata. The sequence goes on from NW_026889781.1 coordinate 1,058,577, forward strand.
CAGACTAAGTACAAAGTTATGATGAGCACCTCTTCCAAAATTATTAATTTCATGACCCTTGGATAGAGGGTTCTAGTGTTAGGATGGGGCTTTAATGATAATTACATGTATAGTTAAAATGCATTAATTCTTTTGAAAATCTTCTTCTCTGTCTCTGATTATTAAGGGGAAAAACTAAGTGCAGGTTATAATGAGCAAGGGTGCTTCTTCAAAAATTGTGAATTTCATAGCCCCCAGGATGAGAGGTTGGAGGGTGTGGTCTATGGATAATACAGGTATAGATTTCTTTGAAAATTTCTTTTCTGCTCCTGAGTATTGAAAACAATACTAAGTTCATGGTTATGATGAATAAAGTCGCCTTTTCCATAATTTTGAATTTTATTCCCCAAGGGGTCAGTAGTTTTGGTGTTTAAGGGCAGGGCCCTATTGGTTATATAGTGAAAATGCATTATTTCTCTGAAAATCTTCCTTCTTTGATCATGTGCATCAGGTTACCAATCTTACTACATAGTTATGATGAGTAAGAGTGCCTCTTTTAAAATTGTGAATATCATGGCCACTTGTTTTGGTGCTAAGGCATGGTTCTTTTATGTAAATCTATAGTAAAATAATGCATTGCTCCAAAAGCCAGTAGTGATAAATATTCCTCACAAGTCAAAAGTGATAAATATTCCCCACAAGTCAACAATGATAATAAATATTCCCCACAAGCCAACAGTGATAAATATTCCCCACATGTCAACAATGATAAATAGTGATAAATATTCCCCATAAGTCAACAGTGATAAATATTCCCCACAAGTCAACAGTGATAAAAAGTGAAAAATATTCCCCACAAGTCAGCAGCACAGATACTTATGGATAGGACACCCCCCCCCCCCCCCCCTTAGGACTTGGACTTTTTTTCAGAAATTATATTTATTACACTTATTTATCATGTGTACCATTGGAATAAATCTGTAAAACCCTAGAATAATCATTCCACACAAAAAATACCCCACTATACATTATAAGAGAGAAAGGTATGCCTCATCATGTTTACATTGTTCCCCCTGCTGGTCTTTCTGGGTTTAAAAACATTTATTGGATGTATGGTGGTCGAAAGTGTTAAAGTAGCCCCCCCCCCCCAATTTTTTTGGAGTTATTAAATTGTATGTTACAAAGCAAGCAAAGATGCAGTATTATTGGAGCTAGATTAGGTCACATTATGAGGTCCCAATTTTTCATGGGGATAAAAAAGTTTCTGAAGAACAGCAGAGCTTAAATGACTCAAGTGAGCACTGTTGTACATTTGACATCTTTTAGAACATCTTTATATTTAAGATTAGACTTAAGTTTATAGGAAGCTATTGATCTTAGGTTGAGTTGACTTCTTTTTCTCTTTGAAGATAATCAAGACAATCAAGAATTGGAGTGGCTAAGAATCAGATGGAGACCAAATGTCAGTTCACATGGAATACCAGGGTTTGCAAAGGAGGACATTGGAACTGGCTTAAGTATTCAAATTTCTGATGGCAGTTGATGACAGAAGATGTCATACTTAGGGAAACATTAGATTAAATTACTTTGAATGGTAAGACTTGGTTATTATACCCTGTAAAGTTCAGTATATAAACAAGATATACTGTAAACCAACTTTGACTTGTCTGCAAGAAAGATCTGCAATTTTTGCAACCTTCATTACTTGCAAATATTTCTCATTACAAACCAATCATAAGTTGTGACAGTGTATTATGGTAGAATGTTTCCTTCACTGCAAAAATTAATGCTTACTGTTGCAGATGGATTTCAAGGTAAAGAATCCTGAATAAAAATTGTCGGGAATAATAGTTGGTTTACAGAATACATGATTGTGCAGTTGAACATAGGTATTTTGAACACTGATATCTCGAATACAGTGGATATGTGTGTAATTTTTAAGTCCCAATCACTTATTATATTTAATAAGTATTTAACCCTTAACATCTTGAATCCTCCCGATATCTCCAAGTTTTTCCACAGTTCCAATGATAGTTCGAGATAACAGGGTTTGAGTATCAGGGTTTGACATTTATTTTAACAAGTACTAGACATGTCAGGCTACCTTCCTTAATTTTTACTAACCATAAAATCACTTGCCCTGACCAAACTTCTTTTAATTGCTTATTTTAATTGTTAACTTTTGAAACTATCTCTTATGCGTGTCAAGAATCTGAACAGCCATTTTGAGTCTGGTTCATTAATTGGGACATGAAAATTATGAGCCTTGAAGACATTCAACAAACTTTACTAAAATTATTATCCTAAATATTATTAAATACAGAAAGTGTTATTTGGTAAGTATTTATACCATATCAATACGTTTCAGCCCAGACTTGTCTACTACAGCTTAAAAAAATACAGTGCTACCTCGGTATATTGCCCTCCATCATATTGCCACCCTCGCTTATTGCCAGGAATTCTTGAAGAACAGATTTCCCCCTGTATTAATACACCCGTTATAATGCCACCCCTGCTTATTGCCATCTGCCACTGGTTTTGGGAAACAAAAGGTCAAATTATGTAAGAAAAAATCCTTGGTAACAATGTCAATTATCTAGCGTGCGTCGGTAATTTGGACACCACACCCGTGCTTTGACAGTGGTTGCGGTGAAGTGACTTGCTGGACTAGGAATTCAGCTAGATTAAAGATAATTGTTGCATAAAACTTAAAATTAGCAATGTCTTTGGAGTGTGTTTATAAGATAGAAGAATTATTTCATCACAGTAATGGAAACGTAAAGCGAAAGAAAGCGTACAAATTTAGATTACAAAAAAAGGATTGATCAACATTCGACCTATTTGATTGTATATCGCCAATTATTGCTTATCATGGATAATGCACAAAACCATAATAAATGCAAAAAATCATTTGCGTCCCCTTAGATTAAGAAGCCATTCAATCAATCAAAAAGGAAACCCCATATCTTTTTTTAGACTACTATAATTCCGCACATGAAAATATTAGGAGTATTGTTAGCCTATCATGGATAATGCACAAAACCATAATAAATGCAAAAAATCATTTGCGTCCCCTTAGATTAAGAAGCCATTCTATCAATCAAAAAGGAAACCCCATATCTTTTTATAGACTACAGTAACTATAATTCCGCACATGAAAATATTAGGGATATCGTTAGCCCTGAAATTTCCTTTATTTGTCGGGCATATATTGGTTTGATTGATAAATATCAAAACAGAATCGGAAGAGAAGTACGCAGGTATTAGCAAACATGAGCATACATGTCTAATTTAACGGGTTGACGTGTTCTGACATGTGACTTACCATTCGTCAGTCATGATGCTTTACCAACTGAACATTTTAACCGATTCAGAAATTCTTGAGATGGTGAAATAATCTACTTTTGTTTCAGATGACATTAATGATAATTCTCAAAAACTTTTTTTTTTATACCAAGAGGCTATAACGGCCACTGACATCTTTGTCATCGGGTTATTAAATTCTTATTCAACATGTGCATGACGAAAGGAAATTGATGTGTTCAATATTCTGATATTTTTATTGCTTTTCAGTCAAAATATTGTAAACAAAAAAAAAAAAAAAATAATGACCTTTATTACAAAAAGAAATGAGAGCTGCCCTTCTATCATGTGACATAAATAGATTGTAACGGAAATAAATTACGTAATCTACATGTATTTATTTTGTTTTGATTACCCATTGAATTGTAATTTATGTCAGAATATGTTATATTGCCACCCTCGCTTTAATGCCAAAATCTGTCTTGGACAAAAGTTGGCAATATATACTGAGGTAGCACTGTATTATAAAAAAATTTTATGGCTAAAAATAACAATTGTGTTATGAAGGGAATTTCAACTTACCGAGCAATGGTTGTGTTTACATTTGTAAAAATAAGATTTTTTTTTTTTTTTTTTTTTTTTACAATTTTGAATATATTTATTCAAAAGACTGAAATGGAATTAACAGTTATCAACCTGACCAAAAGGTCTAGTTCACATACATTGCACACAACCATACCATTCATTTAACCAAGTTGGTCTGATGTGCCTTAGTGTTAAACCCTGATTATAGATGGCAAAGTTCTTCATTTCAGATTACTGGTTAGCCATTTTTGGGAGACATGTATCAGTACTATAAAGACATTTATAGATAGGTCTATAAATACAATGCATCAGAATACATTTTTATGACATGAATATGGTCAGGACATATAGAGTTTGTCATGTCCGTCTTCCGTCCTTCCATTATGCTTTGCATTTAGCACAGTTTAAAGCTCAGTTTCAAAGAAACTATGATAGGATCTTTTTATCAAACTTCATATGCTGATACATTTGGAGGAGAATTATTCAACTGCATCAACATTTCATGATCATGACCTTTCCTTTGACCTTGACTTACTTTTCTTAAATTTGTGTTTAGCTCAGTTTTAAAGAAACTCTTCAAGATATTTTTTATCAAACTTCATATGCTGATACATAAGGAAGTAAGCTATTGAACTGCATGAACCATTTTTTACTTTGACCTTGCCAATTGCCAAAAAATTGCCAATGACCTGCTTGGAAACATTGATATTTTTTGTTAATTCAGATTTTTCTGCCCCCGCCATAAAATGGCCAGGGGAATATAGTGTTACTCTGTTCTGTCATTCCATCATTATTCACTTCCCGTTCATTATCTCTGCAACAGTTGGACACATTCAACTCAAATTTGACATATGGATATGTCATTTGAAAATGCAGGTCAAGGTCGAATTTGGTTATGGTCCGATGATTTTTGACAGAGTTGTTTGTCTTGAACTTAGAAAAAAATAAGAAATGTTCAGTTTCCACTCTCTTACTTTTGTAGGGATGTATGTATAAGGTTGAAATTGCATGTGCAGGTATTTTTACCAAAAAATACAGGTCAAGTTCAAATTTGGTCATGGTCCGATGATTTTTGACAGAGTTATCTCTCTTGAATTTAGAAAAAATTAAGAAATTTTCAGTTTCTGCTCTCTAACTTTTGTAGGGATGTATGTATAAGGATGAAATTTTTTTTACCAGAAAATACATGTCAAGTTTGAATTTAGTTACGTCCCCTGAACTCAGAAAAAAAATCTTTTGTGCAAACAAATTTAAAACTGAATTTGGCATTTGAAACTTATTTAACTGCCTGCAGAGTCATTTGTGGCATTCGACACATCTAGTTCATACAATATATACAATTCAGGACATTTCAAGAAATGTTAAAAATATGACATTTAAGGGGGGGGGGGAGGATTTATATAGCTCTTTTCATGTTGCATTACTAATATACCCTCGGCTGGGCTTTCATGTCCTATGGACATCTTTCTTGTCTTTTCATTCTGTGAGATTTCTAATATTTAAGTTTTTAATATGCTTATCATTTGAATGCCTTCCAAGTTCATGATTTTGTAGTTGGTATTTCACAAATACTCTGTGCCATTTGACAAACTTGCATTTTACATCTCAGGGGGTGAGGGGTGTGCAATTACAAAAATTGGCAACTAGTTGTATTTTTTGTTGATATTTCCTACATTGCTTTAAATGCTCATGACAGATGCTTTCTTTTCAGATATAAAAACATCAAACGACAGGGGAAAAAAGAGGACTGCCTATTTCCGATATATCGATCTCTTCACATAGCAACACCCAAAGCACTACCATCGAAAAATTAAAATCAATATTTAGGAAGAAAAAATGAAGACATTGATCATAAAGAAAAGAAGTAGGAAGAGTTTTGAATATTATGTCAAGTTGTCAACAACACCACAGATCTGGAAATGGATTTTCTTGCCTCATAATTTATATTAAGTGCATTTCATGCATGACTTTTGATATAACTGTGTTCTCTGTATCACAATTCCTCCATCATGTATACATGTAGAGCAAGGGCAATGTTGCAGCCATCACATCTTGTGTAACACAGCAAAACAACTTTTTATTGTTTGGATTTTAAATGCTTATGATTATACTTAAAATTGCAAGAAAAAGGACTGTACCTGTGTAAAGTACAATGCAGCAATATACAAAAAAGATTGTGATGGTGTTTTAAAAGAAAAATGCTAGCAGAACGTCATTTTCTGTAACGTAACGTCGTAGGGCGGAAAAATTTCATTGATCGATTTTGCATGTATGAATATGTGACTTTGAATTAAAACTAGTATCAATAATATAATAAACATCATAATTAATTTAAGACGATTAAAAGCATTTGGAACTTGATTTTACTTGCCGTCTTTATGGTAACCTCGTGTTTAACTGATTGAATTATATAGATACATGAAGTAAAAACTAGAGATACTGTGAGCACTGAGCTCACAAAATGATACCCTGCCTATCATATATTTATAATGGCAAAGTCCATGTTTTGCTATGGGAGACCCGAAATATGTGTCTGATCAAAAGTGAAATAGGAGGTGCACAATGGCACAATGTAAAAAGATTCTGTGAAAGTATCATTAAATCTTTAATTTATTCAGGCGTATAAGAGGAGTTGCAGATAAGAGATGGGTACCCTAAATATTATTTAAAGAATGGCAGTGTCTATGTTTTGCTATTGGAAACCTGAAATATGTGTCCGATCAAAAAGTGAAATAAGAGGTGCACAATGGCACTATCTAACAAAGATTCTGCGAAAGTATCATTAAATTTTATTGAGTGGTATAGGAGGAGTTGCGGATAAGAGATGTGTACCCCAAAGCGTAATGGACGGACGGAAAGGACACCCCCATCACTATATACCCCAACTTTTCAAGCGGGAGTATAATAATCTGTGTGACTGTCTTGGAATATTTTCATTCTACCTGGTCCCTATGATAATATTAAAAAAAGGAACACTCTATTTATATCCCTTCAACACATTTTTGAGCGATGCTTCGCTCCTAGTGAAGTATTGTGTATAGATCATCATAAACAATATACGACATGCTTCAAATGCCGATAGTCTGACCAACTAAGTTTTCCGGATTTTTCAGATATTAAGCTGATCTTTGTCATGTGCGTCCAGGCACATAGTATCGTTTTTTAAAGTTGGGAAGGGGGCAGTCGGGAAAAAAATAATTGACAACATACCTGAAATGATCTTGAAACGAATGTTTCTGAACTGAAGAGCTAATTATTATCACACGTAACCATTGTGTAAAATCCACACTTTCGATTTCATTTGCACATTATGGTTTTTATGGTTTATAAAAAGAGTAGAGCTACACTGATATTGCTGATATGTGGGTCACTATCATAATTGAAATACATGTACAGGTGCTCATTTATCCTTGTTTTATTGTCTCACAATCAGCACAAGATTGATTTTAATCAACAAAAGCTTGCTTAAAAATATTTTACTCGAAGAAGCAATAAGAGTTGTCCGTACATATTGTTTTCAATTTTCTTTATGATTTTTTTTTTCGTGAAAAGAGGCGCTGCCAAACCAGTCCCCACCCCCCTTCTCATTGAGGAAAAAATAAGAGGAGTAGGAAAGTCTTTAACAATTTTCAATTTCTAGATTGATTTCTATTAATTAACAATAAAGAAAGTTAAATTCAAGACAACCTAAGAGAATAAAATAAAAATAACTACATTAGATAAAAATTTTGTTGCCATTAGTTTGTAACACCCCCCCCCCTCTTTTTTTCAATCTCAACTGGAAGTCTTGGATCTACCATTCTACATATCATGATACTAATAGTTTATACTGAGGGAGGAGGTACATGTACAAGTGTACTAACCAGAATAAGCTGACAATAGATTTAAAAAAAGAGTAAAAATTATTATCCAAAAAAAAAATCTACTTCTTTGGGTTTAAAAAAATCTAGCTATAAACAACTTACGGCCATACGTTTTAAAGAACATATTCCCGTTTTATTGATTTGTTTTTTAAAACACATTCTAAGATCTCTCTCTCTCTCTCTCTCTCTCTCCATGTGTTTTCACATCGCTGAATTCTTAGATAAAACCGTATACTAATAAAGTTGCAATGAAGAGGTGATGACGGATAAAAACTTTGGGTAAATTGTATGTAGTGTACTTATTTATTTAATTTATGTTTTGTCTAAATAGACCTATAATCACTACCCTTTCACTGACTGACGATCTGAAGCATAACTATACTAATAATTAAATTGTGTTAGTTACAATGAAATATTTGGAGCACAGTACAAAAAATGCATAAATATTTTATACTGATGTCTAAGATATACGACATGCATTTAATGCAATTTTACTCACTGGGGGTATATTTGAATTATGTTTCACAAAGGATGACAAGATCGGGTATATGTTTTATGTACATATGCATCAATAGCCTCACTTCGATTTTAATAAATACAGACATATTAAAAATATACCGATATATTCTTTTGTTTTTGATCACGGGCGCGGGATCGTCATGTGCAAGTGTTTTGACGATACCCGATATCGGTGCTCACATAACTGTATACTATAACTATACATTATTTTGTATCAGCTTGTATAAGCCATGGATATAACTGAATTTTGTTAATCAACTGAGATGATTCTTCTGCATGTACATAAAAAAGGTGGATTTTGGTGCGGAAATGCAGATGATTATCTTAATGCGTATTTTTTTCATTCCTTTTTTTCAATTTTTTTTTAAAATTTTCACTTTGGACAGCAACCCATATCATTATTATTTCGCTTGTTTTAAAAAGGTATAGCGTGATATCTTTGCTACACTCTCTATTAATTTGTTTACAATTTAAGTCATGCCTGATAACACTACTAACAACAGTATTTTGAATTATTTCAGAGAGGGGAGGGGGGAGGGGTAGTAAAGAAAGACACCGTGGCGGGAATTTCTGATAACTTATATAATTTGATGGTATCATCCAGTTGAGTTTACATGTAATTAAATCATATACATGTAAATACATGTAGGGGCACTATCTAGAGCGTTAAAAACTTTTCAGCAACATCCCAAATAATTTACAGCCTTTATGACGTCACAACTGACGTATTACTAGTAACGTCATACATAATGACCTAGTCATAGTAAAAACCACAAAGTTTTTCCAGACATTTATTTCAGAAAATGTATGTAGTTGACTATTTTTCACATTTAGCGTTTTAAATGAACAATTTACTGATTTTCTAGCATATTTTGTGAAATTTATATTTTTTTTATTATTACATGAATTGAATGTAAACGATTGATCTACAAATTAAGGATTATTTGATCCAGCAAAATTTAAATATAAAATCAGATTTCATATTGGCCACAGCCACGAACAACAACGATATTAAACATAAAGATTTGTATCGGTAATATCTATATCTATGGGAAGTATAAAAGTTGTTCTTGACTGTGGCCACATCTAACTTTGGGAAAATCTGTCGAAAAAAGGCATTTTTTTAACGTTTTTATGAAACCGTCGCATTTTCCAACCGTCGCACGTGTTTAATGGCGCATTATATAACGATATAAGTTATGTATGGAAAAGAAGAATGCTGTCCTCTAATATTTAACGTATAGTACTCTTCTTGAACCGAAACTTTATTTTTGTGAAAAACACAGGGCCAAATATGATGTTTCGTGGCTTTAGCTCTTTGTCTTGGAAAAAAAGGAACATATTACAAGGATTATTAAGAAAAAATAATATGAAAGAAAGCAAAGGTCATCACTATTATTATGTGAATTAATAATCTTAGCTCTCTGATTGGCTGAGATCCAACATGATAGAAAAAATACAACATGAGCATTAAGTTCACCTGCACGTGACTTTCCAGGTGAAAATATTATACTTATTGCTGTTTTTGATGTCAATACGATGATTTAGACACCCGAGGAGTACATTATTCACTGAGCCCGAAGGGCGAGGTGAATATTGAAGGGCGAGGTGAATATTGTACTTCGAAGGTGTCTAAATCGTCGTATTGACCTCAAAAACAGCAATAACTGTTTTATTATATGATTATCTATTTTTGGTCCAATGAAGAATAAATAATTCCTTATATTGACCTGGAAATAATTCCTTATATTGACCTGGAAGGTCACGTGCAGGTCAATATAACGTAGCATTTTCCCAACATTGTTGGATCTCGGCCAATCAGAGAGATGGGAATTATTCAATCATATAATAAGAATTTTTAGCTGCAATAATGTAGCCCTCTCCAATATTTTTCATCTGATTTCAAAAAAATATCGGAGAGGGCTACATTGTTGCAGTTAATGAATTTTGTCTACATTGGACTAAAAAATAAATTGAGAACTTCCTAATTGATAAAATTAGAACTGAAAAGTTATTTCACCCGTAGAGGGAGGGGGGGGGGCACTTTTTTCTGAACGATGTCTACCATCGGTTAAGTATAAAATGTTCGTGGAAAGGCTTTTTGCTCTCCCCTCTCCCTTTTTGATACAGTATGATAGTGTCACAGGCGACATTATGTACCTCCCATAACTCCACATATTGTCATCTGTCGGTATATCTTATTGCAGGCGACAACAAAATTTGCGTACCCTGAATGTACATATTAAGATAATGCTGGTGATAAAGATGATGATACTGATGAGGAAAGTTAAGAAGGCTTGGTAGCAGACAGGTTGTACATACATGTACATATCTCTTTAATTTGAAATATCTGAAATATCTATCTAAATCGCATCCTACTATTAATTTAACTTTTTAAAATTACACTGATATCCAATGCTTTTGAAGGTTTAATCACATACATGTAGCTTCTATGGAGGCAGGTTTATTGAGAAGACTTTTAATCAAAAAGGTCATGGACCACAAGGCTTACTGAGAAACTTTTGGCCTGTTGTTCTACATTAAGATCCCCCCCCCCCCCCCAATATACACTGTACATGTATTCGGATGTAAATTTCTGATCGCCTTTTGTGACCCAACCCAATATACAGCGGACGTGATTTGATAAAAAAAAAAATGAATATTTCTAGTCTCTACCATTGGATTTTTCCTCTTTAGTACGGTTCCTTATGGCTTTGCTGTTCTTTTAAAATCTACACCAAGTAAGGAAGCTTCCACACAAGTTTCAGCTTTTTTTTTTTGGTCTTGTGGTTCTTTTTGTTTTGAGCAGTGAGGGATCTTTTTCGTGCCAGCACCTACTGCGACACGGGACCTCGGTTTATACGGTCTCATCCGAAGGACCGGTCTCCACGTCCCACAGTGGGATTCGAACCCGCGACGTAAGGATCAACTCCTTACTTCGCGACTCTAGAGCAGACGCTCTAACCATGTCTTGTGGTTCTTGAAAAGATTTTAATGACCCTACCATATCTTTGGCTTTTCTTGATTATTTTCCACAAAGAGTGATTTAAAAAGTCACTTGAGCATCCAGCTCAGTTGAGCCAAAATTTGGACCCCCCCCCCCCCCCACCCGACCACCACCATAATTATATTGGCACATGTATAAGAATAGCAAAAAATACTATCTAGATACATATTACTACTGAACTCAAAAACTATATATAATGACAACTGACAAAAGAGAATATTCAGGAATTCTGAAATCTTTGTAAATCATAGTCGTGTACAATGATCCTTGACAAAAATTTTTTACCACAAAATTTTCTCTTTTCTTTTTTGCGAGTAATTCTACTGTCTGTCTGTCTGTCTGTCTGTCCGTCTGTCTCCCTCCGTGCGTGTTTGTGTGTGTCTTTTTGTCAATCTCTTCACGGCCCCAGTAAATATTCGCTATTACACGATTGAATAATTCCTATCTCCCTGATTGGCTGAGATTCAACAATGTAGGAAAAAAATGCTACGTTATAGTAACATGCATTTGACCTTCCAGGTGAATATAAGGATTTATTTTCTCTACATTGGTCAAAATATACATGTAGATCGGGAAATTGATACCAATAGTTTTGGAAAGCTATGTCACGTGCTACCGACTTCCACTCAGGTGAACATATCATTAGGGAATATATAATTTGGGGTGGGAATGGTTTTGGGGTGGAAGGGACCCCCCCCCCCAACACTTTTTTGTGAACGTAAATTTTTACTTTTAATTTAATTAGAATAAAAACGTTCATTGAAAGGCTGGTCCCCAACTAATGGTTCTTAATACCCCACCCCTAACCCCACCAAACCCCAAATAAAATTTGAAGTAAATAGAATTCTATTTTCGTGGGGGCTATTCAAAGATTTTCCCTGATAATGCCCCTATTGTCCCCCCCCCCTTCCCCCGCCAAAATCGATCCTATCAAAGAGCCTGACATTATTTCTTTTATTATCATTGCAACTAAAGTTGATTTCAAAAAATCCAATTTAATACGACCGGTAACATTTATTTGATTCTGCTTCTCTCATTGCAATTGGCTAGTAACAAGTAAGATGGCATGAACTGCTCAAAGATTTTATATCATTTCATCATTGAATTATATATTAAAACAATTATTGCTGTTTTTGAGATCAATGCGATGATTTAGCCACCTTAGATGTACAATATTCATCTCGCCCTTCGGGTTGAGTGAATATTGTACTCCTCAGGTGGCTAAATCAAAAACAGCAATAATAATTGAACGAAATAATTTATCGGCGACAAAATGTGCAAATGTTCAAAGTACATATTGTCGCCGACGACAGTATGTGCCGATGCTTGACTGTACGTTTAATTTATCGTACATTATGCAGAAGGAAAATAAGGAATTGTCGGCGGCGACAAGATGTACCGATGGACGACAATATGTGCAATGGGGGTAGGTACATATTGTCGCCGACGACAATACGAACAGAACGACAATATGTACAGTCACATTCCTTCACAAGAAATAAAATTTGGAATTTGGAAAAAAAAATTTACCCCCACCCCCCTCCCCCCAGGTTTCAAAATCGATGCAACGTGCCTGATATTTTTTTTTTTTCAATTGTATTAAAAATACAGAGTCAGAAATTCCAAATTAATACAACTATATAGTTATTTTTATTTTATCTTCAGCAATTGTAAACAAGAAAGGTTGCATGTTAGCTTAACAAGTTTGTATTTATTTATTCAATCATTGAATCAAATAATAAACAATTATACAGTTAAACTAATAGGTATCTCGAACATTGATATCTCTAATACCATGAATATGTCGAGGTGAGATGAGAGTCCCCAATTCTTTTTTCTATGCATTTTAACCCTAATATCTCGAATCCTCCGATGTCTCGAGGCTTTTTCTTGGTCCCATGGAGGTCGAGATAGCAAAGTTTGACTGTAATGTTGTTTTTCCAAGTCAGTACGATGATTTATACACACATACAAGTTATACCCCCGCTCCGAATGAGAAGGAGGGGTATACTGTTTTACCCTTGTGTGTCTGTATGTCTGTTTTTTTGTCTATCTGTCGGTAACAAATTTTTGTCGCAGTTTTCTCAGCAACTACTCACCGCATATGCTTAAAATTTTAGCACACTCTTTCTTTAGGCATGTCATATGTTGGGATTCATTTTTGTACGAATCTGATGTCATGTTCTTGTTTATTCGTGCGTCTGTCTGTATCAAATTTCCGTCGCAGTTTTCTCAACAATTACTCTTTGCAGTTCACATGAGAGCGTATATTCACATCAGATTACTAATGAGCATCGCCTCACAGACTTCTTGTTTAATATGTGTGCAGAGCTAGAAAATTAAATACCCCTTCACAGTGTACAGCAACGAAATTTAAGATCCTACCAGCTAGGGTATTGAACGCAGGCACGTTATATCTATACTTATATGAAAAATGTAAGCAAAGTAGGTCAGTCGTTCTCGTTGAAGAATGCAAATGTAATTTTCTAGAACTATACTGACTGCTTAACTTATCGTAATGTTCAGGATAAAGACTAAATTTTTTTTAAAACCAAAAGCCAAACAATCATGGACAAAAGAGTGATATCACTGGCATCGGAAGCGGGCGGAAATGAAAAGATACACATAGGGAAGGGGCCCCTTGTTTCTTGAACGTGTTTGTTAATAGCTTGCCTCGTTTTAGATATTGTTCATACGTAGAGCATACTCTTGCGTATCGAATCAACTGAGAAACATAAATTCCATATGCAGGTGATAAGGGTATCATTGCTACATAAGTAAAAGAAGTTGACGATTGAAAAGTTGAAGTCATTACATTTATCATAAAGCTTTGTTGTTAGGTAACTCTAGTGACGCGCCAGGTCTGGTCTGTAAATTAGTAAAAATTGTTTAAACGGCAAGTATCACAGGTACTTTCAGTGGCACAAGGAGAATAAAAAAAGAATTGAGGCTCAGAAAATTGAAGATGAAAATGTTGCGGTCATTTGCAAGAATATTAATAATTATTTTTTTGCACTACATTATATCAAATTGCACAACTTACTATCTCGTGAAAAGTACTCTTTTTCCGCCCCCCCCCCCCCCCCCGCCTCACTCTTTTCTCAGTATATTATTTTGCTATATTAAAATTTCCACTGACAAATTCCAGGATTTGGACAGTAAATTACCTTTTTTTTGCTTGTCTGATTTTTTGGGAAGTTGCCCCCCCCCCCCCACTTTTGAAACCGTTGCTACGGGCCTGTATATAGTGAACACCTCTTATTGTATCCTTAACGCGACTTGTAAGGTACATGTATTTTCTTATTTGCTGTGCCTCTTTTTTTTTTGCTCTGAAAGTGTACTAAACCAACCAGAAGACGTGTATATGGTATTGTAGTATACATGTTTAAATAATGCATGTAGTTAAATATATCACATTGAAAATTTTGACCCCAAGAAAACGATTGTCAACCTAGGCGCAGCCGAGGTTGAAAATGGTTTTCGAGGAGGTGACAATTTGTAATATAGATTAACAGGCGGATAAAGGGTGAAGATTCGAGCTAACCCATTCCCTCAATAGAACCCCTTGTTTATATGTGCAAATATTTGTTACCCCCTCCCCATAAAAAATATAGGATTGTATATCCCCTTATGTTTGGGCTCTCTGCGGGTCTGCGTACTGAAGATTTTTTTAAGCTGATGCTAAAAGATATTAGCTGTTTCAGGGAGTATGGTGCAAACTGCGAAAATTCGAGATATATAGTGTATGCGTCCAAAACACCGAAATAGGAATTTGAACGTTGCTGGTTGTTGAATGATCTAAAAACAAAGTATGAAAAATTCTCTTCATTAATTATTACTAATAATTTAGATAGCATACGATTTGCAAAGCATTTCCACCATGAATTCCATAGTATACAGATACACATTACTGATG
The DNA here is from genome assembly GCF_033153115.1 of Saccostrea echinata. Taxonomy (NCBI): domain Eukaryota; kingdom Metazoa; phylum Mollusca; class Bivalvia; order Ostreida; family Ostreidae; genus Saccostrea; species Saccostrea echinata. Next base: position 1,073,749 of record NW_026889781.1, read on the forward strand.
GGCCATTAAATAAAATGATTGCACAGATTCAAGTTAAAAATAATCTTAAGAAAATCATGCTGTATGAACATGATATTATGGTGACATATTTCTGCCATGCACTACTTGTCAGATGTTTATGTCGACTTGTCAGATATTTATGTCAACTTGTTGAATAATTATTGTCGACTTGTCAGATAATAATCATCAGGACCAGGAACTCGGTATCTTGTTATTAAAGTATGTTAAAGCCACTAACTGATATTTACTTGTCATCAAAATATCTGTCAAGTCAACATAATATTCTGACAAGTCGATATAATTATCTGACAAGTCGACTTGTTAGATGTTATGTCGACTTGTCAGATACTGATGTCGACTTGTAATATATTATGTCGACTTGTCAAAAAATTATGTTGACTTGTTAGATAATGCGAGGGTCATTCAAAAAATTCGTAGAATTTTGGCATAACTTTTTTATTCAACATCTTATCATATCGAAATTTGGTACACATATTTTAGCAATAGCTTCAAATAAGTTGAATTAAAAAATTGGAATATATCTTGATATTTATCAAAATTATCAAAGATTTAAAGCAGGAAAAATGGGGTCACGGAGCAGGGTCGAAATTGAGTTATCAACCAATCATGTACTTTACGATGTGTATAGTCTCTAATAAATGGTGCTTAAACGAACTAAAATTTAATTGATTAAATTTAGTATTAGTGCATTTCTTCATATGCTAAAATTTAATGTAATATATTACTTCGTTTAAAAGATATCAATATCTAAAGACAGACAGACTTCATTAAAAAAAACCGATGACATCGAAGGACGTAACGGAGCAGCGAGTAGAGAAAAAAAAATTGCTTTGCATTCAGGAAACCTTTTAAACAAACTCTGAAAATGTTGGAGAACCAGGAAGTATTATATATAAAAGACCCGTACAATTGTATATACATGGAAAAGACATTTTTTGAGTGGTAGAGATCTTGAATCTGACGTAAACGGTCTGCGAAGAACCAGATTTATTGTTAAAAATCTTGAAACATGATCTGTGCTTGTTACAACGCACTTTGAAAAATTACGCACTTTGAAAAAAAAAAAAATTCAAAGTGCGTTAAATTTGTAACCAAGTTAAAAAATTCTTTTCGAAGTGCGTTAATATCGACCATATTAACGAACTTTAAAAAAAGTGCATGGCTTGCAGGCCCGTAGCAACAGTTTCAAAAGGGGGGGGGGGGCTTCCCCCAAAAAACTCAGACTTACCAAACAAAAGTGTGTGTGTGTGTGGGGGGGGGGGGGAGGGTGGCAACTTCCCCGAATTATCTGACAAGTAAAACAAAAGCTAATTTACTGTCCAAATCCTGGAAATTGCCAGTGCTCGACCTTACAACATCAAAACGGGGAGGGGGGGGGGCAACCAGCATCTACTGGAAATTTTACTATAGCAAAATAATATACTCAGAAAAAAGTCGGGGACCGGGCGGAAAAGAGTACTTTTCATGAGATAGAAAGTTGTGCAATTTGATGTATAAGCCCCCCCCCCCCCCCCCCCCCGCCTGGCTTGGTCAATATTCTTGCAAATGATCACTTCTAGGTAAATATATGTGTTGACCTATAGGGCCGATATTGGTTTCAGTCTTTAGAAAAAGCTTATCGATATCCGTTCTGGTCGCTGCATGACTTTAGGCCACAAGCGTGTAGTTTCTTGTTTCTCATGTATCGCTTTAGTTGTAGTCAACTGCGTGTTCATATGACCCTACCTCGGTATTTACAGATACATCCTTTGTATGAGGGTCCTTACTTGATGCCTGGGTAATGGCAACGGGACAAAAAACCTTAACTGACCTTACCACATTCTTTTCTAATCTGTAAACCTTCCTCCTGCATTTTTGGCATAAAATGTCGCCAATGAACATAATTTTCCCGAGGAATGAACTGCATCTACTCTGCATAGCGCAGTATCTCTCCCAATGGCACAACAGTACTATTACCTAGAGATGTTCTTGAAAGACAAACGCAGCAATTTTTGCTCGGCATGATTTTTTTTTCGTGACACCTGCAGTATCGAGTAACACAAAGTGAATGATTCGTGTCCTCGAACAAAGTGTGCTTACATTAGGGTATAGTTCCGGTTGATTGCGTTTAGCTAAAGAGAATTTATGATCTTTATTTCCATAAATGTCTTTTATATCAACAGCAAACATATATTTAAATGAAGAAAATAGAAGTAAAATGCAAAAGCCTGTATAAAAAAGAAATTAAATTCGTGTTTATACAGGTGAAAATTTGAAAAAAAAAAATAAAAGTATGCCAACAGGTGGATTCGAACCAGGACACTAAAAATGTTCATGCTGAGAGTCTGCAGTCTATCTTTCTGAGCTATACTGATTATTTTGACTAAAATCATAGATATAAACCACTATGATAGAAATCGGTTTTCGCATTTTTTGTATTTTTTTTTTTTACGAATTTCGACCCTAGGCAGGTGTGCCCCTAAAAAAATCTTGCTTTAAGGACATACACAACGTAGTTTGAACTTTATTGTCTTTTCCCTGGAATTGAAGAGTTCCAATACTTAAAGGAATTGTGTGCTACATTTGTATGTCTATATATGCTGTTGTACATTTCTTCTATAACAAGTTTGGATAAACAAAACATCTAGAATATGTGTTTAGTAATTTTTGTGTATTTTTCTTTGAATTATACAAGAATTTTCATCATATAGATATATTTTCAAACCCCCTGGTAATGCATGCTGTTTTTTGTCTACGAATATCTGATGGCACTATAATCTTAAATTAAGAATATCTTGAAAAATTATCAGTAGGTAAGGTACGTTGCGTATGTCCTTAAGTTTGAAATCAAATATGTTTGGATGGAAATTATAAGACATATTTTGAAAATGTGATTTGAAATATATTCTTTTAAAATTCCTTTTCCACCTACTTGTTTAACATTAAATTGCCGGAGAGGTACCCAGCAAAAATTCCGGAAATGAAAAAAAAAAAAAAAAATCTCGGAAATGAAAATAAAAATTGTCGGAAATGAAATTTAAAAATGTCGGGAATTCCCTGCAAAATTCCGGAAATGAAATGCAGCGTATCATAGTTCTGGGTTTTTGTTTGTTTGCTGTTATTTTTTTAAATTAATTTACCGTTTAGATACTTTTGAGTTCGTACGAAAAATTAAACGTGATGTGCAGTCATGATTATACATGTACATTTATTGACTGGGTTTAACTGGGCAACATGCAATTTGTTGGACCTATGACAAGGCCTAAACTGTTTGCCTGAGGCCGTTAGGCCGATGACAAACCGAGAATCGTTTACTTTATATTATGATGATTTTTGCTCCCTTCCACGTTTGCGACAATAATGATATCGGGTCAATGCTGAAACTATCAGGCATCTACTACTTGGTTAACCCATATGATGTTGACGTTAAAAAACGTCAAAGCGGTCCAATATCTAATCGGCCGGTCCAACATCTCATCAAGCGGTGCTTAATGAAAAATTTGGGACCACACGGCGAAACTTACGAAATGTTAAGACTTTTAAGATATAGCTAGATTTATAAAGGGAGCGATTTTAAGGATTTAAAATTAACAACAATAATGTCTATGTTATCCATGCAAGGTCCTTATGCGCGATGTAAGTGTGATCACCTACAGAAAATGAATTAGTAAAATATCTCCACTGTGAACGATACCGATAATCAAACAAATATTGATTATTTTTCGTTTGTTGTAGTTAAACAAATATATACATATGTATTTGCATTACATGCATTGATTAACTAACTCTACCCGTTATTCTTTCAAAATTAATTTCTTTCCACCCTCAAAAATAAAACAAAATACAACCCCCCCCCCCCCCCCCACCATCCCATTAAATCACGAAGCATATCGTAATTTGGTAAGATGCATGTAATATGCAGGAAAGGCGAGTTGTCCATGAGAAGACCCCCCCCCCCCTTTGCGAACGAATTACTGATTTTTTTTGTTTGCGCATTATCTTATGTATTAAGAAGCTGGAGTTGAGCTGGATTCTTTGAATGTGAGTATAAACCCTCCCCAATCCCCACCTCCCGAAAAATTCTCCTATTGATTCTATTGGATGATAGTAATTGTATAAGAGTAACACCATTGATACTATATATCAGAGAAAGTGTTATGAATATATCAAAACACTATGTCAAAGAAGATGGGCGTGTTTGGCGTGTGATCTTGCTGGTACATTTAAAATGTCTACGATTTGGTCGGCTGACCACAGCTGGACATAGTTTACAAAGTTACGCACATGGGAAAATGTTAGATTGAGTTTGAAATGTTTTGTCAGATTTAATACATCAGTCCGCTTATCTTAATAATTACTACATATACATGTATAACTTAGTAACGCTTCATATAAATAATAAACACCTACATATAGGGTATATTTAGATGCAATTACAAGTACATGTGTATGTTAAAGTATCAGCAGGTTGGAAGAATTGCTTTCGCTTTCGGTACAACAGAACCAGAATTTATTTTAAAATAAATCATTACATAAAATTAAACTGACTAAAGAATTGATTGTTTGTACCAAAAAAAATATTAACGCTCCAAGCGAGGATCGAACCAAAAATATTTCTTTTTCATTGCACTGCACGGATAATGTATACTACTGAGCTATCAGCGTTACACATATTATTTGGTATTTAAAACGACAATGAAGCACCGCATTTACACATTAGAATTTTTCTCGATTTTTTTTTTCAATTTTTTTATCGTCTCTGGGTCTTATCTCCATTTTTTTTTTATTTTTTTTTTTAATACAAATGTTTGGTAGTTTCTTTGAATTAAAGTGTTAAAATGCACACAAATAACGTTTCAAAATCATGGAGAGATGACCAAGAGATAGTAAATTTTTAAAAAAACGTGTTTTAAAATGTAACATTTTGTTCAAAATGACTAATCTAGCGAATTTTCAAGTTCTTTTATAGCAAATCAAAATACAATATCGGAAAAAAATATTTCTCTTTCCTATTTCACAGGAACCCGATATATCAAAAGAAGGCTAAAATTTCATGTGACAGATCAATGAAATTTTCGCTTTTCAAGTGCGCACAGATTCCTGCCGAATGCCAATCAATAGCGCCCTTGTCCTTTATGTAAATCACCAAAATGTCTCATTTACCAACACCTTGTTGATAATTTTACCCCCCCCCCCCCCATCTTATTTATGTAAACTGATACATTTAAAATATAGAGTACTAATAACAAGATTAAGACTCTCTGCACATAAGTTAATGATTGAACAAGGAAGATATAACAGAATTTCGAGAAATGATAGAATATACCATCTTTGTGAATAAGGGGAGATAGAATTTGTTTTAAAATGTCCACATTATAGTACATTAAGACAAAATTCCATAAGAAAGCTTCTACTCCCGAAGACCAAGCGTCTTCAACTTACTACAATTACTTAGTACACAGAATATTAAAGAATTGTGTAATTTGGGAATTTATGTCCAGCATGCATAAAAGATAAACATGGTGTTAATATACCCCTTGTACCAATATTTTGGTTTGGGTTAATAAATTGTACTTGAAACGAAGCCTGTTTCGTTAATGCACGAGCATTTTAATTCTCTGATAGCCAATCAACATGTTTTATGAAAAGTGAAAATCCCACGCGTGGACTGAAAACAAGCATGTCATTTCATGGCCGTAGGAACCGGAAAGAGGGGGGGGGGCACAATAATTTTGCCGATATATAGATATATAGATTACTATAGTAAACATAGATACTATATGCTTGTGCCCTCTAAATTTAATAAAACCTAGTTTAAAAACAATTACCGGTAAGTCAAAATGGGGCACCTAAAGCCGATCGGGAGTTATAGTTGATGCAATATAAACTGTATTTTTTTTTTCACTGTAAAATTGTAATTTGCTATTTCAATGTAATTATTAAAGAGAAAAAAATCAATATTTTTGCATTTTATAATTGCGATGGAAAAAAAATTGATTAAAGCATAATTACATCGTACAATATTGAAATCACAGATTTTTTTTTCTGGTAATATTTCAGTCTTATTAGTCATTAAGGGAATTACGTTCTTCAAAAAAACTTAAAGCAACATTGCGTAACTAAAATAATATCTAGGTGCAAACATGTTTTTAATGGATAACCATGATAACTTTAAAAATATAAATATCAAAGAACAAAATCAATTATCAATACGTTGAATCGGGCTCGATGTTCGACGTAACGATGTGCATATGCTGTGACGTCATATCGAAGGTCGAGAGAATGACTCAATGAGATTGACATATATGCAGTGTACATTCAATATTATAGGCTATTAAATGGCGATAAATCGAAATGTTTTATGTGTATATTAAATTGTAACCATGAATTAGCGGAAGGTGTAGAGAAAAATACACGTAAAAATTAAGAGTGATATTGTTTTAATTTAATAGTAAATCCAGAGGAGTTCTGATGACGTTCCCCATAAAAATGAATGATAAAAAACATTCCCCATAATTTTCGAACACATACTGAAACGACAGATAGGTTATTTTTAAGATAAGAAAGGAGAGAAAGCAACAAAACAGGTATTTTCTATAATAACTGTCCATTATTGAAATAAAAACATATTAGGAAAACACTTTCCCCACAACATATTCCAGGCGTCCAATTCCTCACAAGTCGGTTATGATGGGTAAGAGAGAGAGAGAGAGAGAGAGAGAGAGAGAGAGAGAGAGAGAGAGAGGGGGGGGTAGGTATTAAATTTATATTGCTATATATTTCATTTGTATAACAAGCTTAAAATATTATCTTTGCTTTGTATATTTGTATTAACCCTAGTTAGAACTTTAGTTGCATGTACTCCGCGCGAATCAATAAATTAAGTGGAAATTGTATCTCTCATAAAATGACAAATGCTGTGGTGCACATGCGCACCACTTTCAAAATTGTACATTTTTCCTCCCCTAATTTGGTGATTTAAACGATGGTCTGTAGGAAAATAAACTTGGCAGGTATTATAAATCACATACATGTAGCTTTTCAGGATTCATGAATTTTATCACAACTGTTAAGTAAATAAATATGTATTATGTTCATTTCAAATATTATTCAATTCAAAGATGCATAAAGAATTTTGATAGATGTCATGTGGCTCATGAAGGATAAAGTTTTATATATTATATTCACATGTAATGCAGTTCATGATAACTACCTTCTTCAGTTTGTCAATTCTCTTATTAGTATTTTTAGTATTAGGGGGAGTGTATTAGTTAATTCTGAGAAAATAAATACCTCTCTAATAGACAGGAGAAATAACTCATGAAAATATCATCTACATGTATTTATGTAATTCTAAAACTGAAGCATTAAAAGAAATTGAATGTGTGCTCACTATCAATGGTACTGAAAAACGGTTAAAAAAATATTTTAATATAAATTCACCATGTATTACACTTCTTTTTAGCATCAAATTAGTTTGTAAATAATCTATAAAATTTCTAAACGGGTACATGTAGATATTTCACCATTTCAGATCAGAAACAGGGATTAGGTTTATCATTAATAAAACAGTACAAAAAGTTTTATTATCAGAGAAAATACACCGATTCTGCACTGTGCGGGTGACGTCACAATACCCCATAAGAAGGATCGGTCCGGAAACCCACATCACTTATCGGACCGAAAATCCATCTCAAACCCGAAGTAACGTTTGTATAAAAGTTTAAAAGTTAAATAACTTGATTTTATATAAAAATGCTTGTAATACAATTCTTTAATGAAATTCGCGGATTTTATTTCTTTTCAAAGACATAAAATTGTGCTTATTGGATTTTAAAGAATAGGGTTATAAACATGCACGAAGCATTCTTAAGTAACTTTTATGGAGTCATTTGTTTAGTATTTTATATCTATAATAAATAGAATACCATATACTGAAATCCATATCAGCCCCTTCGTCCCTCGCGCTGATATGGGGCTACTCGGTTTGATATGAAATATGATATTGATTTTATAAAATAAGTATGTAATATTCTCTATTTATTATATCTCTAATGATATCTCTCTACATTGACTTAGGTTGTTAGATGTGAATAAAACCTTAGCAATCACAAAAACCCGTTTCGTCATGCATTTGTAAAGTGAGCCATTCCATTTTAATTTTGTTTTAAAATAATAAACCAAATTAAAAAGTATAATGTATCATTGAGAGAGTTGGGAAAATTCAAAATTTCTTTGAGAAATACCGGTCGCAGCAACCTAGATGTAGGGCGTTCGCTTGGTGATCGTGCGGAGCTGCGTCAAACTTAAGACGTAAACATATTTAGTGATTGTTCCTTCGCCAAGCGCCCGGCACTACAAGTGAGAGTCAAGGTTTCTCGTGTCACGATAGGCGTCGGCACGACAAAGAACACTCAATTCTCCGAGAAAGGCCATGAGCGCCGAGTATAGATCTAAAGGACAAGGTACATGTAGGCTAACACCCCTTTTTGGCCCCTGGTTTGGGTTGTCTTTTAGAATGAGGCAACAGTTTATCAATGAAAACCTGTTGTCACCCCTACCACAAAATGAGTATTGGTTCTAAGTTATGGAATACACAGAGGTCACAGGAAGGTCAGAAAATATGTCAATTTCCGAATTTTCTCATTTTTATGCAAATTTTCATCTATTTTACAGCACATTTTGTTTCAGAGAACATGGAGCACAAGCTTGCCTTTCTACAAAATTTATATATTTCATACACTAGTACCAGATGTTTCTTATGTATAAAAATCTCAGATAGGCAAGCTTGTGCTCTATGTTTCCCGAAGTGAAAAGTATCTTAAATTTGTCGAAATTCCACCAGAATTGAGGAAATTCGGGAAAATGTCCTACTTCTGCACCCTCTCGTGGCCTCCGTGTAAGCTTTGAATCAAAATGAGTGCTGGTTTTAAAACAAGCATCATTTAAAGTTCTTAACAACAAACTATCACAGTTTTAACCCTGTTCCGATTTTTACATCAAATAAGGGGCCAGATTCAGCCGTTACCATACCTTGTCCTTTGAAGCTCTTCGCCGGTATATGATTCGTCTCGATATGAGTGAAAAATTCTCGAAAGGTACGTAAAACATTATACATTTACAATCAATCAATCCTTTGGGAAATAGTCCTGAATTAGCCTGGGAACTTCAATCTTGTTAACTCCCTCAGTGATATATTTTATCTGTATAATTTCAAGTCTTTTTTTTTCGGGGGGAGGGGGGGGGGGGAGCGGGTTGGTTACCCGATCATCAAACCATGTATTTTAATAAAACATAAAGGTGTGTGTATCCCAAGAAACGTTTATACTTACCTAGTTCAATATTATTGATTGGGTAACTGAAGTCCATTGTCCATATCCACATATAGGAATATGTTTACCTATTTTATCCTTTTCCCAAGATAGGAAGGAAATTGTTTATTCATTGTTTACATTCTTCTTCAAGAATTAAATGAGTCATTTTGCAATCTACTTCACGATCTAGTCCAAGATTTGACCTGATAAATTATTATCTAATAAGATATATCACATTGTAAAAAAAAAAAGTGCCCTATACATGTATAATGGTCTGATTTTAAGAGAAGCACAAATATTAAAATGGTACTCATACGCAAATTCATTTATCATGAATATAATATTTTTATAACGAAAATGAATCGAAAAAGTCCTTTGGACAAACAGGGGGATATTATACTGTATAAACAATTGCCTGGGCCATCTTAAAAAAATGGCCTCTCCCGACCAATTGACTAAAATACGGCCCGTCTCCAAACTTTTTTCAACTTCCGGCAAGCATTTTTGTTATTCATTTCTCACCTATTTTAAATAACTATTTAAACTTCCTATTTGCAAGTTTTTTTGAAGAAAAATACCCCCTACCTACCAACCCAATTTTTTAATCATGAGTCGGGAGAGGGCAAGCAAACAATATTTTTTAAGGTGACCTTGTCTATCTATTTATATTGATTCTAAATATACTAACACACTTATTAAAATATTGATGTAGATATCAACTTTGTTAAAACAGACCTTAAATAAAATACATAAATAGTGACAGAGAATTTTTTCAAGCTAGGAAGTTTTTATTTGGCAGATGAATTGTATACATATCAGAGATATATATACGATATACTAGTATATGAGAATTAAAATTATATCTGTCATTCATTCATAGATGTTTACTGATTCTTTCCGTAACTTAAGGTATCCGATCCATAATAGCCTCAGATTCAATGAATCTGAATGCATAACAGATATATATTGCCTGAATACTCAGTATATGTAGACATAATCTTCATGATTTAGTATCAATATGTAAGAGCGGAGTGTGTCCGAATTTTTTAACCTTGTCCTGTCCTTGAAGAGTTATCCCTCTTTACTTTTAATCAATAAAAATCAATTCTAAAAACAATCTATCTGGTAAAAAATTAGTTTTCAATCGTTTTTCTATGTATTTAAATACATCTTTCCAACACAGCATTTTTTTTTGATATTCTTAGTATTTAAATTTTTACTTTCAAAAATTTGCTTGTCCCCATAGACCTCAATGCATTCTTCATTAATTAATTACTGCTAGGTAATTATATTTTTGAAAATTTCTCCTGGTAAATCCTTTTCTACTCTAAAATGCTTTGAATTAATTTCCGAGCATTTAATACAGGATGGATATTTAAGGTTAAAAAATTAGGTCCTTTTATGGATCGGATACCTTAACCTTGTTCACAAATACATATAGTAAGGAGCAATCACAAACAAAATCTTGAAACACCTGAGTTTCCTTTCTATTATTATAGATTTTACTTGTTTCATATTAAAAGTTACAATTCTTTCTCTTCAGTCTACCATTTCTTTGAGAATGGTCTCAAGCATATCTCTTCTGAGAATTACTAGCATCACATGTGTCCTTTGGTGGGGGTGGGGGCGGTGGGCGTGGAGGGGGAGGCGGATTGCTTCTTGTGTTTCCAGCAAGTGGTGGATATCCCCCCTTTCCTTCTGTTGGAAATAAAAAGTAATAAACTTGTAAAAATTAGGCGAAGTTTTGTTTTTACTTGAGATAGACTAATGTGCATCGTTTTACAAAAGAAATAACATTTTACAATCAATTCGTATTAAACGTGTTACATGTAGTTGTACTTAGTTTTATTTAAGTTTAATTTATGCTAATATAAATTTTATTTCAGGAATTTCATTCATTCGTTCATCCATACATTGACATAAGCGCTGCGCATGCATTACTAATATATTGTTATTTATTTAAGTAAACCTTTTATAAAACACATCTAATGATCATAAACTAAAATTAAAGATAATGAATGAAACTAAGGTATTTAAAATTTAAACTTGCTAAATGGGTATGAATGTGCTAGAGTGAAACTTCTAAAGTTATCAAAGTTAAGACTGATATTGTAAAGAAGGAGCAAGTTATGTTTTAATCTAGCTAATTCCTTTGATCTTTGGAATTGAGATCTGTGTTTGAATTATTATGATTTTATAATTTATTAATCTATTAGGTCATCATGTAATAACTCTTAAAGTCATCCTGATTTAGAGAATACAGTGTTATCACTCAGTTCCATACACTGGTATGTTAAACTTATAAACGTATTGTAAATATTTCAGTATAGAGAGATATATAATTTATATCAATTAATTCAGTAAGAGTTTCAAAGAGTTATCGCTCTTTAAATGCGTTTGTTGGAAGTGTATAGTAATTGCCTAAATGAATGTTGTATGTGTTTAAATTGTGATCGTTTCGTGTTGTTAAGTGAATGTGCTTGTTTATTTGTTGTCTATGTACTTATATGTTGTTATTGTTTTTTTTAGGGTTGATTAAAACATTTATTTCATCTATAAATTCAAAAGTTTGAAATCAACTTTCTCACGGAATAAATAAGTACCGTCTTGTCTATATTTGATCTACAAGAACCGGTTACATAAGTACGTGTATTATTCTTATACTCGTTGAGAGAATTTTAATCCCTAATACACAGAGAGGAAAGAGAATTACGTCATTTACATAGGTAAATATGATCACAATAGTTTAAAAAAAAAAAACAAACAAACCTCGACACCCTTTCAATCAAATATTGATATTTTGACACTCAAGATTTTATAGAGATCCTTACTGTTTGTAATCAAAGTTGGCAAGAAATGGCGCAAAAAGTAAAATGGTTTTCAGAACTAAGTGTTACGAAGACGATATCGTGAGGCAGGATTTTTTTACTACTGTATTTGTAACTGCGATTTATATTATTATTTTTTTTCATTGTTCCTATAATTAAATGAAAAGTGAAATTAAACGTCAGAGGATGTGATGGGAAAGTAGCATTCATATATGACAAACATGTAATTAAATAAGTGTATGTGACATACGGGGAAATGACTACGAATTTACTTGTATTATATTCGGAAATACGTACGCTTCGGATCAGACATTGAAAGTTTTTGCCCTTTACTTCAGACCAAGTGTTTTGGAAATGCCTGTAAAGAAAGAATCGATATAAAAGAAATCAGTTTCATAAGCCTTAAATTTCAAAATTAAATGCGACAAGGTGTTCTAAAGCAAAAGTTGATATGGTTCTTTTTCTTGTCAAAATTGATTATATCATGTGTGTACAATATAATTGTATTACTTGATATTCATTAGACTTTATAAATAATAAAATTCAAAATATATTAGGAAGGTTATTAGTTTATTGTTAACCCTAATTGTTATAGCAAGACAAATAGCCAATTGTGTATGTATGACATTTTCTAAATATAGACGAAAAGTTTCGTTTTCTAGCCTGAAAGAAAGGATTTATTACTGAAAGACTTGATTTTGCAATACATGTTTGCTTTGAATATATGAATCGAAAGGATTTTGCGTACATCTCTATTATTGAAAAGATAAAAAACTTCATCTTTTTTTCAAGCACAAGATTAAGGAAAAATTACTAACCTTTTCCTGTGTCTTAAGCATTCACCGTCGACTAAACAAGTTTTAATATCTAGAGGAAATTCCTGTGTGAGATTAGTGTATACTAAGAATAGATCCTCCTTATGCGCTGTGTGTATATGAATAATACTGGTATTTTTAAAGGCCGGTGTCGACTTACGGGAAAATAGAATTAAAAGACCACAATTTCTATACCATTAACTCAAGGTATTTCTCATTCGGTTCACCTCGGCTGAGTGCGGTACCCTACATCAAATGTAATCGGCCGAGGTGTGCCAAGTGAGGTATTTCTTACAGAATCAGACACACAGGTATTACAACCGATTCGGTTTTTTTAAAGTCAAGAAAACCCATGTAAGGTTGTCTGAATCAATGCTCTCTCTTTTTTTAAAAAAAATATATATATTTATAAGTATTATTGAAGATAAATAGCAATCTTGTTTCTATCTTTTGTATTGAAAGATTATTTATTTTTAAAAAGAGTTATACAGTTTTATCAAGTTTGCATGTTGAAAAAGTATAAATATACAGGCTGTAATCGATCAGTGCTTCCTTACAATCAATAATTGCGAGACGAGTATATATCATACAACCAAGCTAGCGTTCTGCTCAAACGAAACCTAATGTTGACTCGCTACTCAATATATATAATATAAAAAATGTCAAAAAGGTACCTGCAGTTTGAATTTATGATTATAATTCCGCCTGAGGCACAGTCAGAGATGTACATTTATTCTTTTATGTGGATATTTGACTTGTTGACACTAAAACTTTCATCTACATGATCCTTTTTTATGTACACGCCTATAAATTGTCGCCAGTCTTTCAATAATTGTTGGATAGTTGATTTCGTTGTACATCATTGTTAATTCCTTTATTTTGTTTATCATTGTTTAGTATGCACGCTTTGTTATTGAAAATGATGGTTGGTTGGAATAAGACCTTCGTTGCTGATAAATCTCCATCCCATATGGTAGAGTACAGATGTACTACAATTTCATGTAAGTTTTATATTGACGAAAAAAAAAAAATAAAAAAATAAATAAATAATAATAATAATAAAAAAAAAATAAATAAATAAAATAAAACTATGACGCATATCGGCTTGTCTGAGGTGTTACGAGTCTGGGTTCAGCAATAATAGAAGAACTCAGGGCTTAATTACTCAGAATGAGTAATACACGGAAAGTCGCTCCCGTAATACTTTCAAAATTTCTTATCAAGCCCATCTGTAAAAATGTTTGGTAGCCCTCTCCCGACCGACTGGCTAAAAATGGCCCGATTCAAAACTTTTTTAACCCCAAGGAAGAAATTAATATTACTCTTTTGATATGCATTTCGGAAAATAGACTCTGAAAATTCAGAATTGATGTTTAAATTTTCTGAGAGAGAACTCTCATTTTTTTTTTATCATGAGTTGGGAGGGGGCAATAATTATTCTAAAGTTATAAAAGAGAGAAACAAACTTATTATCTTAAAGTTGGCCGTGCATAAGTGCTCTTAAATAAAGATTTTTTTTCCCTAGCTCAATAAGAAATGTTAATTAGTTAGCTACAATACTGCATATTTCCATTTCTATTTGTTTTCTCTGTGATAACTCTTTGGAAGTTAGGAGAGTTGATTTCTTGATCATTCCACTGGAATGCAAATTTCGCCAAGCAAAAGGTCAGGAGCTAAGAAGGTCTAATATGCATGCAATTCTCGTGCGGCTCTCTTTGTGTCTGACTCTAGTAGGCCTAATATGCATTTAATTCTCGTGCGGCTGTCTTTGTGTTTGACGTCAGTGGGCGGGACTATTAAAATTGACATGTGAGGCCTCGTGTAATTTGAATCTATTAGTCTACATTTTTAAAATCTAAATTTACAATTTTATTTCACAATGAAATGGAAATATAATGATATTATTGCAAAAAGATTGTCAAACTTCAAACTCATTGAATTGTACTTTTTTTCATATTTATCTCCATTCATCCTATTTTGGCCCAATCCCCCCGCCCCGAGTGGAACTGGGACCACAACTTTAACTTGAATATTCACCATAATATACAATACAGAATATATATATATATATATATATATATATATATATATATATATATATATATATATATATATATATATATATATATATATATATATTTCCTCACACTTGTATAAAATGAATATCAAATAAATGTTTTGATCGGTGGTGCTTGGTTGAATGTGAGGAGTAAAAGAGAGATTGAAGAGGAGGAAATAGGGAAGGTCGGAGTCAGACTGAGGAAGAAAAAAGAAATTCAAAATAGTAGGGATAAAGGGATGGGAGCTAGGAGATGGATAATAAACCCCCTTCTTTCCAGGTCAACTCATCCATTATGTATCTATTTTTCGAGCAAAATGATTGACTCATGCGCGGCTCTAGAGGGGATCAGGGTGTGTGGGTGGGTGGGGTGGGTGGGGGGTGGATCGCCCCAGTTTTTGCCCTGTCCGTACGTCCGTCTGTCTGTCTGTCTAGCTGTCTGTTTGTCTGTTTTTCCGCAGAAACTTTAACATTGCCCATAACTTTTGATTGGTAGGAGCTATGGCTTCCATAATTCACATGTGTATTCCTTCTAACAAGACCTTTCTTTGGTCACCAACATATTTGACCCTTTTGACCTTGACCTTGTACATGTAGTTTGACCCACTTTTGCAAAATAACCTTTGCCATAACATTTGAACAATTGGTGCTCGGTCTATCATTCTCTAAATGTGTGATTCTTGTGACAAAACCTGTGTTTTGATATTAACAACTTTGACCCTTTCACCTTGACCTAAGAATTTGACCTACTTTTGAAAAACTTTAACCTTGGTCATAACTTTTGAACGCTTGGCACTAAGACTTTAACACTTCACATATATATCCCTAAGGCCAAAATAAAAAATACCTTTGTTTCCCCTAACGCTATCGACCCAATTAAAACGCGCCGACTGGAAAGTTTTTTTTTTTTCATTAGATTATTCAAATTTTTTTTTTTTATGTTTATCAACTCCTATAAAATGAAATTCCGTCAAATCCGTTTTTAATCAGATCGACTGATTTTGTTCTGTGATTTTCAAGCATTTATTGGAAACAAAATAGCGCCTACAACATGTGGTCACGGAGGGTTAGTTCGTGTTTTAAAAGGAAGGCAACGCATCAACCTTATGCCTTTAGCATATTAGAATCCTGCACTCTTGAAACACTGTTTATAAAATATATTATTATACCTCATTATAATTATTCTACACAACGCGTTATCTGATTGGTTCTAGATTATCACGTGATCGGGCCATAAAACTTCATATTTCACGGTTGTCGGCATGCTTTTCATCATATTCCCCCTCTTCGGATACCTAGTGCATTTTCCCGCAATAGCTATGGTTCATTGAAAGAAAACTCCCGAGAGTAGTAGACGTCACAATAGCCTGGTTTACGTCATAAAATTGATGATTAGTGATGTGTCAAAGGGTTTCAATAACTTTACATTAAAATGAAAATGAATTTGAGAGCGGTGCCGAATTTGGAAGTTTATGTTTAATTCAAAGTTTTTTTCTTGTTTCGGTATAATAAACAATTCATTGCATGAATGTTCGGGAAACATGAAGATTTATTCAGCCAAGAAGTATCATATTCCCCTCGGGCGAAGCCCTCGGGGAATATGATATTTCTTGGCTGAATAAATCTTCATATTTCCCTCACTATCATGCAATAAATGTATAATATCCAATGACTAATTGAAAGTGTTTGGTTTGTATTTACTAGCCTGTCTTAAAATTAAGGTACGTAGAGAGCATGCTTAGGCCCATAGGCCCTCCTCATGATACCCCTCATGAGCAGACAAGGGACCCACCTTGTGAAAACACCAATCAATTTCATTGCATTTTATTCTTATACACAGTTCATCAATATTCCAATGTTTCCTACATGTGACCATAGGAGTTGTAAATAAGTCTGCATATTTCATCCTAATGGATAGAATTCAAATGTCCTTTATTCCTGCCTTTTAATCATGGGTTAAACTTCTTAACTTTGACATTGTGTATGACATGTTATCATTTTTAGATATTATTTGCCTCAATTATTTTGCCTCAAATAGATTTGAAATTATGATACAAGCTACCTGAGACGTCCGTGTATTTTTCTTTAATAAGGCCCTGGAAGATTGGTTGTTTCTTTGATTTGAATTCCTTTGATAATTGTTGGAACAACAGCATTTATTTAAACATTTGTCTGGTGAAGAACTCCAAATTTAGAAGTTTACGCGGCACTTAAGGCCATAAGCAGTGAGGATTGTTTTTCCCGTGCTAGTATCTAATGCGAAACTGGACCTAGTAAGTTTTTACTGTGCCATTCGAAGAACCGGTCTCAACGTCCCACACTGGGATTTGAACCTACAACTTAGAAATAGCTCCTTACTTCGAGAATCTAAAACGAAATTTTCTAAAAGCACTGCACAATTCGAAGCCCTTGAAAAAGTACAAAGTACAAAGCCATGGAAGCTGATGGTAGGTATAAATAAATACTCTGGTGTTCACTCTTTGCGTACCCGAGAATCTTTTAAACAGATGTATTCGATTTTGAACAAATTTACTATGGTATAAGATGGTTAGGTTGAATAATAGTTGTGAATTAATTTACCTTAAATGTTGAGTTTAAACTGCATTTGTATGGTATTCTAGCTGTTTACAAATCATTTTCTTTTGTACTTAACTTATTTATCAAGATATCATTCCATTAAATTTTAAGAATGTATTTTCAAAGCTGTTGTCAAAAAAAAAAAAAAAAAAAAAACGCCTACCTACCTACCCATCTTGAGATTTTAGGGTCGGGTTAGCGGAAACAAAGATATTTTTAATGATGGCCTCACTTCCATTTGTTTACACTGGACCCCTCTCGGATATCAGGCCAGAAATATCATTTAGTCGTGCTATCTAATTGCCCAGGCATTCCATAATAATCCTAGTATTCATCGTCAAACGTGACAAATCCTACAAGATTAGGAAATGTCAAAGTAGAAATTACGGAAGTGATGCAAAAAGGACACCTAGCGTGTAACTTGAGTTCCGAGTGTTATAGAATTGAGGGAAAAGCAAGAGGTCTACGAAAAAGTTCGGGAAATTTTTAAAAAAGAAGTCGAAATTGATTCATTAGAATTTAATTCTGCTTAAGTTTTTCGAGATGAGTAAAGGTAGTCGTCAATATTTCCTTTAAAGGATGTTATCACTGATACCAAGTAGCGTTTTAAAAATCGCTTAAACATTACCAGACATGTAAACCCCACCCCCACCCCCTACCCCTTCTACATGGACATGCTTGCAGTTAATTCCGATAATATTAAGCTTTATAATTATGTGTTTTATTCTAATATTCTTATGCAATGATTATCATTTGCTAAGGAATTTAAGTGTGACTCTTTTCAATATTAATTCTTAAGAATGAAAATCTGAACCCTTTTTTTCTTTTTCTTTCTTTTTTTTAATTTTCATTCTTTCGTTTACTCTTGCGTCGCACTGCTGAGTTTATTTCTGGCCTTGACTATATATATATATATATATATATATATATATATATATATATATATATATATATATATATATATATATATATATATATATATATATATACCAAAGCTCAAACTCAAAATTTGTATGCTAAATTGGACATACTCTCTCCATGGTCATTTTTTCTTTTATAATTTTATCTATTAGCACATGAATTTTTTACTCTAGTCATATTTACACAATATTTCCGGCAAAGTAAATAAAGTACGGGTCATCCTGTGCATTCCTTACTGCAGATATGAAGTCGTTTCAAATTGTTAGTCATTCCAAGTTATTTGCACTCTTACATATTTTGTTTGTCATAGCTGAAGCAATTACTTTTCAATGCCGAAATTGTGGTTATTTATACTTTGAATAATTATACAGTTTCTTAGGGTCTTCCTCTAAATTATGAAAGAAGTAAAACGCGGGTTTAAAAGGTGATTTTAACAATAAACTTTAGTTTGTATACATTAATCTACGATGTTTCCTTTGAAGCACTTCTTCTACTTTACGTAAGTAAACAGTTAGTTCTGTATCACATTCGCAATTTCGCACCAAAATTCATTCTTCCTTGTTCTTTTTACGCAGGTATGTTTAGGCAGCAACCAGATCATTATTCATTGAGAACTGGGTTTTTTTTTTTAGTGATAATTAAAAACCTTCAAATTATTTCATCTCTGACATTCCTAATTGAATTTATCAGCTGCTCTCTTGGCTATATGTATGAAGTTAAAAGGTATGAAAATCTTTTTCTTTTTTCGATTGAAATTTATAACTGTGATTTGGAGGGTTATTATATCTCATCTACAAGGGGAACATTATTGACAAAAAATATATCATCCTTATTCTTTGATATTGATGATGAAGCAGAAAAAATAATTAGCTTAGTAGAAGGGCACTTCTGTAGTTAATATACATGTTTCAGGATTAAAAGAACTTTAAATATACATTATGATTATAAACAAACTGATTCTTTTCGAATCAAGTCAATTCTTGAAAATTGCCTATTACCAAATTCTCGGAAACAATTTATTTTTGATTTTTTAGCTGATTTTTTTTTAATAAAAGGGTTTTAAAATATGATTGCAATTTGACATATTTAACTATAATTTCTTGAATATGATATTATGTATTATTTTCCCCTAGTAATTAAATCAATTACTGTGAAGTACATAAAAATTAGTCAATTACAAATTATGTCCAATTACAATGAAGAAATGTAATTTATTTCAATTACAATTATTTTTTTTTAATTATTACTATTACTATTGTTTTTAATTATTAGTCAATTCATTATACATCAACGCGGTTATCTTTATCACACAGATTTCATATCTTAGTAGCAATTATTTTTTACTCGATGCAGTCTTTTTAAGATTCATCAACTTTGAAATTTTTGGAACAAAACCATAGCAAATCCCAAAACATTTCTCATGGGATACTTATATAAAAACTATGATAAAACAAGATCCATACTGTATAATAGACTACAATGATTTATTGATAATCTGATATTTTGACCCATGTTATGCATTTAAATAACATTCTATTACCAAAATAAGATATCTAAATACATCGCCAGTATGGAAAACAAATCTTTCTTAAAGAAATGGTTGATATTCCCTGCAAAAAAAATCCTTTTCGCGCTTCCTTTATACGCAAAGATTCTTTTTTAATCTTTGCTGTCCTTGCAAGGTTTAGAGGGCGGTGGTGATGCGGGTGGCCTTGGAGGTGAAGAGGGAGGGTTTCCAACTAATAATGAAAAAAAAAAAATAAAAAAAGGGTTGAAGAAACTTGGGTTATTTTGATACGCAGTAATTATACATGTCCAAGAAAGAAATACAGAGACGTTCCAAGCATTTATTAGTACTATATTTATAAGAAATTACCACCATTTTTTTATCTTTATTTTATTCTTTTGGAGGAGGGATGTTTGTATGTGTTTTAAACAATGGTCTTCAGCGTTCCTCAATGTAATTTTTCTCCATCCATGAATCTACTTTGCTCTGTATTTTGCAAAATGTTTAAAAAAAACTATTGTCCTAGATCCTTATAAGGATATTAATATCCATAGTTAAAAAATGCAATTATATAGATAAATACTAGAGAACTAATAAATACTAGAAAAGTTTGAATAAAGGATGGAAGAACCATTTAGAACCAAAAAAAAAAAAAAAAAAAAAAAAAAAAAAAAAAAAAACAGATACTACATGTAGCTTGTCAATAATTTACAAGTTATGTACAAGTTCCCCCAACTCCTGCAATTATTTTTAAATATGTTTCATAAATTGAACATATGTATAGGATTATATATTTATGACACGTTTTTTTATAAAGTTATCCCCATATTCTTTTAGCATGACAAAGATGATAGGTAGTTACATATACCATATTGTTCGTCGACGGGACTAATTTTAGTTTTTTTCTGTTTTTTTTTTTTTGTTTGTTTGTTTTTTTTTTTTTTTTTTTTTTTTTTTTTTTTTTTGTTGTTGTTTTTCTTGTTTTTTTTTTCCACTAGAAAATCAACCATACTGTGTATTCTATATGTAATAAATAAATAGATACAACGTCATGAAGGTCAGGGAAGAAATTTATACAAAGGACTAAAATGGCTTATGTTCAATGAGACCAGTCTCATTTCACATCATACATTTCAGAATGTAATCTAAATTGCAAAATCTAAATTAAAATTGTGGATTTCATTTGTAAATACTGTAGCATGCAGTACGTATTGTAATAATGCATACATTTGAATATCTGAGATTTAGATTTAATTTGATCAGAATTTTTTTTTATACATGAATTTTGATCAATAAATTCCTTTCAACATTCATTTAGGTTTGTCTAATTTTGTCGTGTAGGTAATGGACTGAGGATGCAATTAGAGTACAATACCAATGAAGAGGTATCAGATACACATCCATCTAGCTATTGTTATAGCTACCTTCGCCATTAGAGTACATGTATTTATTAAGTCAATGCTGGTATACATTTTTTGAGAATGCGGATGTATGCCAAAGAAATCCGGTTATTCAAGTGATTTATTTAGAATAGTTAAAATAATAGTAATAATAATAATAATATTTCTTTGATTTCCAACATCCCTGCTCTGAACATCACATAATTTCTTACAGACCTTTTTCAATTCTTTTCACACAGGTAGAATTTATATACCTGATTAGCAGTTTTAATTAGTTTAAACAATTGATATTCTATTAAAGCATTTATGATTTTGTCTATCCTTTGTACAGCTATAACAATTCATTTCACTTGATGAAGTGTGTGGTCGCTATGAGACTTCGTTGCTTAAAACGGGCGACCCAACCCCTCCATCTAAAAGAAATGTAGAGCTATATTCAATCAAAATATAGAATAATGGTGGTAGTTGATGAGAAGCAAGTGAACGTTTTTATCTTTTGGTTTATCACTACTCCAAATGCATTAACTGGGCTTTTAAAAGGACAACAACTTTCTTACTTAAAAAGTTAAACGACATACATACGTTTCGGGACATTCATCGTAGATTCAACTCTGTTGAGTAATAACTTGCAAATTCTAGAAAACCTTTAAAAGAAAAAAAAAAGATCATGCATACTAACATATGAAAAGCAATTTGCAATTATCATCTTAATTAGAAATTCACATTTCTGATTCAGAGACTACTGCAGAGGGAAAAAGTTTAATTGTCAAATCAGTCTAACATATCTGCTTCATATTTGGGTGTTTTATAGACTATAGATTATAAAGTCCAACTATCAAATAGTTTTAATGTCAAACGAGATGATTTCAACTTTTCTATCACAAACCTTATACTGTTCCATTGTCACCTGTATTAGGTCTTTATGTCTTCAAAACCATTTTTATTAAAATACGCAAAAACATGCTCTAAATTTGTAATCTGACAAGTGGAACTGAAAGATATATTACAGTTACAAAGATTTCAACACCATCGTAAAAAGTCATTGATTCGAAAATTTTACGGTACATATTATATATGTATTGCATGATAATGAGGGAGACATGAAGACCTCGGGGAATATGATTTTTCAAGGGCAAAGAAATCGTCATGTCTCCCGATCATTCATGCAATAAAATTGTTTATTATATCGAATCAAGCACAATGCAGGAAATATAAAGAAGATCCAATGAATAAAGTAAACATTTGATAAGAACAATATGAAACATATGTAAGTAGCTCCACCAGCCGCGCTTCATAGAAAACAAAAAGAATAAAAAAAAAAAAACAAAACAAAAAAGACAAATCCTATATTACAAGTCAATGTGATTTACAAATCGGTAACATTCATACCCCGCCAATGAAAACATTATTCTAATTATTTACATTTTACACGAGTGGAATGACACAATTAATCAAAGATATAAAAATCAAAGTTAGTAGTACCATCTCATTCTCCTCATTGTGACGTCACTATCGAAAAAAAAGACGTGAAACACTACATTATTTTTTGCAGGACAAACACGACTGTCAGGTGTCCTTCTCGACTAATCAGATTCTATTTTTCTGGTGGTTATTTATGTGAGGTATAATAATATGAACTTGTTTGCAAATATATCCTTACATTGGATAAGATTTTGACTGCATTGTTTCATATCTATCCTTAGACTATCGTTTTTATGCTAAATTTGACTGTGGATAACCTCGTGAACAACTCTAAGAGTCCATCGTGCTCGTTACTGACTTACAAGGGATCCCTACACCTTAGGAATATGATCCATTATTTAGTGTTTCCAGGGGTCAATGTTTCAGCCTTTGAAAATCCTCGTACTGTTAAACGAATTTTTAGAACACTGTTCGTTATCTTTGCCCTTTCTAAATTCAGGTAAAAACCTTATACCATTTGTCATACTTGGACTGGTCAGCTTCAACTTTTTAAGACCTTTATGCATAAAAATCATTATGATTTTGCAATATCAGGATGTTTTGACACACCCTAATTCTCGATTACAAAATTCAATGTAAACTGACAAAAAAAAAAATGCAACACACCAGTTTCCCATTTAACCAAAAAGAAAAAAAAAAGAAAAAAAATCTATCTATCTATCTATCTATCTATCTATCTATCTATCTATCTATCTATCTATCTATCTATCTATCTATCTATCTATCTATCTATCTATCTATCTATCTATCTATCTATCTATCTATCTATCTATCTATCTATCTATCTATCTATCTATCTATCTATCTATCTATCTATTTCAAATAATTACAACTGTAAAATAAAAATGACACTCTTTTTTGACTCTGAATTATGTTTTTCAATATTTAAAGACGAATTTATCCGCCTTCCCTTTAATGAATCATTTAAAAGCTTTGTGGGAAAACAGCTGCAGAAAAATAAATCGTCCAATAACTTTCTTTTTGAGTTTGGCATTGACAAAAGAATAAAAATGTTTATTTAAGTTCATTAGAAGTCATTGTATTTTATATACTATTTTTTTTCTATCTGTATTTTCATTTAAGATATAAAAGTTTTGAAATCAACATAAGAAGCATTTAACATCCAAATTACTAATTACAGTGTATTACGAAAGATAAAAATATTATTCATAAACGTAAAAATAAAAACAAAAAACTTACTTGTATGCACAAAACTACTAACTTTTATAGTAAAAAACAATTCCTTCAGGAGGCTATTTATATTTTCAAAATATGAATCATGGTAGTTTTTTTTTTTTTTTTTCATAAGTTGCTCAAATAAAACTAGGTTTGGCAACCTTGTAATGCGTCAATCTTGACAGTTATTTCAGAAAAGACTATACAGATACAAGTGCCGTCACAAGATGCTAGTGAATAAAAGCGATAACAACAACGGGAAACGGGCTTAATGAACAATTGGTCATGTTTGTTTTATAAGAAGGCAGATAAGTGATTGGTGTAATGTAAAAGCCGCATACTCTTGAAACTTTTAACAGTGCAACATATACATCAGTATGTAAATTTTGGAATTTTATACTTGTAGTAGAAAACATTACTGCTCTCCTTTTAGAGTCTTGTGTAAAATTTGATGACAGCTGGCCTTATGACTGATCAGCGAAAACAAAATCAAAATAAAATTATATATATATATATATATATATATATATATATATATATATATATATATATATATATATATATATATATATATATATCCAAAATTGAAATAAAGTCTCAGTAATCGGATTACAATATTAAACAAATGTAAAAAGAAAACACAAGAATCCTCCGTAAAGCTTTAGCGCTTTCATTAAAAATCTTCAGAAGCTTTACATTACAAAAATGTATACAACGGTAACATAGTAACAATGATTATGACGTTAAACTAAGCGGAACGTTTAATGTCTATATTGTGACGTCATAGATAAAATTAAAACTAAAAAAAACTAAATGACAGATTCCAACAGAATTTTATTTTAGAAGCACTTAAATTAGTTCTAGAAAACAATTCATTTGCTTTTTCTGACCATCATTACCTTCAAACTAAGGGAACTGCAATGGGGACGAAAGTCGCACCTACCTATGCAACATTAACCTTAGGTTATTTAGAACATAAGTTACATGAACAATTATGTTCGTTGTGGGGAATAGAATCTGCAAATAATATACAGTCTAAATGGAAAAGATTTTTAGACGACTGTTTTATCTTATGGGATGATGATGTCGACAAATTATCGGAGTTTTACGATCTAATAAACCAAATGAACTCGGATATCAAATTCACGATGGAAACAGATGATACGCAAATGCCATTTCTCGATGTTCTTATATCAAAAGATAATACCAGGTTAAATACGGATATATACTATAAGCCGACAGATACACACCAATATCTGCATTTCGGATCGTGCCATCCCCACCATACTAAAACGGCTATACCATATAATCTCGCAAGAAGGATCTGTACCATTGTGAGCAATATTAATACGAGGGATATCCGTTTGGAGGAATTAAAATTGTATTTATTGAGCCAAAAATACCCAGAGCAACTGGTAGATAATAGTATTATGAAAGCCAAGGAGTGTGATAGAACACAATTACTTTCAAACACACGACGTGCGAAGGACGGAGAAACTATACCCTTTGTTCACACGTACAATCCGAGAAATAAAAACATCAATTCAATTGTTTATGAATTAAATAGCTTACTTAGAGAGGATGAACAAACGAAAACTACATACAAAAACTGTCGTTTTATCAGCAGTAAACGTCAGCCTAAAAACCTTAAGAGAATACTTTGTTCCTCCCAATTCGCTGACCATAATTATACAGTGTCAAAGTGTACGGACCCTCGCTGCGGCACATGTGACTACATTACAGAAGGGACGAGTTATAGTTTTAACGGGCGTGAATTTAAAGTTAATGCCAACATGTCATGTGATACGAAAGATGTCATATACGCCATCATATGTCCTGGATGCAAAGAATATTATATTGGTGAAACTGGCAACAGTCTCCGTGCCCGTGTACGTGTACATAAGCAACACATCAGTACACCTGAATATAGACAAATCCAGTTAAGTGCACACCTGGAAACTTGTGGAAAAAAACGATTTAACATTTTCCCTTTTTATAAACTCAGATGTGCCAGTGATATCCAGAGACGGGAAAAAGAAAAACATTTTATTTGTATTCTAAAGCCAAAACTTAATAGTCTCTTATAAACTACCTATGATTTTCCCGAACTTTTTCATCATCATTGCAGTATTTTATCTATGACGTCACAATATAGACATTAAACGTTCCGCTTAGTTTAACGTCATAATCATTGTTACTATGTTACCGTTGTATACATTTTTGTAATGTAAAGCTTCTGAAGATTTTTAATGAAAGCGCTAAAGCTTTACGGAGGATTCTTGTGTTTTCTTTTTATATTTGTTTAATATATATATATATATATATATATATATATATATATATATATATATATATATATATATATATATATATATATGAGGTTGTTTGTGGGCACCGACCTTCTAAACAGGTTTGTGGGATCTCGCATTTCTACATTGAATAGCTAAGTCATATTCATGATTTAAGCGTTATATATGGTCCTTATATAATATATATATATATAATTTTTGAGATAAAATTAAAAATGCTGTATATCATTGTGGGTCATTATTTTCATGTATATAGAGCATTGTGGGATAAAGTATATACATCGCACAATGCTCTATTTATGAATATTATGACCCACAATATTATCACATGCTATATATATCATGTCCTGGATTTCACAATGTAAAACATAAGAATTAATGTTTGATATAAATAATATATATATATATATATATATGTATATTTACATATGTACAAAATAGAATGAATCATTAAGAACAGTTTTGGGGGATTCAATATAAGATTTTAACTATTACTTTTCAAGTATTTTGGGGTCATATTGCATATTAATGACTCACTGCGATATACGATTTATGAGATTCTTAACAAGATATTTTAGGGATATCCTCTCTCTCTCTATATATATATCCCACAATATATATATATATATCCCACAATCTCTTACATACACATATATATATAGTGACAAAGATGATTTATCAAATAATGTCCATCCCACAATGTATTATTTATCATTTATTTATTCATTAAGCAATGTTAGATATTGAACGGCATATTTTACCTATACACCTACTTATCCCAGATTTTCTTATATACATATATATAGTGAACCACATTTAAGCATTGAATTCTTATTTTTGAAAGTAAATATACAGGTATAATCACTGCATTGATTCCATAATGTCCAATCCGTAACGTATTTTTATTGATTCAACATATAGGATAGCAGACTAATATTATGAGATTCTACACTATATATTTTATGCAATCGCCTGTCCCACAATTCGTTACATACATGTATATATATAGTGACCCACAAACAGCTATGATCACTATACGTTTATAACATAATGACCTTCCATTCGTGAATTTTTTTATTTAAACAATAAAGAGCTTATCAACCATATATTATGAGATTTTAAAGGCAATATCTTACGTATATGCTTACATATCCAAAAGTTTATTATAGACATATTTATATCATGACCCACAACCAGGTATAATCACTATATTTATCCCACAGTTCATTATATACATATATACAGTGACCCACAAACATGTATAATCACTATATTTATCCCACAATTCATTATATACATATATACAGGGACCCACAAACATGTATAATCACTATATTTATCCCACAATTCATTTTATACATATATACAGGGACCCACAAACTGTTACAAGCACTACATTTTATATACATATATACAGTGACCCACAATCAGGTATAATCGCGCAATATATTTATCCCACAATTCGTCATATCTATATATACAATGACCCACAAACAGGTATAATCACTTCATCTATCCCATAATTCAATCCGTTACCATAATATATTTACTATTACCATAACATACAGCTTATCAGCCATATATTAGAAATTCTTAACAAGATATTTTATCCCTGCGCCTACATATCCCACAGTTGCTATATACGCATAGAAAGTGAAATAAAAATAGGTATAATCATTACCTTAGCCCGATAATGTCCATCTCATAATATTTTATTCATTTATTCAATATTATGACGTTATTAAAAATATTATTTTATGCATAACACCTATACTTATCCAATAATTTCTTACATATACATGTAGTGACCCACAAACTGGTGCATTCATTAGACTGATCCCATAATGTTTATCGTATCGTACTAATATACTATATATCAATATACAGCTAATTAGCCTTATGTTATGACACTCTTGCATGTTACACTATTCTTACAATCGCCTACTTTTCAAACAATTCCTCATATACATGTAAAGCATGTATATAGTGACCCACAAACAGGTATTAGAATGTACTATACATTGATCCCATAATGTCCAGCTCGAAAGTGTATTAATTATTTATTCATTATGCAACTTATCAGCCGAATTTATTTGATTCTTAACAAGATATTTTATCTAAACGCCTCCTTAGCCCAGAATTTCTTTTAAACGTAATTATTATTTAACCAAAAACAAGTATAATCATCGCGTTTAAATTCCTTAATGGCCAATCCATACCGTATTTTGTTCTTTATTCAACATACAAGTTATCAAATTAATATTATGAGATTTTCAAAATATATTTCATGTAATCGCCTGTTTATCCAACAATTCGTAATATACATATATTATAGTGACCCACAAACTGGTATGATTGCTAAATTAATCACATAATGTCCATCCCAAAATGTATTATTTATTTCTTCAACACAGAGCTGCTTATCAACCTTATATTATGAGATTTTTAACAAGATATATCTAATCTATATATATGCTTACGTATCTAATAGTTTTTATGCATATTTAAAAATAGTGAACCTGAGAGTGGCATATAATCACTTCATTTATCCCACAATATATTTATATATACATATGTACAGTGACCCACAAACATGCAGGTATAGTGACTATAGTTATCCCACAATTCGATATATACATATATACAGTGACCCACAAACAGGTATAGTGAATATAGTTATCCCACAATTCGATATATACATTTATACAGTGACCCAGAAACCGGTATAATCACTTTATTCATCACATAATGTCCATCCCATACCATAATATCATTTTAAAGCGTCAAGTGCCTGTGCATTGGTCCTAATAATTTACAGGAAGGGGGTGCACCTTGTGAAAAAAAATTTACATAATGTACAGTAGTTAAGAAGATTTTAAAGATTGTATGAATTTTGATGGATATGTACCGACACAACAAACATCAAAAGGCTAATTTAAAACTGCAATATTCCGACTAATATTATCTGCAGAACACACTCAACAAAATGTATTTGAAAGCAAATATATGTTTAATTTGACAAGAAATTTTACTCCCATTTTACACAACTTTGATATTATTCAATTTGAATTACTAATAGTTAAACATCTCATTTAATAAATATTCTTATTATAATCGACCTTCATAATCCACCCATTTCAATTCAATTGACTGAGTATTAACGAAGAATATTTTACAACCAGGGTTTTAATTTGCCCGTACAGGTCCGACAGCACCAACCCATTTTACCAACACTCGAATTTTGACAATGGAAGGAAATTTTCAATAAAGAAGTGATAAATTTTATACCGAACACATCTATCGTATTCTGTATCATAAACCGACAATGCAAACGGCGTGATATCTGACATGTATTATGAACAGAATCAAAAAAGTTAATTTTGATTACTGGTCATCATGATCATTATTTAGGGGATTATTATTGAAGGATGATTCCAAGATTTGATCCTGATAGAGGATTTTGGGGCGGGCCATGTCTCTTTTATTGTTTCCTCACAAACCAACCTAATTTGAATACAACTTTATTTTGTACGATATAGGTATCGATACACACAGATTAAAAAAAAAATCGTGATACATGTATGTTGATATTGAAAAATATATATCATTTTTCATATCTGTTCTGTAAGTTAAAAAAAAATATCAAAAATTATAAAAGGTTTGGTATAACTTTAGGAGTAAGGGATTGAACGGAGACCCGCTGAGAAAACTGCGTTTAAAGAGGTTCGCTCCTCAGATTTTGAGCATATTTTTGGTTTGATGTCTATTAAAAAAATCTGCATAATATTTTAGTTCCTTCAATAAATTTTGAGTCTACAATGCCAATTAAACTATATTCAATTAAAATTCCGAGGTTAAATTCCATACCAAAAGCATTAGGAGAGGAAATATATCTTCTGACGGAAGTTTTTTTTTTTTTTTTCAGAAAAAAATGAGATTTTTCTTTTTCAAAGAATTTACACCACTGTTAAGTTTGAATTCCTATTTTTCCATGCAAGTTGCACACAGAGTTATTCTGTGCAGTGAAATGTGTTATCTTGGTCCCAAATTATTCATCAAATTAACTGCCATGAATTTTATTATCATCTTGTGAAAAATAAAGCAAATTTATTGTGAAAGTCCAGATAAAATAATGGCCTCACTTTATGCTAAAAATTGACACTTTTTAATAATATCTATTAAAAAAAAAAATTACATAAACCCCCACATTTAACTTTTTTTAATATAATTATAACAATTCTGCTGAAATTCAGCAAAATCTTTTTATTCTAAAATGATTGACTGCTTGTTTAATGTTTAACGCCGATTATTCTGTTTAAATGATCAGTTTTTGAAAGTTTTGGTTTCTCTGGCTTCCCCCGATGAGCCTACTCTTTTTCGAAATCCAGAGAAACGATCTTGTTGTAATCCTTGACACGGGGCACCATTTAATGTCCCATCCGACGGACTTAAAAATACGTTTTCCATTTTTAATGAAGCTCTATGTGTTGTATAAAAAATATACTACTGAGTATTCTTAATGCTTTTTGTAACATGATCCAATCTCCTTAATCGCAGTAATTAATGCGTTTAAACAAACAAAAAAGACTGCGTTTATTGCTTTTAAATGCAAAGCACAACTCGTAAAAATGCATACGCCATATTAGTTTTCCTATCTCCGATATAAGCAACGGGGTATACTTTCGCATTTGTTATACCTGACTGTTTTCTTGTCAGGGGTACCTGCGTGGAATGTATGACAAGTGTTCCTGTTGGTTATCTTGCATTACCTTTGTTTACATTTTATTGCGTCTCCAGCATGGCGCAGTGGATAGAGCGTCTGGTCTAGAGTCGCGGAGTAAGGAGTTGATCCTTACGTCGCGGGTTCGAATCCCACTGTGGGACGTGGAGACCGGTCCTTCGGATGAGACCGTAAAAACCGAGGTCCCGTGTCGCAGTAGGTGCTGGTACGAAAAAGATCCCTCACTGCTCAAAGGCCCTGAGTGCCGAGTATTAGACAAAATTTGCAGCTCTCACTGGCAAATTGTGGCGTCTCCATATTAGTGAAAAATTCTCGAGAGGGACGTTAAACAAAATATAAACAAACAAACATTTTATTGCAGTTTACGTGTATTTGTGTTTGTTTTTCACTGACCTGTGCAGCTGATGTAAGTTTCTTTGGTAACTTTGTTTTCTGTCGTGGAAGGAGTTACTTTTGTCGCTACCCTAGAGTTTTACAATAGCTATGTAGAATACAATACGTAACCGGTGAAAACTGATTACATTAAACTGTGATCAAGTTAACGGCTTATTTTGGGTCCGTACAGGTAACGGAAAATGCAAAGTAATATGGTGAACAAACCTAGATTTCTTCCCTTTACGAATCGCGTTCAGCTTTAACTTATAAACCGTATTAAATAAAAAATGAATTTTCTGGATTGCCGTACTGACCGGTTATATGTACCGACTTTGGTCCAAACGTATATTGTATCAGGATATATCATTTTATCATTACAAAACTACATAAAAACTGCATCAAAACATTTCTTGAAAATTTACCAAACATTGACTTTTTATGAAATATTTGTAATGTGTAAGGATATTATTTTAAACAGTGGGGGATGCAGATGAGAACATATAATTTTGGCTTAAAGATTTTCAATCCTTATGCTTTTTCGGATACTTGCAGTTTCGGCCCAAGATACAGATCATCGTGTAAGATCTCATAGATGGCAAAATCAGACTTCCGCGTATATTCCAAGTCATTAACATGTTTCTATTTCAACACAATTACTTTAAACATTTTAGTATAATAACAGTTTTTTCCTTCACATGTATATACATATAAACGTATCTTTAAAAATGTACATATTAGGGATGTCAATTTTACTTGGGTAGCCTAGCCAAATAACCGGGGTCTTTAGTCTGTAATTCCTTGTCAAAATGCTTGTACACTCAATAGCAAATCAAGCCACTGTCACACCTATACTTTATGCTTCTGTATATCAATTAAAATTAAAATCATTACCGCATATCTTGTCCTTAAGTTCACTTTATCAAATACTAACTATGGCTTGTAATTTCTTCTTCAGATGCTAATACATGTATAAGTAATTGAACGATCAGTCGTGTCTATAATTCCAACTCATTTATTGATCCGCTTGACAGCGGAACAGTTAGACTGTTTTTTTTTTCATCAAAATTTAAGAAAAGCCTGTGATAATTCTTAATTATGCAAGTTTTGTGCAAACAGCAAATTCCACTATGGAATTTGTTTAATTAGAATTTAAGAACGTAAACATTCTAGTTGAAAATAATTTGGTTAGCAAATCAAAGGATCTAAGCTTTGATAACAACCGAAGAAAAAAATCGATTTATAGATGAATTTAGATTACAATAGCACATTTTTAACGTCAGTAACCGAGTAAAAAAATATTTAGTCGATAGCCTTTATGTCCGAACGATAGTCGAGTACTCGAATACTCGATGACATCCCTAGTACATATAATAAGCCTGATAAATTCTATCTTTATGTAGTCTACTAACTTATGTTCCAAGTTTTATAAAAACTAGCTGCAGATCTCTAGCTCGCTGCTCTAACTGATTGATTGTATGTTGTTTTACGTCCCTCTCGAGAATTTTTCACTCATATGGAGACGCCACCACTTGCCGGTGGAGAGCTGCAAATTTTGTCCTGTGCTCGGCACTTACGGCCATTGAGCAGTGAGGGATCTTTTTCGTGCCAGCACCTACTGCGACACGGGACCTCGGTTTATACGGTCTCATCCGAAGGACCGGTCTCCACGTCCCACAGTGGGATTCGAACCCGCGACGTAAGGATCAGCTCCTTACTTCGCGACTCTAGAGCAGACGCTCTAACCACTGCGCCACGCAGGCGACTGCTCGCTGCTCTAAAAAAAAAAAAAAAAAATTGTGATGGGTGACCAGATAGCTACAGTGCCACCCATAGAAAAAAAACAGTATATTTATTACGCACAAAAAGTTGCGCTCAGTTTTGGATAAATTTCTCCAAATTCTTACCTCAACTGCAGAAAAGCTCGATATTAAAATATTCCTTTGATTTCTGTCAACAACTCTCATATTTGATATCTGCACGAAGCGTGTTGGACCGCATTATCTTACCGCCCAAAATGGCAGTGTACATAGGCAAAATTTTCGACGGTTTAAATTTAAGACCCAGGAGAGCTGTTTACAACAGCTATAAGGAATGTTTTGTTGTGGAAATAGTAAAAGAATATGTTAGGTACACATGGGTAGTAATATTTTGAGATGGCACTTTGAAAAACACAGAGAAATTTATCGAGAAAAAGCGCACTTTTTGTGCGCAATAAATATACACTTTTTTCAATGAGTGGCACTGTAGCTCTCCGGTCTGTCAATATTTTTTTTCCGGGGAGCTACAGTTCTGCAGCTATATTAAAACTGGACGAAAACTGTAGAAAATGTAGCACTTCGAAAATGTATTTACAGAAAAATAGACAAACAAAAGAACGGCCATCCCAGACCTAAATCACATAAGCTAAACATATACAATATTTCTTCATGGAATATTAATACAGAAGTCAAAGAAGACCTTTCATTAAGAACATATTTTATATCGAGTAAAGTTTCCATTTTAATTTTATAGCCGAATATGAAAAGTATAGAACACCGGAAAATAAAAGTTCAAGATTTTCAATAATATCGGAAATGAAATGCAAACCGTGAGACACAGTTAATTCTTTTTAACTACATATTTTTTTTTTTACCTTTTTCGTGGTCTATAAACCTTCTCTTAAGAATCCGGGATCGTTTCCCATAAGTTCCCATTTGTATTACATGTACGTGGCGCGTTCGGTTGTTTTTTTTTCACTATGTGAAACCAACATTATTTTCACAATGTGAAAATAAAAACGTTCTTTTGAGAGTTCCAAAAATATCACTCTCATTCAATAAATATTAGAGTATTTCACGGTTGAAAATGTAACAAACTGTATATTATACTTTCCTGTTAAACACTAAAATCTGATTGGTTTAGACGCATTTAACAATCAGTAATGTTACCCTCAGCGTTTGCAACACACTTGACAGCGGGTAACATAACGAAAATGTCACATGCGTGCAAATCATGCGCGTACGGTTTGCCGTAGATATCCCAAAACGTCAGTTGTGCTTTGGAAAGAAGCCGAATAAACTTGACGTCAATAAAGTTTGCGTCCGATGTAGCTTACTTGAAAACAACATACGCGAACGAAACAAACTTTAGATGATGAAGGACTTTTCGAGTATCAAACAAAAAAAATAAAAAATAAAGAAGTCGGTAAATCTTTTTCGAAGCTTTCTTATTGAGAAAAATAGAAGCTTGGAGTTTGAAAGTTTTCTAAACGTGAACGTAAAGACGATCGACAATTTTTTTGTTGACATCCTAAATCAATAAGACATTCAGTGTAATAAAATAAATGGTGCCTGTTTTGAAGGGTAACATTCAATTTCAACTGTTACCCTCCAAAACAGGCACCATTTATATATTATTATTTAAATATTCTATGCTGCTGTAACTCTTACTTAAATATGAAGTACACTACTATCAATGTTTATAAATCAAGTTATTATTGTTAATCCTTAACAGAACTGGGTAAATAATGATAAAATTAATCTAAGATTACCAAAATCAAGATTCAATGAATTTACTCCACATGTCTGTACACAAGGTTTGAAAAGGAGGGCATTCCCTACATGAAATTCTGTCTCTTATATTTAGTGATTTGACGGTGTTTAAAAAAGTCTATAATATGTTGTTCGTGACGCGTTTCTGTAATTGAAGGTATGCAGCTCATAAAAAAAAATTGGAATGGACGAGTACGATGTATCCTTTTTTCAGATCATTTTTCCATTACAAACCTGCCAAAGACGCAGTCATTGAATGGAAGTGATGGGGGTGTCAACTGAGTAGAATATTTGAGAAGCAAATAAAGTAACAGTTTTTTTTTTTTTTTTTTTTTTTTTTTTTTTACAATTTGAAACTTACTACGAGCATTTCCTAGTTAACATGTTACTATATCTTCTTTTTGTACAATTTTACCCGAAATGTAGGTGTGGGCACAAAGATTCCATTGCCCCCTGAAAAAAAAAAAAAAGATAGGACACTAACCTCATCTGCCCTTCCCCTGTGATTACGCTTATGCTTGGAGCTAAATTCAGATTATAAGGGTGCCTGGTCAACAGGCTAGGTAGATAAATAGCTTAAATTCGGCCTTCTTCCACCTCCTTTCCCCTTCTCTCCCGTAGAAATTGATGATTAAGTTCCAAGGTATTGAGAAAATGCATACCATACTTGATCAATTCTATACTGAAAACATTCTGAATTCTTGGTCAGAAAAATCTACCCCCCCCCCCCCCCCCCCGCGCACCATCACCGTCACATTTATATAATTGAAGAGTATCAAATATTCCAATAATGCATAATGCAGTTTTGTTTTGTTTTTATGAAACACATTTCTTAGGATATTTCCTCATACTAATTGTTTGGTAACAATTGTCAGCCCTTGTTTTGCAAAATTAAACACACGTTTACAGTTTATCGATTGTGTATATATTAATTGTTAAGGTTTACCTGTGTATGAAATGGGAAACAATTTTTATCACGTTTACCACCTTATCTCGTGGATATCACTCATTAGATATTTATATCATATACCATTGCTGCGACGTCACAATGGGTTTTGCATGAAAATGATGAAGTAAATAGTGTGGATTCATAACATAAAAACAATCTAAAATACTGATAGTTATTAAAAAACATGTGATAAAAATAATTGCTAAGGCTCGGGGATAAAACACACAACTCGTTGGATAAAAATCGTATCCAACCACAAAGCATGGGAGATTCTATATTTCTCTAATTACGTGTGTTCAAAAACCGTCAAACATTCCGGATTTCTCCAATTTAGGGTGATTTTCTCCTCTTCAGAGATTAAAATTAAAATTACCTTACAAAAGTGTGACCACAGCCTTTTTTTTTTTTTTTTTTTTTTTTTTAAATGTATTTAGAACTGCTGCATTTTTGGATAAGCGTTACATTTTTCCACAATGAAATCTATACCTTTTTAGAAATTTGTTGTGTAATTCCGTATATGACGGTTTTATATTTAAATATATAATTAGCATTTAAAAAAATGAATGCAGTTTTATGCTAATGTAAATTTTACAGCTTATTAGTAAGAACCATTTTCTATGAGCTAACCAAATGATCCCCCCGCCTCCCATATAATTATAATGGCAAAGTCAATGTTTTTCTATGGGAAACCCGAAATATGTGTCCGATCAAAAAGTAAAATAAGAGGTGCACAAAAGCACTGTGTAACAAAGATTCTGTGAAAGTCTCATTAAATTTCATTCAGTGGTATAAGAGGGGTTGCGGAAAAGAGATGGGTACCCCAAAGCCTAACGGATGGACGGACGTACAAACTGACGGCCTGACACCCCCATCACTATATACCCCCCTGCTTTTCAAGAGGGGGTATAATAATTATATGGCCAGAAGTAGGTATTTTGAGTGACAAAACTATTGTTTATTTAAAATGCAGTCTTCGACTCAATTTGTAAAACAACTCATGACATCTGTTATTCACTTTCGTCAATTATCAATTATTAATACAATTTATTTTGTCATTCAGAGAGTTCAGGGACTCTGTACATGATACTGCCCAACCATATATAAATCAGAAGACTGAGTTTCGTTTCATTTTATCTGCTTTTTCTGTAGAAGAAGCACAAACATCAAATGGGGTGTGATACATGTTAGCATAATACATAACATGCACTTTGTGTTTAAAGTGTAAACAGGATATTTTATAAATATTAATGCATAATTTCTGCTAAACATGCCAAGAAATCCCGTCCAGTTTTCCACAGCGATGGAGTCAATAAAAGTGTAATTGATGCAAATCACCCATATTCCCCTAACGCTGGCAAGACAATGAACGGCAGCAGATTTGAGGGGGTCGGACTTAAGTTTTCAGTTTTCGTAGTTAAAGAAAAATAAACTTCTACCCCAGGAAGTAGCCTCCTATGCCCTGAAAAAAAAAAGTTCCTGTCAAAAACCTTTATTTATTTACAAAGTACGTAAAATGTCTCAGGCACAGGTACCAAAACTGTAAAAAAAAAGATTGGAAGGAAATAAAAAAAAAATCAAAAGAAAAAAATAATAATTTTATATGTATGGAACTACAATTGACGGTATGATACCATAACACGGCGCGGTACTTCCATAACAACCAAGTTCATCGTGCCCGATATTAATTTATGCTATAGGAAAAAAAAATATTTTGATATGGAAATACTTAAAAATTTGAAAGGCATCTAATTTTTAATGAACAATTAGTTTACTATAATTAATTTAACTTTTCTTTTACATTTACTTTACTTTTTTTAACCGCATTTGATTTGGATGGAACCCCCCCCCCCCCCCACCAAAAAAAAAAAAAAAAAAAAAAAAAAAAAAAAAAAAAAAAAAAAAAACGGGGAAAAAGGTGCAAAGGCTTCTAAATAATTAGTATTCTAGCTTTAATTTAAACTTAGTAAAACTTAAGATCCCTCCCTCAAAACTGATGAATTAATTGCCTCGCGCACATCTCTCTGGGGGAAAATCACAGATTAACGCTAAGTCGGCTTTTATTGAGTTCGCTCTACAGCTGTATCTTCATTTTCAAACGTCAGAATAGTGTCATCTTGACATATTATATGTAGTGTTTGTGCATCAGACTCCCAAACCTAAAAAATATCTTCAGAAAATTTTATGTTATCCGTATACTCTATAGGGCTACTTGCTGATATGAAATGTCGCTTCAAAGTTCAAATCAAAAGATAACGCTCCCAGAGAGGGAATCGATCCATTTGAGCTTCTTAATGAAGCGTGAACCCTCCCGAAATTACCTACATCTGATTTAGA
Source organism: Saccostrea echinata (assembly GCF_033153115.1). Taxonomy (NCBI): domain Eukaryota; kingdom Metazoa; phylum Mollusca; class Bivalvia; order Ostreida; family Ostreidae; genus Saccostrea; species Saccostrea echinata. The sequence continues at coordinate 1,112,066 of NW_026889781.1, forward strand.
ATTAGTGGTGTTCAACAATAATTCTGTTGGATAACGTTTAAACTTGAAATACAAGGCAACTTTCAAACACTTACACACTATATATAAAATGTGTATATTATTGACGTGTAATTCATACAGGTAGGCATATTTCAATAAGCTACTGAGTTGAGCTACTGTTAAGTTCAAAATTTCTCTGTGTACATCAATGCGCGTGAGTATACACGAAAATCGTATTCAAATCGAGAATCAAATATTTTAATTTCATGAGATTGCATGTTCACTAAATGACATTTTTTTTTTTCAAGCACAAGTCATTTTTAACTCCGTGGAAGCAGCTGCAATAAAATGCCATATTGCATGTAAAACGTTTATTCGGGTTGACCTTAAGAGATATGGATTCTTTAAAAAAAATAAAAGAATCTCTCTTTCTCCGACCCCAGTAAAACATTCTTTAAAACGATATTTTTGGTGATAAAATATGCAGAAAGTTCGCTACACTTACATTGTATTATCACCGACAACATTATGTGCCGATATGTATGTAGGGACCATTCCATGTCCATTCTTCATAAAGGGAAAAAAGTCTCAAATTGGCGTCAGTGTTAATTTGTATCAATGAACGACATGTACAGTAAGGGTAGCCAGGTACATATTATCGCCGGCGAAAAAAATGTAAGGGTGGCGATATTCACTGTCAGATACATCCTAAGAATTCCTTGCCGATTTAGCATTGAGCTGAACTCAATAAAAGTGCTACTGATATTCTCCTAAAAATGATTCGAGAAAATTGATTGTAGCTAGAAGCTTTTGGAAAAAATAAAAATAAAATAAAAAACAAATATTTCCTTCGAATTACACTTTATAAGAAAGCTTTAATATGAATTTTAATTTTTCTGACAAAGTGGTTATTGAGAAAATTTTTAAAAGATGTCACTAAATTTTCACTAATTCATAATTATACTTCCCTTGAAAGAGGGCATGGTCCTTCATTTAGACAAACTTGAATCCCCTTTATCCACGGATGCTTTGTGGCAAGTTTGGTTGAAATTGTCTCAGAAGTAGATCTACTTATAATAAGAAGAAGCTGAAAATGTGAAAAGTTTACAGAAGGATGACAGACAAAATGTGATCCGGAAAGGTCACGAGCTTTCAGCTCAGGTGAGCAAAATATGTTAACCCCAGCACCAATTATATCGGCACATGAATAAGAATAACGCGAAAAAAATTTCCAGATAATCATTACTACTGAAAAAAAATCTATATCTAAGTACATGTATATACAACGAGAAAAAAGGTTAGACTGATTTATCAGATATCTCAAGAATTACGGTATCTTGACATACATGTATCATAGTGATGTACACCAATCCTGGACACAATTCTCTGACCAAAACCTTTCCCCTACATTATTGGGAGTTATGCTAGAGAAATGCAGCTTGTTTACTTATTTATCTGCCATACACTTTGCCTATCATTCTCTCTCTGTTTCTGTGTGTCTCAATATCTCTCTCTCTCTCTCTCTTTTCACGACCTTAGTAAATATTCTTCAACACAAAATATCGGCGACAAAATGTGCAAATATTCACAGTACATATTGTCGCCGACGACAGAATGTGCTCGACACATTCCGGCCCAAACGTTTCGAAGGTCGACTTTAAATTCAAAGTAATACGAAATTGACCAAACTGTTAGAATAAATTGACTGTATTGAATATTGATTTTGTTCTCTTTTTTAATTGAATTGTATTCTTACCAGTAAAAACGTATTGTGATTTGTACAGTTAATTAATGTTATATTGATGTTGAATAATATGCTGTTGTGGAGTAATTATGACAAGCTAATTCAGAGAATCTGTGACCCACGCTTAAGGAAAAAGAAAAGAAAAGCATGCGCTGATCGGGAAGGGGGGGGGGGGTCATGGGGAGTTAAGGTATAAAATTTAATTGCAAAGACTCAAATGCTTCCTTAGATATCGCCCGGAAATGAAAGTTTTACACACACACAGAATGTATGAATTTACGACTTTGACCTTTGACCTAAAAATCAATTGCGGTCTTTCTTAGGCCATAGGGAGTTGTGGTATATAATTTCACTGCAAGAGCTCAAAGGCTTCTCGAGATATCACGCGGAAACGAAAATGTTACAGACAGACGGACAGCCCTACGGTCGGACGGACGGACCGAAAATAATATCCCCAACTTTCAGTAAAAGCGGGGGATAAAAGGTCAGTCTTATGATCTACACATCTATTATTAATTGTAATATTGGCTTGATCATTGACCTCAGAATAAAGGGATCGCAGTGGATGTGAACTTTATCAGATCATATGAATCAGCAACCCCACCCCAACTCACCACCACTTCATTCTCTATAAGTTACTTGTATCATAGATATTCCCTCTCTAAATTGGCGAATATATTAAATATTTCTTCTATACTTCATACAATTTACAAAGCTATAACAAATATTCTTTTTTATAATCAAGATTCCGAGCTTATAATTAGAACCGCAAATTAAATATATACACTGTACCTATATGGTATTTAGAATTGTTGTTTAGATTTTTAAAAGAAGTGTAATCTTTGCGTGTAAGTCGATCACATAAAATGAATGTGCTTAGGCGAGTTATACATGTACATGTACGTGTGAATATAACGAGTTTTCCCGACGGTGAGTCGATTCTGACTGGGGTGCATAGTCCTAAGAGCAAGTTGTCTTAGCGACCTATCAAGCACTCAGGTACATGTGCAAGCTGCATTGCATCCGGTTTCAATTCGCAGACGCTTAATATATATTTTCTGCGTGAAGCTTAGAACTCTCCACGCAATAAAGAAAAAGTTACACTTGCTAAACTCATGAATTCTTAAAGGTTTTGGGATTATATCTCATCAAGTTACATGTACATGTACATTCTATGCCCCAGAAGGTCGAAGATCTGGGCATCATGTCCACCTGTCTGTCTGCAAAAATTTTAATTTTTTAACCATATTAAGTAAACTTGAAGTTTGGAATTCATATTCAAATATTAATGCCCTGTTAAATGTATTCACGAGTGGCCATGAGTCGGTCTGTTTGTCTGTGATCTACTACCCGATCGGATTAACTCAATATACACTATAGTCTGTTCAACATGAGCGCTTCAAACAAATTTTAAACAATAAAATGTGTTTTTAAAGATTAACCAGATTCGACGCATACAACAAAAAACACGCACTTGACACGGCTTTTCAAAGTCAACGAATTTATGATAATTATTTTGGCCATTGCTGTCAAGCGTAAGATGTCGTTATTTCCAGAGGTTATCCGAGTGTGGTGTATATAGTTTGATTTAATATCACATAATAAGAGAAACACAAAGGAAATTCACGAAAATGATAATGGGGACCTTTTTTGTAATGTTTCCTTTCTGGAAAGCTCGGAAAAACACTTCGAATGTATTAACAGCACCGGATGTTAAAATTTTATGCAAAATGGAGTCGCTTAGTTTTCAGTTCATTATCCCCTCCTTTGCATATTTTGAATAATATCTTTACATTCCTTAAAGGGAAGGACAAGACTCTACAGATTAGAGGCCACCCAACATTCATTTCAATGTTTTTGAAAAGGGGGTTGTCATGGACGATTTCGAAACACATTCGAGCTTGTCTTTCCGCTTGTCGGAAAGGCCCGAGAAGTTGCGTTGATCTCCGAAGAGGCCTTATCTATATACATATGAATGCATATGATTGTACTAATATAACACGAGGGTTCCTATCAAGTCATAGCGTTTGGATATAATACCGCAGGTATGATTTTTTAATAAAAAGTTAATTCTGCGTTATTTTTTATTTCTTATTTTTTTTGGATTTTTTATATGGAATACATTGTAAATGTGTACTGGAAGAATAATTTATGGGAAAAAACAACAACATAAGAATATCTTATGACCCGGGGTGTATATTGGGGGGGGGGGGGGTCCACAAGTACCTGTGCTTCGAAGCGGGGCTGTTTATAAGATTGTGTTCCTTTCCTTTAGTATTTTAAACGCTACTTGCTATCAGTGATAACATCCTTTAAAGGGAATATTGACGACTACCCTGACTCATCTCGAAAATCTTAACCAGAATTAAATTCTAATGAATCAATTTCGACTTATTTATTAAAATTTTCCCGAACTTTTTCGTAGACCTCTTGGTTTTCCCTCAATTCTATACACTCGGAACTCGAGAGTTACACGCTATGTGTCGTTTTTGCATCACTTCCGTAATTTCTACTTTGACATTTCCAAACCTTGTAGAATTACTACTAGGGTTATTATGGAATGCCTGGGCAATTAGAAAGCACGATTAAAGACAAAAATATCTACCGAAACAAGATATCATGACACATTTTGGTGACATGTAGTAGGTAAATGATATTTGGGGCCTGATACCCAAGAGGGGTCCAGTGTAAACAAATGGAAGTGACTTACCTTACTCTTATTTTATAATACCGCAGGTATGATTTTTTTTTTTTTTTAGTAAAACGTTAATTCTGCGTTATTTTCTGGATTTTTCATATGGAATACATTGTAAATGTGTACTAAAAGAATAGTTTATGAAAGAAAGACATAAAAATATTTTTTTTGACCCGGGAGGGGGGTTATATTCAAGGGGGGGGGGGGGTCCTGTCCACAAGTACCTGTGCTAGGAATTAGTAAGAGAAATTTGACTCGGAAATGACTGTAATTTTACAATAATTACCCCCATGTATTACAATACCTTAATGTTTAAATAATGAAATAAATTCCTTAAAAAATGAAAATGAATATCAACGATAATTGCCTTTTAAATTCTACATCGGGAATTAAAAAAAAAATCCGCATTTTTAAAAATTAATACTTAAATTGAACATAACATTAAGGCACATAGATTATTGGGTGAGGGGTTGGGGTTGGTGGTTGCAGATGGCCTACCCCTCTCCCCACCTTTTGAGAAAGTAAAGTTTTAATTTAAATTTTAAGGATGAAAAATTTCAATGAAAGTCCCCCTCTCCCCTCGTTTATGGACCTTTTTTACATCCCACCAAATAAAATTTTGAGTTGGGAGAACGCAGCTCTGTAAAGGCTGCATAAAGAAGGCTGGGCATAATTTATACGGGAAAAGTTTACTGTGACATCACACAAATATAGCAATTCCTCACAATAACAGAAAATGAAATAATTTGCGAATCTAAACTGCATAAGAGTAATGAACTACATCAAAACTTACCACTGCATTCATTTTTGTCGCTAGTTAAATCCCACACAGTAAGATCTAAACAAGTCACTGCACCGATCGCAATGCACTTGTCGACATGACGTCATCATGGTAAAATTTGACGCATTTTATGTGCAGTGAGAGGCGGATCAAGTAATTTTTTCAGTGAAAAATGCATTTTATTATTAAACAGAATATTATTTGCAAATCTTAGTAGACCATTAATACAAATCTGAAACGTTTGTTTAGTGTCATTATTTTAAAACAATCGAAAGAATGTATTGAATTAATTTTACCGTGTTTTTGTCTACAGGGTGTGCATGTTGAACACGCCGAGGTGCCTCATTAAATAGCCTTTTCGCAAGGGCATAAACTTAATAGATCTTGACCATTTTTTGAATATACATAACGGACACATTCCTTAACTTGAAAAGTGCTGCTGCTTTCCTGAAATCGAGAGCATTACTTAATAAATACATAAAATACTTGATAAAGGTCACAGATATTTCGGCATAAGCCAGATAACTTGAAATTTAAACTAATAAAATGCGAATTCTATTTAAAGCAGCAGCACTTTCCATAAACTAAAAGTTATGTAGGAACAATTTATTACTTAAATTTTTAATTTTAACTAGGGTATGCCCTTGCGATATTAAAATTTTTTTTTGTGACCTACATACAGTACACATTATATGCATTTATCACGTGACTGTCAAATAACGTGACCAAACCAAATTCATTACAGAGCGGTACCTTTAGAAAAATAAATTCAGTTTAAAAAGGTATGTATTTACACGTTTATATTCCGATGATTTCTTCGAAGTACGCCTTAACACTGCTGCAAATTCTTTTTCTTTCTTTTTTTTTTTTTGGGGTGGGGGGGGGGGGGTGGGGGAGGGGGGGTAGTCAAAGATTTGTTTTCAGGTAAGTTGTTATTTTTTTTTTCTTTTAATACCCCCTTTCTCAAAATCAATCCTATATATGTGCTTGACATTTATTTTTTCTACATTGCACCTAAACTAGAATTAAAAATTCTAGAAAAATACAATGTTGTTTTTTTAACCCCGTTTCTCTCATTATGTTTGGCTAGTACTTCAGTAGATGTGAACAAGTACATTATGTAAGATGGCATGGAATGCTTAATGAATGTGTGTCATTTTATCATTGAATCATATGATAAAACAATTATTGCTTTTTTTTCGGTCAATACGATGATTTAGACACCTTCGATTCGAAGTACAATATTCACATCGCCCTTCGGGCTCGGTGATTATTGTACTCCTCAGGTGTCTAAATCATCATATTGACCTCAAAAGCCAGCAATAATTGTATAATAATTATTAGATTTCAGAACGTTAACAATTTACTGGCGAAGTTCATACTTATTTTCATGCCTTTGTTTTTATACTTTACTACGGATAACTCTTTTCTACAAGGTCCCTAAAAATTAATGTAATTTTTCATTTAAGTAATCTTACTTTTTGAAACCGATCTATTGAACTGCCGGTCAATATACTGCGATCTATTGGACCGCAACGTATTTCGGAAAAACCGATCTGGGTTTCGAATTTATATGTAACATTGCGCAGACGTCAGTGGTAAACAATAATTTGAAACAATGCTATGAATAATGAAAATGGAATTAGATAATAAAATAATTATTTAATGCCTGAGCAGTCAATAGACCAGAATATTTTTCCCGAGGTGCAGGGAGCAGCTCAATGTGTTCTATTGCCCTCGGCTGTTGGCCTCGGGCAATAGAACACACTGAGGCACAGCTGCTCTGTGCACCTCGGGAAAAATATTCTGGTCTATTGGCTGCTAAGGCATTACATAATTGTATAGCATAGGCGTCAAAAGCAAATTATGGCGAGGGGCTTATTGAAAGTGGGGGGGGGGGGGTTAAATCTTAAAAAAAAAAGTAAGCTTCAATTTTAATGCCTATATTACATGTATGTATACCTTAGCAAAAAAGTGGGGGGTTAACCCCCTACCCCCCTCCCGGTTCCGACGCCTATTTATAATGTGGACCGAGGCACTTCCTGGTATCGAAGATGTCGAATGTCATCCCTTTTTATATGTACATTGAAATATGATTTAAAAAAAAAAAATGTGGATTTCAGTGATTTCCGATTTTTAATATAATTAGTGAATTTAAACACTCAATACATAAAATACACTATCCCGAAACGAAGCCTCTTTGACTAGAAGCAATGTATCTCTATAATATAAATTACTAAGCAAAATGATCGAGTGCGAGTAGTTTCTTGGTGGAAAACTTTACATTGATTAAGAACCGCTGTGTTTATGTCTTACAAATCAAATATCTGCATTGTCAGATGCTGTAAGACTTGTTTGTAAGTGGCAGATCAACATGCGTATATATTTCTTACCCCAACATCATGACCCACCCTTTTATTTTAAAATAAATTTTAGAGACATTTTATGTCATTAATGATCTATTTTTTAATTAGTTTATATAACTCAATATTTAGGTATGTGATATAATTGTGGGTCATTAATTTGTATACATATATATATAATGTTGCGGGATCAATGTACAGTACATGTACGAGTATATTGTTGTGGGATAGTATATAAGTATAAAGATATACGTATATATCCAAGAAAGTGAAAGAACATTGTTGGGTATATACTGCGTTTAGGCAGTTTACGCTTTATAAACCGCGAAGTGGTCACCTTTTCAAACCATCAGGGACCATTCAATTGACTGAATGGCAGAGGTTCATTCCGTGGGAGGATGAAAGCATATACTCGAGACTATTTAGCGAGTAAAATAGTTAGAGATTGTCCTATTTTGAATTACTTGTTTTATTCAAAACGTTTTTGACGTAAATTTTTTTTTGTTCCCATATCTTTTATCTCTTTCTCTCATATAAATGTGTTAATATTATAAACACATATGTTACAAAAATATATCTATATATCTATATCAAGGTTCTACATTAAATGCATGTATCGGATAATTATGGGCCATTTATATGTACATATATATAGATATAGAATATTGCGGGATCAAAGTACAGGCAACTATACATCATTCTGGGTCAATATATTGATATAAAGAACATCGTGGGATATGTAAAATGTTAAAATCACTGTTGATTTGATTACACTTCCCTAAAATCTTAACGCGTGATAATTTTTTCTGAATAATCCTTAAGTTGTGGATGATTTTCTGCGATACTGACATATGTCTTTAAACTTCACGGTTCACATCAGGGTAACGCGCCTTCTTTATAATAACATTTTAAACTCATTTTATCTTATAAAATGATATACTTGAAGCTTTCTTTCATATCTAAATAATCATATAGACTTTAGGAAGAACACAACTATCGTACGATTAAAAATTATAAAATTATTTAACCTTATTTTTTTTTTTTATATAGATTTAAACAATCTAGTACATTAAAAACAAAAGTTCATGCATGGCATGACATACATGTAAATAAATAATGCGTTACAATCTGACAATGATTCACTGCAATTAGGCTATAAAACCTAGCTGTTTCCCATAATCCCCCCAATACTCATGGGAAAGTATATAAAATATTGTGGGTCACACGCGAAATTCTGCCAATTTACAGAGTGGTAAGATTTCATATATATATAATTGCATAGTGGGTCATTTTTTGAGTGCGTAATTATGGGTCAAAATTTTGTTTTTGTAAAAAATGGAAATAGTAACTATATTATTGTCATAAACAAATTTTTAGGCACATGGTTTGTGGGTCAATATATAATGACCCATAAACCATCCATGATACCCACAACGTGAGTGAAAAAGACACAAAATATCCCACAATCCGCATGGCACAAAACTATATATATATATATATATATATATATATATATATATATATATATATATATATATAGATAGATAGATAGAAAGATAGAGAGATAGATAGATAGATAGATGCAAGATATATTTATATGATTTTTTTCATGCTACAACGTTACAAAATTTATTATAAGATGAAATAAAGAGGACTTGACATTTGTTTCGATTAGATTTTATGATGTAAAAATTAAGGGGACAATGGGATTTTAAACAATAATGAGATTGATTTGGAATGAGAATATGAATTTATATATATATATATCTTTCTCTTTGTTTTCGTGTCTTCAAATTCAACTTTATTTTAAACAATTTATTCATTCGCATAATTTACAAAAATAAAAAAAAATATCGAGAAAAACCATGATTCTAGCTACCATGTCATATCTATTTGCCGGGTAATTTTTTTCAATAAAAAGAATTAGGGATGTTGCTTCATAGTTTATAATTTGATGATTTGCCATTAGTTAAATCCTGTATAGCAAGGTATAAACAAATCATTGATTGCAATGCACTTGTCGATGTGATGTCATTTCGTAAAACTTGAAGCAGTTTGTATGCAGTGAGAGGCGGATCAAGTAATATTTTCACAACGAGAGATGTACTTTAAAATTAAATGAAATATTATTTGTAGATATTTGAGAGGCCATTAACTTGGATTCAAAGTCTTCTTTATGAATTTACTCATATATTTTCCGTGCATTTCCTATTTCATTGATGCATTTTTGTTTATTTGTATGCAAGGACATCGGACGGTAATGTAAGGGTCTTAATAAATCGATCTAGTGCAAGGGCATGCACTCATTGGATCACAGTTAGCTTTTACAAATAAACTCTAGAAGTATTAAAGTATCTTAAAAGTGCTGCGATCCTGGTGAAATCTTGAAAGTGAATTAATTTTATCTATATTTAATGCCGTTGACCAACAAAAAATTGAGCATGCTGTCATACAAACATACTTTTTACAATGAAAAAGCAGAATCTATATGGAATCGCAACACTTTGAGAAACAACAATGCGTGTTGAAATATTTATAAAATTAACTTAGAATTTTATCTTGGTTATTTCCTTACACCAGTGAAATTTATATGTGACCTCAATACTTCAAGTATCTGTGCTAAAATCACGTAAGTGTCACATTACGTGGCAAGTCTTCATAAAATCTAATCTAATCGTCCTCAATATGTAGTTAATAACGATAAATTCATATGTCCGATATATATAAAGTATTAAAAATAATCGCCATCCTGATTAAGATAATAATTAATATATTTCTAAATCACAAATATTGCCAATATTTCCATTGTGCAGCATAACTGTATTGCGTGATATTTACATTTCCAACTGTTTTCTCTACGATAAACACTTTGAAAGTCCAGTTGGTTGATCTTTTTTTTTTATAATTCGGGAGGAATGTAAATTTCTCTGGTGAAATACCAATGAATGGCATATGAATACACTCAAGAAAAGGGAAGAGAAATACAGTAAATTTATTATTGGCTTTATTCAAATATGCATACATGCATACTCCAGTCCTTCGGATTAGACTGTATAAACCGAGGTCCCGTATCGCAGTAGGTGCTGGCACGAAAAAGATCCTTCACTGCTCAATGGCCGTAAGTGCCGAGTATAGGACAAAATTTGAAGCTCTCCACCGGCAAGTGGTGGCGTCTCCATATGTGTGAAAAATTCTCGAGAGGGACGTTTAACAACAAAGAAACAAATATGCACACATAACTGTGGTGAACGACTGCAGAAATTCGCAATGTTGTCATCCACCACCTAATCCTAACAAGAAAATACTATAGTAAACTACAGTTACACATGTAAATATAGTTTATCAAAGAATCAAAGTTTTTACTATTAGTTAATTAAAGTTTTTAATATAGTTAACCAAAGATTCAAAGTTTTCACTAATGTAAATCAATATTTTAATTTTTTCACTTAAGTATATCAAGGTATCAAAGTTTTTACTATAGAAAATCAAATTTTTAAAGTTTTCATTATAGATCAACTTATTTAACGTATTTTTTATAATTTATTTTTGGGAGGTGGAGCGGGGGTTGTTACATGTATATCTCATTTAAATTTACAAATTAGTTTATTTAAATTCAATCATTACATTTATAAATTATGACAACACATGTTAGATTAAGTTGAGGAGCAAGTGTTTTGATTTTAAATGACTCAAATTTCATTTCATAGTGATTTATTTTCCTTGTTTCAAAGTTTTTACTATAGTAAATCAAAATTTCAAGTTTTCACCACAGTAAATAAAAGTTTCAAAGTTTTTGCTATCGTAAATCAAAGTATCAAAGATTTTACTTTGATACTATAGTTAACTATGATTTACTATAGTATTTGTTTTTGTTAGGGAAGGTACGAAAATCCTATATTTCAATTCATCTGCCATTTTGTCCTGTACAAAAACCAGGTTTTCTCACCAATTCTCGATTTATAAATTGCAACCTGACATTCAACATGGCATGGGAGAAGTGAAACACGACATGCTTCTGACTAGATCTAGCTTACATCTTTCATCAAAGCTAATAAATGACTTTGATCATAATATAAAACCCCCTTTTGTTGTTCATTAAAGAAATGTTGATATTTAATCAAAGTAATGAACAATTATTAAAGAAGAAGGTACGGTTTGGGTTTTATTGTGCCCTAAAAATTTAATATTCTTAAAAAAATTATGACATTGGCTTTAACATGAGTTGAGTTGATGAATATGATACATCATGAAAGAAAACGGCATGAAGGAGGACCATTCTGGAAATATGACGTCATGAAGTTGGTATATTTCTAAGGTTTATGCAGAAAAGCCTCAAAATGACTCATTTCTGTGCTTATTTTCCTTTAGAAAAAAGTGTCTGCAGCCGTCGCCCACTTCAATTTTTGGATATATTGTGTAAAATGCATTGAAAAATCACATATCTCAAAATCTTTGTGGGCGATGCATGCACTGTATGTTTTCTGAAAAAAAATTCAACAGAAAATTGATGTCTTCTGCAACTTTAAAAGAAAATACGGGAAAATGCACAAGTTCATGACGTCACAATTAGCATTTAGGAGGTCATAATCTAAAAACGATTTCTATGTTTTTACTGCATGGAATTTCAATCATTCAAAAAGGATCGATTTTAATTTCTTACATGACTTCTAAATTTTAGAAAAGTACAGGGCCAGATTTGTATTGAAACTGTACCTTGTTCTTTGTTTTCATATTTTAATCGTAACTTTTAATAGTAAAATATGACGTCAGTTGGCGGGGCCAAGGAAATAACATTGAATGCCTTGTGTGTTTAAATTGTATTATAATAGATAGCATTTTCGATTTAAATTTAGATTTTTATTTTACCTATTGATATGAGGAATAACTGTCTAGTTGGAAATTCCAGGGACATCATGACAGTTGGAAAGTGAAATGAATCATGCAAATTATCATACGTTTCCAACAATCGTTGATGCCCTGGAATTCCCAACAGAATAGACAGTAATTCGTTGAATATGCTCAGGCATTATTGTCTGAATATTTATTGTGACAGGGAGGAAGTGAAGTCAGCACCGATGCTTTTTGAGCTTCGGTCCATTTTCTTTTCTAGAAATAATTTACCATTCAATGTATCCTTCACAGAGAGGTATTACACCCAGTTGGCGGTTAACGCCGTTAGGCTTCTTGATCTTTACAGAATACTTCGTTCTATTCATGTTGTTTATGATTTAGGTATGAATTGCTACATTATTCTTCATATTCTTCTTCATTAACAATAACCAAACTTGAGATTCTCTCAAGTATTCCTAATCTCTTCTTATTTATACTTCTGTGTTTCTTCACATTAAACCTAAATTATCAAAACATGATGAACATCGATTTATATCTGGCTCCCATGGAATCTCATTCGGTAAAACACTCTCACGTGGGTTTTGGTGGGTTAAGGCACTGTTTTCGACAAACTAATTCGATATAAAATAAATTGAAAAAAAAAAAAAAAAAAAAAAAAAAAAAACATGAACAACATGTACTATTTACAAAAGTTCTTCAGTGTTCAAAAAGGTATTCTTCAAATTATTTAAAAAAAACCCTTAAATATATACAAAACTGAAAAAAGATAATAGGTTGAGTTTACCATGCATCGGACACCCTAGTCCTTGACGAAGTTCTGGCGATATCGTTATCAGAATGCAGCTTAAGGAGATTGGATCCTGTTATCAAAAGTATTGAGAATTTTTTATCAAGTATATTTTTGGAATCTAGACACATAGCTTAATTAAAAATCAAAACCAAAAACGGGGGTCAATGCACTTCTTTCGGCGCTATGGAGCATTTAATATGACCTTACTGCACTGAAATTACGTCTAACACATAAATCAATTTTTCAAAGTTTTTCCTCTTATATTTTTTATCCAAATAAATTATGGGGACAAATACAGTCTTTTTCGTCTTGAATGCTGTAGATTCCTTATTTTACGCGAGTACTTATTATCGCGAAATGGCCCTAAGACGACAAATCGCGAGAAGAATAATTCGCGAGTGGACGCTTGATCAAGAGTATTTACATGGCTTTCAGCACCATAAAAATTAAAGCGAGTAATTTTATTTCGCGAGTGGTTCTTCTCGCGTAATTACGCGATAATTAATTCTTCGAGTATATTTAGGAATCTACAGTAGTCTCTTTAAAATTTGTGGCAACAAAAAAAGTTTCATATTACTTCGCATAGTCAATTATTTGACCTATTTGCACTCAAAAAATGTCATTTTTTCTGGCATTAAACATTTAACAAGCAATGAAATCATTTGAAAGTAATGACATTTTTCTGAGTTTAAGCAGAATGGTTAAAATTATCTTGTTTATTAAGAAAATAAAATTAAAAGTAGGGGTCTGTGATGTTAATTTTTAGATAAAACTAAAATGCTGCTAATTTTTAGCCTAAAATGGGCTATTTTCCCCCAGGACTTTCACATTATATTTGTTATATTTGTCCAATATGATGACAGAATTCATGACGGTTAATTTAATATATTATTTAGGACCAGCATAAACATTTCACTGCTCAAAATAACTTTGTGTGCAGGCATCAAGGAATTGTCATAAATTCATGTTAACCAGATGATTCTAGCAGCACTCTCCGAGTAATAGAATACAAGCGATCAGAAGAAAGGCTGCTCCGGATTTCAAAACACTATCAGTGTTCATTATAAGAAAACATGATAAGAATAAATCAGTGTACCTGATTCTTAATTTTTAAGTCCTTGTGATTCGCACATAACATTCACGATATATGCTTTTAAAACTTCCATTTCATATATTTGTTAACATGAATTCTCTTCACTTTTGATTTTCACTTTGGAAATATTTTATCAATAGTTATCACGTCATGGGTTTGGTATTTGACTCCTGTGATAACTACATAGCTAGATATACCACCCCAAAACGACAAGATTTAGTTTATATATGTTTTGAAATGATTCCCTTCATTTTTGGACATGAAATTAAATTTTTAATAAAGATATTGAGAAATCATTATCTTATAAGTTCACGTCATACAGCTTGCTAAGACGTCATATTGTAAAGGAAAGTATGATTTCTCTGGGTGTAGCCTTAACATACTCGCGTGGCCAACTTACAGCTATTATTGGGGGAATAAGAATGCATAAACTCAACATATTCCGTAAAAATACAAATATTTGATACAAGACAACTAGAAGTGGGTATCAAAATAGTAGATGATCGCCCTTAAAACCAATGTGCAAGTTGCCACAAATAAGGACCATTGTAAGGCCTACAGTACCGACCGGACACAACCTAACACCAGAGCGAACCCAAAGCGCACCCCGGGTTCGCTTCCTGGGTTCGCTCGGGGTCCGCTGTGGGTCCGCTTTCAGAAAATTTGGGACCGCTCTGGGTGCGCTTCGGGTTCGCTCTGCGTTCGCTCGGGGTCAGCTCTGGGTCCGCTAGAGCGAACCCGGCGTTCGCTTTCCGGGTTCGCTTTACGCACTCATGCGTGAAGCGGACCCCGCTTTAATCTTGCCGCCAGTAAGCCCCGCCCCTTGTATATTCCAAATACAGTAGTGAAATCGATCATTACTGTTTTTATGACTATCGAAACATGTACATGTAAGTGACAATATGGAGAACGTTGATATAAATTTTCAAGAATTTCACCGTACATTCGACGTAGAATTATCACTTTTATTTTTCTTAACTTATAAGCTAAGTATATCTCGAAAGAAAAATTGTCAAATTTATTTTCGATGTATCGGATGGAGTGAAATTGATAAGAGTATCTTAATAAAAAAAGTTTTCAATTTCATTTGTTTACATTATTCGTGCGTTTTAAAATAAGTTGGAACTTCCATTTGTAATTGCAATTGCTAAATCGTAATTTAAATGTTTGAAAGACAAACAACTGAATTATGATCTTATCTATGAAATAGCTGAGACATACTGTACACGTAAAATGCTAAGTTTTCATATTTAGCAGTATACATTTAAGCTAGGTTGTCGTCCATTACATGTATATGTAGGTCGTGATAATCACTAAAAATTCTCATTTAGTGTAACTTGAGTTTCGTTTTACAGATCCTTTATAATTTACTTCCATGCTATAAATCATTGTTTTATAAGGCGAGTTCAACGGAGGACTTATAAAAAAAACAACAACACTCAAAGAACCAAAACAAACAAAAACTAATAATTGTTCCACTGATAAGGACATATTTTTTTAAGTTGTTTTGAAATACATGTAAATGATCATTTGAATAGTTTGTGTTCCTTACTGGTTCGTGACCCCCCCCCCCCCCCCACTACATACATCATAGTACATACTGGAGCGGCATGATAACAAACAAAATTCTAAATGTTTAAAAATAAATAAAAACAAGAAACAAAAGAAACAAAACAAGAATTCAATAACTGTAAACTCGCATGATTAAGTAGATGAAATTAAGATAATAACGCCCGATTATTATTATTTTTTTTTCTTATATTGTTTTATTTCGATGAGCCCCCCACTCCTCTCCGTACTCGAATTGTTTTCTATGGGCCGTTTGTAGCGATTTTAATTTCAAATAATATACAGTCTTCTCTCTCTCTCTCTCTCTCTCTCTCTCTCTCTCTCTCTCTCTCTCTCGTAAAGCTATTTTACTGATTTTCAGCATTCAGGTGGCAGCAAATTACATGAACATGTACTCTTCATGCAACGTACCAAAGAACTATGACGTTTCCAACTTCAAAAATCAAAAAAAAAAAAAAAAAAAAAAAAAAAAAAAAAAAAAAAAAGAATAATAATATTGAATTTCTCATTGATAACATGCCCCGACGAGGTACATGTAACTTAAGGGGCATCGAATGTAGGGGGGGGGTATATACTCAGGTATACCGTGACCATGGAGACAGTATACATCCAGCTAGCGTCAATTAAAAAAACCCACCGCAATTGCTCTTAGCACCCGCAATATCTTCGAAACATGTGGATGATTACCGACACGTGATGACCTTAGCTTCACTTTGAAACTATAATTATCAAAGTGTTAAAATTAAATAGTTATGACAATTACAAAGTTCAAATACAGGTACCTATGTAATGAAAAGATATATGTACGTTTTCGTATTAAGGTACATGTATCTTTGCAAGTTCAATTTACTAATGTTAGAATTACATGTACTTTTTATGCACAAGTACAAAACGTACCCGTCTAGTATTTTTTTTATATCCATATGAAGTATTTTGAAAATTACATGTAGTACATGTAAGAGGTTCGTGAACATGTAAACCTGTATAATTATATATATCGTCGCAAAGGAAAGTGATAAGCATTTTTTTTTGTCTTGCAAGTAGTTACAAAAATTCAAAAACATACAATGTAAGGTCTACATGTAGGATAAGTAGAATTGACAAAATAATCTTTCCCTAGTACATGTATTTAAATCAAGCTATTTATTAAATTTTGGTAAAAAAATAATTAAAAAAATATCATAGTAGTTAAAAAAATGAGATTTTTTTTTCTCCAATTTACGTATTGACATAATGCACATTTATACTGTACAATGTACATTTAATTTTTTCATGATCAATTATTAAGATCGATAACTTCGATGGTGATCTGGATAAATTAAAACGTGCATGTAAATTGAAATAATAAATAAAAAATAATCAAATTAAAGCACGTACATGTTCTCATACTGTATCTTGAGATAATAAAATTCTATAATTTATCGGAGACCAGTTTTTTTTTATTCTTTTTTTTAAATAACAATTGTTATAATCATTATAATCTTCTTTTTTCTATTATATATTAAAGTACTTTTGTCTGATAAATTTACGCCATGTATATTCTGGAGAATTAAAATATATAAATGTAAAATCATATTTAAAAATCATATTAATAATATTTTTACACTGTACATTCACACGCTTTGCTTGTACAATATTTACATTACAAACTGGCATGTTGACTGGTCGATGCGCTGATGGTCAACGCATTTTATCACTTATCCTGATTGACAGACCTGTTCGGCATGTTGATTGGTCGATGCGCTGATGAGTTAATCGCTAATCCTGATTGACAGCTCTGTTACGCAACACCGAACGCGCGTTCGCTTTCTGGGACCGCTACTGAATTTGGGGTTCGCTTTCAGCGTTCGCTCTGGGTCCGCTCTGGGTTCGCTGCGGGTTCGCTACGGGTGCGCTCCGGGTTCGCTCGGGGTCAGCACTAGCGGACCCCAAGCGAACCCGAAGCGAACCCAGAGAGCGAACCCGGGGTGCGCTCTGGGTTCGCTTTCTGTTAGGTTGTGTCTGGTCGGTACTGCATATAAGGCAATGTGATACAACTAAAATCTCACGACATTTTTTGATCAGTACAGTCAATGAAATTTAACTTTAACCCCTTCTCTACCGCATCGGTCAATATGACCGATAGCGCGTTAAAACAAGACTTCGCGAAAACAGGATCTCCGTATCTTTTTTATGATAGCATTAAGGTATATAATCTATATATCATCTTTTAGGAAGTTTTCTCTACTTTTAAACCCTGTAAAAATTTTATAGATTATACGTCGGTAGTGAATAGATTTTACGTTTTGAAGACATTCATGACTTTTTGAAAATGGCGCAGATTTCCAAAGCAAGGACGATTTTCCCGACGATTGGCATATTTTTTCCTGATTAATTGCATAAAGAAAGTTTGATATATTTAAAAAGTATATTATCTATGCTTTTAAAATATGTAAAAATTGTTGTTTTTACTTTAAAATATTTTGCAAAAACAAGCATTTTCTTCCACGTTTGTGTTTTTTCTCGTTTTTATTCATAATATTTAAACAAAGCTCATTTTTACTTGTATTTCTATATTGAAATAGGGAAAACAAAATACAGCTGGTAAAAGTGAAGAAAATTTCCATTTCAACAAGCCTTTACTGGTCTTCTAACTCTCAGTATTTTCTGAATTACGATAGTTTGAATTTTGGACCTCCGCGTAATTTTTTGTTGAAAAATCGGGGCTGATCAATATTTAACGTCAAGGTCGATTTCGTTGCGCCTCATTCGGAACAACATATTGTTTAGTACTATTTTATTATATATTCTTATTGAAATAAATGCTTTTTACAAAATAACTGGTTAGAAAAAACAAATAATATCTTTAAACCTTTAGTGAAGTGTGTTTTTTTTCACATAATGAATTTACTTATCTATTTTTATACATAGAATAATGTTGAGTAAAAAAAAAATGTACATGTATATTCCCTAAGAGTCTTTACGTCGAAAAAGTCAGAATTTATATTGCTGTATGTGTCATATATTCTTTATATAAAATATAATTAGACCTATACTGACATGAAATTTAAATTTAAACCATTTTGAAACAAGCACTCGTATAAATTTTACACGACTCATCACTGTATGAGTTGATACGAATCGAGATTACCACGTGTTTCCGCTGTAACAGTAAACAACAACACGATAATGTGAACATCAATTTTCATGATTATTTTATGATGGAGAACATCACATCAATTCATCAGATAAGATGGTCATTCCTTTGGTATAAGAGGTGAGTAAGTATTGGTTGAAGAGTTTAAAACTGTTTTGAAAGTGCATTTATTCACGTTCAAATGAAAACAAGTGGTACAATTATGCACACTGATACTGATACATGTACATGCAAAGGCGTTAGCCGGTATGAACTCGCATTATTAGATTGATACTTGTTCAGCTAATTTTGTGTTGTTTTTGAAGTGTATAACTTTTGATGACCACCCTAAGTACCATTCAAAGTAAAATCAAGTGTGGCCTAATTCTTCAGAGTTGTCCAGGTCCAGGAAAATCACTATATTTAGCTATATAGCTTAATTTACCTATATAGCTTTATTTACCTATATAATATAGCTTTATTTAGCTATTTTAGAATAAGTTTCTGTTTTATGAAAAGCAAACTAAAAGTCGCATGAAAATTATGGCTGATATTTTTTTAAAAAGGTTTGATAAAAACAACCAAGGGCATAGATAGTAAAAACATTGCCTCTTTTAAACACTTTTAAACCAAAAAATGCATCTCTATTGTTTGGATAGCTGTCCATTACTGGAAGTGCGATGGGGCATGACTAAGACGTGTGATTGCCTTGCATTGTGCTGAATTATTACCAATCAATTATCTTGTTGACCAAAACTGCTTTTCTTTGTTAAAGTAGCTGCTTATTCACAGATTAACTGTTATACATAGCCCCAAAACTTTTAGATCTTTGTTTGCAATTGCACAAAAGGAGAAATATTTTTAAAAGTGGGTTTTTGGTGAATTGTTTTCAGTCCATTTCAAAGTTGAAAACTAGTACTGCCTCATTATGCGACTTTTTGTCTGCTTTTCATAAAACAGAAATTTACTCTGAAATAGCTATATAAAGCTATATTATATAGGTAAATAAAGCTATATAGGTAGATTTAGCTATATAGCTAAATATAGTGATTTTCCTAGACCTGTTGTCGTCTAACACAAACACATCGAATTTTTTAGCATGTTTAGGGTGCTGGTTTCGAAACGTTCAGCTGTGAAGATCCACTTGCTAACCCTACCATACACTGGAAAGACCATGATGTGGAGGACACAGGTGCTTCTCTTGACCAATGAAGAGGTAAATCATTTTTTCTTCCTTTTTATAGTGAAAATTCCTGTATCTCTAAACATTAATTCTAAATAAAGTGAACTTTTAATTGTATTTATTTCATATTGCATTCACACATTGACTAATATTTTGAAAAAAAATATGTGATACACATGATAATTATAATAATGCATGATTATGAATGTAAACTCGCCATTTTACCACCCATTATGCTCAAATATGGAGCCAGCTTTCTTTTATAGGCTGCTGTGGTATTTTCAATCTGCAGAGTTGTGGAAAACTGCCGGTCATGCCGGCAAAACCGACAAAAAATGCGTGTGACCGGTAAAAATGCTATCGATGTCGGTCCAAATGACCGGCCCCTTTTTTTTGGTTAAAGTTTTTTTGTTTTACCATTTATCATCGGCGCACCTCCCAGCTTAAATATCGTACCTTATATGCGATTGCGTAATACTTGTTCTTTACGAGGCTGTAAATGAAAGTGAAACCAGCATGGTCTTGTGACCTAATTTACAACTGGGGCAGAATTAGGTAGAAAATGTAAAGAAGCAGATAAAGACAAGCTAAATATGTAAAAATTTCGACAGTGAGAATTCAAACACAGTTGGGGAAAGCGATAAATCTAATACTTCCGACTGTTCCAGATTTCGTTTTTTCATTGATCGTGTTGATCTCTTTATTGTCGAAGCACAGAATTTCCACAATTTTTTTAGACTCATTTTCTAGGTTTAATGTAATTCCCAAATGCATAAATGTTAAAAAAAAAAAAAATTAAATTTACTGTGCTGAATAAGCATTGTCACCTGCCCAAAAGCGGTGAAATCTAGAACTGTTATAAATGCAAAAAAAAAAAAAAAAAAAAAAAAAAAAAAAAAAAAAATGGAAGAGGACTTGAAAATGGAGACTGAATGTTATATTATTATTAAGTAAATAAATGTGTAATGAAGTAAATAAATGTTATGGGGTTTTTTTTTTTTTGGTGACTTACTATTTCAGACCGGCAAAAATCACTTCGGATCGGCTTATTTTGTCTTCTTGCCAGTCCGAATGACTGGCTATCTGAAAAAGTTTTCCACAACTCTGAATCTGCATGATGTATGTGAATAGAATTTCTGTTTCTCAATTTTCAGTTTCTGTTGAATTATCACATATACATGGGTGGTCAAACTTCATTCAATGGATGGCTATTCGTCAACACTCCCATGTACACGAACAACCTTGTTCGGAGAATTTTGCCCTGAAGAAACAGTTTTCAGTCCATTGTGTCCTTTCTCTTAAAAACCCCAACAGCCAAAACTGAAAAAGGTATTTTTTTTTTAATTTTGATAGAATTAATGGGTATGTTATTTCTTTTAGCTCAATAATTGACTAAAATGATGGTTTATTACTAGGCTGGTAATTTTTTAGTCATAATACATTGACGTCCCAATACCATATACATGTAACTACATGTATCACATAATAAATAAACTTTATAAATAAATACTTTAGTTTGAAAAGGAAAGTTATTTCAACATAATCAGTGTGTTAATTCCAGCTTTCTTACTTTTATATATGTAAATTTACATAAATTTTATAATACCTATTTAATTATAAAAACTTAATCTTTTATAGGATAGAAACTAATTGTGCGAATACAACCAGAACTGATTATGTCTTGGACAAGTCAAGGGAGTTCCTCCAGTCTTTCAGAGAGATGGCAGTTGATGAAAGAATGGTGGCCACAAAGCGAAAGTGCTCTGGTATTCAGCATTTTGTGATTGATGTCTGATTTGGAATTCAGTTAGCAATATTTCTGGATTTGTATATTTGGGTAAAAAAAAAACAAAACATTTTTAACTGATTGACTAAACGTTTTGCATTAAATTTTGCTATAAATAATTTTTTTTTTCAAGATGACAGTTCAAGTCTTTATTGTACGCCTAAAGCACTTGGCAAAGAATTTAAAAATCTTGTGATGAGGTCAGTTAGTTTATATTGTCTTGCTGAATTAAACATTGGGGGAAAATTCATGATAATAAAGATGATTTTTTTGGTATCAAGAAATGGATTTATTTTTGTTTAACAGAAAGATTGTATAGTAGTTACTGTTATGTAATTTTTACATCACTGTTCAGCCAAACATGTTTGTGATTTTTCATTGAAATTCAGGTTAAATTGAGTCAAGAAAGAAATTTAAAAACCTTTATTAGCCAATCTTGCAGTAAATGTATGGGAGTTGTGGGTTTGTCATTTTAATTTGCTTGTAAATATCCATCATACATTGGAACATAGTTGCTCTGGTGGAAAGTACTGGGTTTTTTTATTTACTTGATATTATGATTGTGAACTCTTTTTTAAAGAAATTGGAACAAAAGAAAGCCAATTCGCAAATTGTACTTCAAATTTTAGAGAGCTTGATTTTTTTTGTTATACTTGCATTGTCAATTATTGCATTAAAAGACCAAGTCAAATGTTTCTCATCAAACATGGCTATTGAATATCGGTATTCTTCTCACAAATCCTTAGCTTATCTTGCTATCAATAGTCAGGATTTTTTTTCTCGAGTCATGATTAAAGTTTATAGACATCATTTGATCAGACAGCAAGTGCTAAATGACATTATCTTCATTCAGGATATTTCTGGACTCTCGATAATGAAAAACTAATGATTCAAAAACAATGATTTATAAGATGCTAGAATTACATTCTTTAAATAGCTATGGCATCATCCAACTTGAAGATGATGTGTACATCATGTAATCTGGAATCTATATAGCAGAAATAGACTTGCAAATATACTAACAAATAACCTATCTGCTTGTTTATTATTCTTCAGATACTTCATTTTTTAAAATGCTCTTTATTTCTCTCAATAATGCAAGCTGTGATTCGAGATCATGTGACCTAAACAGTACTGACTTTTGATAGCATAATAGGCCAAGGGCTTGTGAGAAGAGAAGCAAATCAGAAATCCTTGTCTACCAAAGATGAGCAAATGCGTGCCACATAAATTAGATGAATGAAAGGATTGTAATGAAAAAGCCACTTATTTGAAAAAGAGATTTAAAGTTCCATGCATTGTCCATCTTGTGAGGTTTCTTCATACTTACCAAATGACAAAAATTGTTTTAACAAGTGACACAATTAAGCCATGAAATCTGTTAAAAACTAGAAAATGTAAGACAATTCTTGTAAGAAAAGAAAATTGTAAGTATTTTCTTATATTCCAATAGACAAAGAAAATTGTTGTAGTTTTTGAAAATGATGAAATAAGTACTTAACTGTAGAATTTATGAAAATTTGTTGATAACTGGTTGCATTACTTTTTTACCATATTATTTTAACAGTATTTGTCACTAAGGTTGATATGCATGTAATCACATCTTATAAATTTTATGTCAGTTCACTTAAGTTATAGATATATTTTTTGAATGGCAACCAAAATATGCAAAATAAAAAAAAAAAAAAATTCATTCGTTTAATATCTCTGTGGATTTTGTCGTTCACAACTTTATGTCATTTATTGGACAGTATGTCCATAATAATTGCAGCATTTCAAAATGGGTATGTTCTTGCAATTTAAGGCAGAATTCTGTATTGAGATGACCTTGACCCCCTAAGAAAAGAAATGTCAAGGTCAATACTTAAGACAATTATCTGATGTACATGTATGTTCTATACATTATTTTTGCCCCATATCTTACTTACAACATCATGAAAAGCACAAAAGTAGCTTTCCATGAATGAGCGGTAACAAACTTATACAACCGAAAAATTGAAATTTTTGTTGTTGCTTAGCAACCACTTAGAGGTCATTGAACACATATTTGAACATAAGTGGTATATGGATGTTGTAGTTCAGCATGATGCCTTCTAAAGAGTTTATTCAGAACTGTCTATTTCAGCATTCACTGTAATAAAATTTTAGCTAGAATATTGAAAAATGTTGAAAAAAACTGATAAAATTCTGTACTTATTTGACCTTTGACCTCCTAAAAATAAGCCTACTGAGGTCAAACTTTAACACAAATATTTACTGTACATCCCTCTTAATATTATGACCCCATATCTGACTTTAAAAGGTAATGGAATGCATAAATGTGATTTGGATGAGCAAAAAACAAGAAATACTGCCCGAAAAATACAAAATACCCGTTGCTTAGCAACCTCTTTAAAATCTTTACTTTGCAAAATTGAAAAAAAAGTTTATGTGATTAATGTAGTTCAGTATAATGCCCTTTTGTGAGTATATTCTAAATTTCCTATTTCAACATACATCATTGTAAATATTTAGCTTAAAGATTAAAAAGTGTCCAAAAATTCAATAAAATTCTGCACTTATTTCACCTTTGACCTCTATTTCCAGTAGTAAGGTCAGTCGTGATTTATCTGAATATCTATGGAATATCATCTCTGGAAAATTCCCTACAAAATGGTTTGCATTATGCCTAGCTTTCCCTTTGGATAAAAAAGTTAAAAATTAATTTATAATGATATGTCAAAAGGTCTCCAAAGTCGCTTAAAATGCACCGGTAGAGAAAGGGTTAAAAGAAGCATAAAAAAAAAAAAATCATATATACCTAATGAATGAGCATTTCGGGTTTTGTAAGGACCACCACGAAAACGATAAAACGCTTAAGGGTTCAAGATACCGTTTTTCCGATACATGGTGAATATTGTCCACAAACTGATCCATAGTGAATTCTAGCTCAATTAAAAAAATATTTTTTTAATAGTATTTTCTCAATAAATAATATTAAATTGTGTCACATATTCATATTTACTTCACATAATACATGTTAACGAGGTTCGTTCCTGAGCTTTTGAGCAGATTTTTGTGTAGACCTCTAAATATTCTGCATAATGTTCTAGTTCTTACAATAAATTTGGATTCTGCAATGCTAATTTAACTATATTGAATTAAAACCCCATGATTAAATTCCACACAGAAAGCATTAAGTTAGGAACTATATTTTGTGGCGGAAGGTTTCATAGAAGAAAATGATCAATTTTTCTCATTCGAAATATTTACAGTATTGTTAAATTTGGATTCCTATTTTTACATGCATTGATCGTATGTACAAAATGTAAAAAAAAAAATTGGTAAGGTTTCATGCGAAACTTTGGAGTATTTTTTTCTGTATCGGGAGAGTAGGATACTAGCAGCATTTATCATAGCCCAGTGATGTTTTTACATGATTATTTTTACAAAAAGAAATGAATTATCCGCGGGGTAGTGTTGAACTTTTCAATTTTTCATTAATGCAATTTTACTATTTATAGACGTCACACGACGACGTCGTAGTGAAGTGCTTCTTTTACCCTAAGGCTCAATGACGTCTATTCAATAGATAATAATAGTAATTTTTTTATCTATGACTTTTCCGATTTATCAATGTTAAATTAACCGGAAAAAGTCTAAATTCGCCGAAATAGGATCTCTATACTGCCTTAACATAACTGCGTATTATACATATGTTATACGAAAGTGGAAGTGATTTAATACACATGTATCGAAAAATGTCTAATGCATGGTTAATTTGTCTCTGCATAGTGAAATAAATTAATAATGAAAATGTACTTTAAAATGAATTATTACAAACCTTTAAATTGCATTTCTTGAAATTTCCTACAAAATGATGAATCATGAACAAAATACACCCAACATGGACTCGTTCCTTTGCAATCTAATGAAAGAAAGGCAACTGTAAAAAAAAAAAAAAATACAAACTCATAAAATTCTGATTACTACCAATTAATGAAGTCAGATATGATTTTGCTTCAAGTCCAATATCGTGGAATTTTTATCTCCTAACGAGAAAAAAAATCGACATCATTAAAGACTTTAATTCTTGAGCTTTAAAACTGAAACAAGTCAATCATGGTTAATTTCATTGCTTAGAGTTGTCCGAAGCAAGGCATGTGTCCGATACATTTTGAACTCACCCTATTACATTGGCATACCATAAATTTGATGTGAAATGTTTCAGTGAACATACAGGTACCCAGTGGAGAAATATCAATGCATCTGTTTTCTAAGGATAAGTCTAGGTGATAAAACGCTTGACAGCTACACTGATGGTAGAATTACACATTTACATGGTATAATCGTATACATATGAGACTGACACCATTACAAATAATTTAAAGAATTTACAAATTTAGACTTCAGTAATTCAGAATATAAATGATATAAATAAAAATTAATTTGATTTATATGTTCCTGAAAATTTATTCATTTTCGAGTGCAGGAGTCGAGAAAAGCATACATGTAATCAAACACTTTTGACTTAACAAATATAAACTCTACATGTACATGAATGTATTTTAAATTATTTTTCACATCATTTCTTAATATCTTCATAATCTCCTCGTAAAGTAGATTAATAAAGCCCATGCCTGTTATTCTAACATTATTCTCTTTGGAAAACAAGTAATAAAACTGCTGCATTTTTCACCGAATATCTCTGCTACGGTTGCCAATATTCTAAGATGATGACAACATTCCATGTCATGAGTGCAAGAGCTTAACTAAAGCTGAGTGCAGCTAAACGACCCAGTAAAAAGCTAATTATTTCGACGGCATGCTGTTTTGTACAAGAGAAAATCACTACTTTTTTTCTTTTAAGCATTTAAAATAAGGTCGAAACTCTTGCAATTGAGGAAAAAAAACTATTTTCGTTTTTATTTCATTATAGAGATATATTAAGGTTAGGCAAATGCAATTGCATCACCTTTCAATTTGACTATTATCATTATTATTTTTCATGGGTAGCCTTAACTGTACTACAAGTTCAATGAAACAAAATTTATGGAAGAAGGGATTACACACCCTATGACCCTCACCCCCTTTCGAATGAGTATCTTCTGTGTCAACAGTCAGTCCATTATAACTCAACAATACAATGTAAATGAATCACTTACTCTTAAAAAAGAGGCTTTATTTCTAGAAAATATCTACTATTCCTTATGATTTATGGAGGAGCTCATTTTCACCTTCATTTACAATGTTAATTCTAAAACAAACAACGTCATAATATTTTAATATACAATGTCATACACAATCAAAAACAAATTGATGTGTCTAACCATCAATTTCCACTATTTGTACTGTAATGAAGTGTGAAGGATGTTTAATTAAAATACCCACACCGTTTGCCATTTGACTATTGCAAAACTTTTTTTTTCAATAGTGAAAATTTTCCCTTTATGCAATTCATTTTTTTTTTTACAATACAATCGTTCGTTCGTTGGCATCTCACCCTTGCATTTTCCAGTGATCCGTGTTTACCCTCCTTATAATTAGTATAGATGTAATTGTTTTAATCATATTTTAAGCTATTTATTTGCTATACTCATATTACATTATTATATAAATATTAACTAAACACTGACATTGCGTAATATGCATGTCTATTAAATAACTTTCAAAGCTCTTAAAAATATATTCAAAAACATAAATTGATGGAAAACTTGATTTGTTTAAATATAATGAAAAACCAAGAAAAGAAATTGTGATGCGTGATGCGAACGGAACTATTGAAAATTAATATTCTTTTTCTGAAGAATGATCCTTATATATATATATATATATATATATATATATATATATATATATATATATATATATATATATATATATATATATATATATATATATGATTGATTTTATCTAAATTTTTATTGTTAACAATGACAACGCAGCAGATCTCAATATTTTTAATTATTTTCTTTTTGAGATATCTTTAACCGACCTGAGAAATTGTTTGTGGTAAGTTTTCGTTTTCAATATGTTTTTATCCATTCCTTGTATTTGTTGATGTCTTACTTGCCAATTGATAATGTATATCATTGTATCTTCCATAGAATGATGACTTAAGACAGATTGTTGACATCCTTGTTTCATCAACTTTTTCTGTGTTTGTCAATTGCTTGCCTCGTTTTTAAAACACATCAGGGCCTTTTGATCCAATATAGAATGAGATATATTAAAAATTAACAGAAATAATGGCAATTTTTTTGCCAAAATTGTGTAAAAAATGGACTGCTAATGGCCATTGATGTCTAGCGCCAATTATTTTCTAAGTACATGTTTAAAGCATGGCTTTCCCAAAATATAAGAATGAAAGTGAATTATGTACACTATTTGTTAAAATGAATTGTTTCTTACATGGTCTCTTTGACCAGAACTTAAAGGAGCATAGCGAAACAAAGACACCTTGGAAGCTTTGTTTTGTTTGTTTGTATGTTGTTTAACGTCCCTCTCGAGAATTTTTCACTCCTATGGAGACGCCACCAATTGCCGGAGGAGAGCTGCAAATTTTGTCCTATACTTGGCACTTACGGCCATTGAGCATTCACTATTGAGTATCTCGGAATTCAGTTACAGAAGTAAAAGACTCGATGATATACGAACGAAAAATTGTTACCTGGTTTCATTAGCCTGTCAAAAGAAAACCACAGCCTTGTCCGTAGAGAAATATATTTAGTATTTGCTTCTGCCTTGTTTTAGCTATTTGGTTTGTACGAAACGCGTAGGCTGGTTGCTGTCCAGAAGGGATGGCGTCGTGCCTGAAGAGCCACAAATGGTAATGGCGTTTGGTTGTCAACCTCTGACGACCACCCCCAATGTCGGTGTGCTGCTGTACCAAAAGTTTGCTGTCGGTTCCAGGCCCTGTTTACAAAGCTCTGACTGACGTTTAGTGCATTTGCAACGTCACGTTGTGAATAGTCAGCGTCAAGCATTCCAATACATCTGCCCAGTTGTCCTGTCGTCAGGCGACGCCTTATACGTTGAGGGGGCATTGTGTTGATAAACGTAGTGTAAACACTCAAGTGAGTTTTTTATATTTTAGAAAGAATCAGACACCGATGCCTGAGTGAAAATCCTGCAATAGTAGCAAAAGCATAAACTGTGATATGAAAAGCATTTCCCATGGCATGAAATGCAGGTGCAAGTTTGTTGAAGACCTTTTTGATTTCACTTGGACACATTATTGCCAGTTATGCAGTTATTCATTTTTTAAACAGAAAAATGTCTATGATCCTTATAAAATTTTGAGTAGTATATAAAAAAAAAAAATATTTGTTTTTAAGCTGAACGTTATTTACGATAAGCAGGTTGTGTATTCGATATTATCGAAGCATCCTGAAAGTATATGCCTTTTTGTATTCTCTACGATATTTTTCCTCCCATGATATGCTTTACCCAGGATAATTTCGACATATTTTTTAACGATTGAAATAAAAAAAAAAAAAAAAAAAAAAAAAAAAAAAAAACAGTCAAACAGCATATATGAGCAAGAAGGCAATTCAAAAAGGCAATTAAAATAATCAGAAATACATTTCAAAGCTGTTTCAAAAAGATGCATTACAGCAAAATATCCATATTTCTTGCAGAAAATAATTTCAGCAAAAAAAAAAAAAAAAAAAAGGTCGATTATGCACTGTTAGGAGATTAAAACGATTTGAAATGAGGAAAATAATATGATCACGCTTTGACACGAAAACATGTGATGAACAGGAAATTTTTTTTATTTTAAGCTTATAAAATAATAGGAAGACACTAGCGCATATTGTTCAGATACGGAATTATTATTGTTTCTAAATCCATAAAATCTGATCACACCCTGATACGAAAAGATATGAACATGAAAAAAAAAAATCGTCATCCTCAGTAAAGTTTGTTTGTTTGTATGTTGTTTAACGTCGCTCTCAAGAATTTTTCACTCATATGGAGACGCCACCACTTGCCGGTGGAGAGCTGCAAATTTTGTCCTATACTCGCCACTTGCGGCCATTGAGCAGTGAGGGATCTTTTTCATGCCAGCACCTACTGCGACACGGGACCTCGGTTTATACGGTCTCATCCGAAGGACCGGTCTCCACGTCCCACAGTGGGATTCGAACCCGCGAAGTAAGGATCAACTCCTTACGCCTCGACTCCTCAGTAAAGAAAATGAATTAAAAAAAAAATAAGATTGGTGCAGACTCTTCATATCCAATTTTAATACAATTTCTAATGCAGGAATGCGAAATACATTTCGTCATAAACTTCTAAAAATACATTTTACTGGGTTGTAGAGAGTGGTCAAAGATGCAATATTTCTTATCATTTGATTATTATGATCTTTGAAACTTCCAACTGACTTAGATTTATTAAATTAGTTTAAACATCAAAGACGGCTGACAATTATGTAATTATGTACGTCCGACACAAATTCTCTAAGTCTTTGACCATTGACATTCTATATCTTAAATTGATTAATACAAACGCATTTTCCCAATTCTGTTAGGCTTGCAACTTGCCACTATTTGGAATTCTGTTCAATACCATTGCTACATGTATTTTTTTTTAATCTTTACGGTATAAAATGTGTTGAACATGTCGACCACTTCTTAAGTCACTGTGAAAATACGTATATCGTTTGTGACTAAACAATGAATTCGTGGTCATGGGACGAACCTGCACAATTATAGGCTTAAATATGCCTTGGTTAAATAGGGTTATAAAAGGAAAACATGTGCAAATAAAATATAAGACTTGTGAAAATCATTAAATTTTACTTAAAAATTTGAAGCTAAACTGGGTAGGTAAATAATACTATCAATATACTACCTAACACCAGTGAAGATATGAATCTAAAGCCAGTATAACTTTGTGATTGCTCTGTGTCTTCTTTGGATTTTCTTTTCAATAATATGCATATGCTTTGGATTTGTTGCGCGTTATCTCGCAACCAACCCATGTTTTTAGTGAAATATGAAGAAAATAAAAATAAATCATTTTCAAGCCTCCGTTGGAACAAAACAATTGACAATCGTATCATATACGGACCTCTAAAAGCATCCGCTATAAGTTTTTATATTTTTATACAGGACAACTTTACGCGGAATCAAGAAATGAGACTTGAAGATAAGATTAGGGTTTTGGTCCAAAAGGGTCCCAATCATATGATTATACTGTCCTATCTGATCGAATTTATTTTTTTGAAATAGACTTTGAAGTACGACTACTTAAGTCATATTGAGGATTTTATTTGATAACAATAAATATGTCAGAAAGGACAGTACATACGCCTTAAAATTAAAACAAAAACCAAGATGATTTTAACACGTGCATAAAAAATTCAATATAATAAAAAAAGCGTTAAACTTTTTTTTTTTACATATAAATAAAAGGATTACCAAAAGATTTATTTTTATACTTAATTCAATCAAAATAAACTTAGAAACTCATTTTTGTAATACGTCTAACTCTCACGTGATTTTTTCTAGAAACAGACATGTCAATTTAAGAGCAAAAGTGGATGAGGATAAGGACTTCGTATTCACTGGTGTCTGCAACACCCGTTCTTTCTGGGCTCGCTGCTGAAATCGATGCTTGCTTCCGACGTTAAACTTGACCTGGTTTGGGTTTGCTCGGCTTTATCTCTGGATTTTCTCAGAGTCAGATCTGGTTATCGTAAAGCGAACCCAATGCTCACACGGAAAGAAAATCTGTTGTTCAATTCGCGTCCGCTTTGTGTTAGATTTCTAGACGATCGATCTTGTGTGCCCATTTCTAGTAGAGGTATATATTGTCTAGTGAAAGAAACCAGCTATATCCTTTCTCTTGATAATATAAAACACACACGTTATCGAAAACGCAACAGATAACGACTTAAAACAATGGATACATTTTTCAGATAAAAACAATCCTTCGGGATTTATCACAAAATTTAATTGATGCTTTTTTCTCATTTTACTTATACAGCCTGTTTGTATTTCTATTGTAACTGTTCTAGGAATGTTTGATAATGCAAGACAAGATCAAAGCATTTAATTTTCAGGTATGTCTATTACAAAAAGAAGTATATTTTCATTCAATGGTATGACAGAGACTGATTTATTCAGATTCAGATTCATCCATTAATTAATTTCCTAGAGTGAGCGAAACATTCTATTCCTTTGTCCAGAATGATATTTCTAAAATTGTAGCTCTAGACAAGAATGAAACATTCCGATTTCAAGGCATATCAAATAAATACATTGGTGTTTTTTTTACAACATGCAGTGAGATATAATTTAATTTTTGGATTTTGTTTGAAGGGGTAGCTCCTTTTTATGTACTGATATGTATCCTAACATGTTACTTAAGTGTTTTCACACCACCTATACACTGTGCATTAAGAAAAGCCTATTTTGAAGTAAAAAAAAAACAAGGACGTCTAGTCTACATATATTTAACACTTCACCTACACCCCTGTTATATAACAGCCAAAAAAGTTAAAAGAACCTAGTTGGTCAGGAAATGAGCGGTAGAACATTAACATTATAATTTTTTATTATTATGCTTCCTCTCAGTTTGTCTCTATATAATCAATACCCAACTATTATCGCATAGTGTTCAATGGATTTATATAGCGTAAGCAAACTATGCCAAAATAGTGCACGGCTTCTTTTTTCTGAAGAAAATCCGACATCACCCACTCCGGGGATCGAACTCACGACCCCGAAATCGTCAGTCCGACGCGCTACCGATTGCGCAACAGACGCCGTTTTCTAAATCACCGTAGTATAATATATATAAACCTAGCTTCCAATATTTTACACTTAAAATAAAGAAATAAACAAAATAATTTTTCTTAAATAGTTTCTTGCAATCCCCCCCCCCCCCACTTTCACTCAACTAAAATTCTCTGAAACTATCTGTACTGTAGTGAAATTGCATAATTATGTAAATATATTCCCTATGACCTTTTACGCTCACCTCATAGCCACCAACCGGTGCCGGCACGCTTCCCAAGTTAGTCGGGCCCAGCCAGTCTTACTATTAAAATGTTTGTTACCTTTTTGTTGTTTGTACCTGTACCTGTGTTTATTCATCATGTAAACCCGTGTGCTTCGTCGTCAACTTATACTAAGGTAGGCGACATTATTTGTAAAAACCCCTATATTTTACTACATTGGCGTCGCCGGTAGGATATTTAGTAAAATCCTCTTATATTTTACTACATTGGCGTCGCCGGTAATTCGGTGCGGGAGATAAATTGTATATTGTATGTTTTATTTGCAAAAAATCACATGTGAATATTACCACTCGTGAATAAAACCACGGGTTGAAATATGTTCTAATATTTCGGATTTAGTCAATTTGGAATTTTATGAAACTGTTGTTGACAGGCGTTATATTTAACGTTAGTTTCAAAATTCCAACAATTTGACTAATTTACCTTGTTATTTTTTTACACTCGTGATTCGCATTAACTTTACATTGAACACGTGGTGATATTTTTGTATTGTCATTAGTATTTAGTGTTACGGTTATCGAACATGTGTTTTTGTAAACGTTAGTACGAAAATTTTGAACATTTACGTTATCTTGTGCAAATTGCATTTTTTTCTCGACTCATTTAATTTTAGCTACTCGTGCCGCAACGATTGACCTTATTCTAAATTGTTTGTCTATTTCAAATATTTTTGCACAAGACAAACATTTCATTCATTTCTCTATTGAAAAGTTTTTGTAACTCGTGTTGACAATTTTCGTGAAACGTTTTCTTCTCGTTATTTTATTTGAATTGTGAATTTTCATGTATTTTTTTTTCTCTAAGTTTCCCTGAAAAAATATTTTGGGGGAAAGTAGAGAGATGTATTGTTTTTTGATATTATTTGTACTTGTGTAGTTTTACAGAGCTGGTTCACACAAACCCGTTTACCTGTTTTAGCCATAGATCGAAACGCACGTGCTTCACGCTTTAGTACGTAGCTGTAGACTGGTTTGCGGAGTACGTTTTTACATCTTTTAAGCTCTGAAATATAAGTAAATTTATTTGCAAATATAGTCAACTCATACAACATCCTCATTTGATTATACAATTGATTAATTAGCTTATCTACCATATTTCGTAACATCAATGCTTATTTTTACCGTCATCTGTCATCAGGCGTTTACATTAACGTTGTAAGGGTCAGTGCGGTAATTTAAGCAAGTAGTTAATTAACGAATTTTAAAGCAAATAGTTTAAGTAGTTTACAGATACATCCCATATTGGACCAATATTGTATAGAGCAAAGATTCAATCAACAAGAAATAAATACAGAGAGCAATATCCTGTATTCAAAGATAAAGGGAAGATAAAAAGAAAAGAGGATTGAAAGAAAATATCGAAGATCCAAAGAAAAGAGATTAAACTTTTGCGGAAACACATTAATTAAAGAATCCTCCTGTTGAATTAAACCTGCTTAAAATACACTTATTATACTGTGTTAAAGTAACGCTTAATTCAGACAACAGTGAATATACGGAACTTGTACATCAGTCACTTTATTGTGTGATAATATTTTCACCGGCGGTTTCTTTACCATAACGTGGAAATATTGTAACGTACGGCAATAATGATACACACATTCATTGAATGTTTCAGTAGTGTCAAACAGCGTGATTATTTCTGTAACTTTGAAATACTGAAAACAACAAGATGAATCCAGCTATAACACCTATTGCAGGACTTCCAGGATACTATGGTGGACCATACCTGCCATGAACAGATGTCCAGAGTTCCCAGAGAGTGTCCACCAGGTTTTCAACAGAAACCCATTGGTGATATGTCACCTGCTGGTATGCAGTGGAATACCATGGTATCACAAGCAGGTGTCAGTGTTCCTTGACTTTCCGACATTGAGGACATAGAGGACAGAGATGATTCCTAGGGCAGTTCATCTGAGTTTTGGCCACCGAGTAGTGAGCATTCAACTGCTGGTTGTCAAACTACTCCGGATGCTGAATACACCTCTAACTGCCAACAACTATCGGACTTTACTATCAATACACAGCTAGGATGAAATATATGGACTGAGAAAACGAACAGTATTCAAGGTCAAATGTCCATTAGACATTACAAAATAGGAGCAAGGCAAACACGCACCTCCAAAACATCAGAGGTGGGATCAGGTGCCATAGAGGAGTGAGCTTCCCCTGCCGACCGGTCACACCCGCCGTGTGCTCCTTGTCATCATCGGGAAATAACGGGAAAATCCGTCGAC
The DNA here is from genome assembly GCF_033153115.1 of Saccostrea echinata. NCBI lineage: Eukaryota > Metazoa > Mollusca > Bivalvia > Ostreida > Ostreidae > Saccostrea > Saccostrea echinata. Next base: position 1,147,262 of record NW_026889781.1, read on the forward strand.
AATTCAGTGTGTAAATAATGGCCTAACAATTAGTATGAAAAACGTCAGTCAGCATTTGACTCAATGATAAATTGTATTTGCTGACAAGGTCATTGTATCGACCATAGAACTTACGAAATGATGACGTTAAACGAGACTGCTGATATTCTTGTTTCATCAAATTGTTTGCAATAATTTACCTCGTTTTAGAAATTTTACATACGTAGAACATGCTCTTGCGTATCGAATCAACTGAGAGATATAAACCCCGTATGCAGGTGATGAAGGTATATGGCTGCACAAGTAAGGGAAGTTGACGATTGAAAAGTTAAAGTCATCACGTTTATCATAAAGCTTGGTTGTTAGATTACCATTAACGTCTTTTTCAAGTAAAATTTCCAAATATGAAACAGATGTGTCAGACTCTGTGGTATCCTTTATCTCAAGCTCACCGAAATATATCGTATCGACATAAGAATGGAAATAACCATTGTTAATTGACAATACGTCGTCGATATATCAAAATGTCGAGTTAGTGATGCTTTGTCTGAGCAAAGCAACAAGTTATATTTAGAGTACGAGTTTCCTACTGTATCTGAGATACAGGGCGGGACTTAAGGCGAGAGCGAAAGCTCGAGCCGGGTCCCGCCCTGTAACCCCGATACAGTAGGAAACTAGTATTGTAAATGACTTGTGACATGACCTTTGTTATGACCTCGCTTATATACATGTGTGTTGGGTATATATCTCTCAACCAATCAGATGATTTTGCAGAAAGTTGATTTAGTATCCCCTTTTTAGCAATCGCAACTGAAATGCCGAGTAAGGTGGACGTGCAGGTATCTATCAATTTAAATAATTATAATTATGAGATGCATTATGTGGTAGTTGTACTTTTTATTTTCAGGATATTTATTTTAAATAAATGTGTATATTATTCTCATTTTTTATTTATTCATTTATTTATTCACTTATTCATTCAGCGCTGCGCAATGTGATATACAAACACTCTATGTTGTCTTTGTTCAATGTCTGCAATAAACCTTAACACCCCAATTTTAAATAATGTAGCATTTCAGGTAGACTACCAGATATTGTAGGAAATGGGTTATTCCATTATTGATTGTTACTTTGATTTCTATTGGTCAGTGTGCTTGAAAGGTTTTAAGCTGGAATTGGCGGGAATTATATTCATGATTTCACTATTGTTCCCAAAACTGGTTTTTGAAGGGAGTGAATAATAATACATGAAACCATTTTAGTGCTGGAAGATAACCTTATTCCTCTAAGTAAATCTAATAAATCATTAAACTATTAAATAATCACCTAAAGAATTTCTTTATGAATGAGGAATCTAAATAATTCATTTTAATCTAAACTTGCTAAATAAAGTGTGAGTGTTTGAAAGATATATATAAATTGATAATATAATTATGTATATGCAAGAGTTATAATAGCAAGTTAACATTTTATCTATTCATGTAAACTAAATAAGGGATTTGTGAATTTGTTGTAATTTTACATATTGTTAATTAGGTCATTTTCATATCTGAGGTGAAGTTTAAAGAATAGGAATTCACCTTGTTCCATAAACGGGTATGTGCTGATATAAGATAGAAATGTGTACATATCATACTGATTACTGTAAGTATTGTTTATAGGATATTTATCTAAATTAGGAGTAAAAAACTTGTATAATCGTTGAAAGCTAATTAACTGGGCGATATGCGACCTAATTATTTTAAATCTTTAATGATGTAAATATAAGTAACCTAGAAATAATTTGGTGTTAAAGATGCGTTTATCTGTTTGTATTATCCTTGTATTGTTCTGTGTATGTATGTGCGTTTATATGTTGTTATTATTGTAGGGTTGATCCTAATGATTCTAATCATCAAAATGTTGAAAATTCAAATATCAATTAAATTGGATTCACACCCGAAACCGTCTTCTTGTTTTTTTTATATAAAACCCAAGAACTGGTTACAATTACATAATGGTTTCCCAAAATTTAATTTATATTTGATTGCTTAGTTTTTTTTCCTTTCTATTTAGCTCTTGCTGACTTTTTCTAAAATCTAAGCTACGAATTTAGTGCAAGACATTTTGATACACAAGAATCATATATGGGAATGTACATGTTTTTGAAGCAAAAATGTTTCGGGGAGGTCGTATTCTGAGAGAAATGTTCGACAATATCATCGACCGGTCGTCATACATGTGTATACAAAATTCTTGGCTCCAAATTGAAATAAACAGATGAAAGAAAGGGGGCATATTACCATAATATTTGGAACAAAATGTAGAGGAACCAAAGGCGGATCCAGCACTCACTCGCGCCCGTCGATATCCCCCCCCCCCCTTTGCATTATACATAAATCGCATATCTCAAATTAAAGCATTTCTTCCTGGACACTCTCTTGTGCAACAAACAAATATATCTGCCTTTGTAAGCTCTACTTTTGGTTTCCTTAAGCTGGGTTCGATCAAAGCTACAAGCATACTGTGTTACCTCTATGTGTGTTTTTGGGTATATCTGTCAATGGATACTCACTTCCTTAAGCATTGAACAATTCTATAGCTTGAGGTTCAGTTCGGCTTGTCATATGCTATTGCTTGTAATAGCAGACTTTTTATTATTTGTTTTACACTTATAAAGGCAAATTCTTCCATACGATATTTTATTTTCTATATTGCTTTGTATTACATATAAGCTGAATAATAAATTTTCAACATTGTATTGTTATGGTTAATGATTTG